>NW_005842070.1:2255159-2257112 GCF_000455745.1 Alligator sinensis | reverse complement strand
TATATATATATATATAGATATGAGTGGCATTTCATTTTAATTGTGCAAAAACAGATTTGTGGTTTTTTTTAAATCAATTTGTTTTTTTTAAACAGAGAAAAACCATGATCCCTGGTCCAAATAAAACCATTTCACAATAAACTGTATCAATAAAATAACTAAAAAGACTTTGGAAACTTCCATCTTCAAATTCTGTTCGCAAAGCATGTTCAATTTTATTCTATGTCCTCAGAATGAGCCCATCCGGGAACATGGTTTCATTTCCAATTATGTGTTAAAAAGCTGTAACTATTTAGGTAGGTATTTGTTACAAATATTTAAAAGGTATTTGTTATAATTGTTAGTTTTCTTTTAAAGCATGCTTTCATATTAAGTATTTGATGTTTTAAAAGCTGCTGTTCTAAACCCAACCAACATCACCTACAGTAACAACAGTTGCCAAGGCTCCAAGTTTTTTTAAAATGATGGCAGTTAATTAAACTAATTTTGCTTTCATTAGGATGTTATATATTTAGAAAAAAAGAAAAACAAATGCCCTCTCTCTGCAAACAAACTTACAGGATCTCTCTCAACTATTCATGGATAAAAGTTATATGGCCAAGTAAACTGCATTCATGACCTGACAAAGACCAAATCAGTACACATATGCAATAAAGCAAGTTTCAAACCTGAATAAAAGCAGATGTACGTTTTGCAGGATCCCACAGAAATTCAACTGCATTGAGCTGGCTTGGATTTGTCTTTATATCAATTACTCCAATTGACATTGGAATATCTAAATAAAAAAGTACAAAATATAAAAGCTGTGAGCTAACTTGAATGTGTTCTGAATAAAAACCTGTTACTTTACAAATGACCTCAGTGAAGCTTGTTGTCAGTGGCCACACGGTGCTGACAAAAACTTCGGAGTTTAACAACTGTGGTCTTCTAATAAACATGGCACAGAACTGCAATCTGTCTCTGAGGAATAATCGGAGATAGCAGCACTCAAGGGCAGGGCAGGAGGTGCACCCTCATTTGGCTGTGTTGCACTTGTAGTAGCTCTGAGCTCACTACCTGGTCAGCACGGACTCCTGCTGGATCTCCACATGAACAGTGAACATTGAGCTTACCAGCTGATAAGGTGGGATCTACTCAGAGCCTCTGCTTTTGGGTGGCTCTGGAGCCCAGGGGGTGAACACTGCTGTGTGCACCCTTCTCTGGGCTGAATTCAGCTGCCGAAAAAGGAGGCAGATGAGCAGTGGGAAATGCTCACTCTGAGCTTGGGAGCTGCACAAAAGCAGGGGGGCTCCAGGCAGACACTGTGCCGTGAGCTCAAGTGCAGTTGTGCCACCCCTTATGGATCTACCCCTGATGTGAGGTAGTCTTAAGACACAAGATTTTACTATACATCTTACAGAACTGTCACTTATGAACTACATAAAATTATCACATACAAAATAAAAAAACAACAACTTAGAACTCCTTAAATATCAAATTATGCCCACTTTGTGATGTCTTTACAATCTATTTTTATAAAAATATTATTTTTGTCTTCTGTTCCCAACTACTAGAAAAGATTTATGATTCTGGGGAAAAAAAAGAAATATTAGTAGAACATAATTACCATACTTTCTTCAATACAACATGCTCCAGAATATACTATGCGCCTTGTTTTTGAAAGGCAAAATAAAGAAGAAAAGTTTTTTCCAGAGGTATGACTGCACAAAGCAGGAACAGAGCCTAATGTTCAGCTGATTCACCCTGCCTTTCCTGCTCAACTAAAGCAGAAAAAGGAAAAAAGGATCAGAAACCAGTAGACAGCAAAACTGTCCTAAGAAAGGTTGGCTTGATTCATTGTACATCAAAACCATTAAAAAGAAGAGGCAATTATTATCACGTGGGAAGTGAATAATAACAAGCCAGTAAGTCAACCGATTCCCTCAGCTGCCTGAATAGCAATGCTGCTGCATT
>NW_005842070.1:2244193-2255128 GCF_000455745.1 Alligator sinensis | reverse complement strand
CAAAGCAGTTTGCTTCTATTGCAGTGAGAAACAAAAGCTTTCTTGCTTAATACGCACACCCCAATTTTGGGGAAAAGTTGTGTGTTTTATGTCAGAAAATATGGCATGTAGTCACAAAGCAGAGCAGAGTAGCATTTTACAGACTAACTTCTTTTAACTAGCTCTCTGAACAAGTGCTCTAGTCTCTGAACAAGTTAGTCTGTAAGGTGTTACCCCTCCCTGCCTTCTGCCTAAATTCAGATTAGCACAGCTAACTACCTCTCTATAATTATGTAGTGTTAATGTTTCATTTCTATAATATTCTTCACATGATAACATTAAGTTTTACACTGAAAAGGATTACAGTGCAATTCAGGTGAAAACTTCTCCACATCAGACTAGTATATCCTAACATAAATAGAGCAGCATATATGTTTATATGTTTTCACTAACCTTACTGTGGACACGATTAGGATCAATGTACTAAGCTTCCCGTTTTAACCTATTGATAGTAAGGTAACAGGTATACCTAAGTCAAGAAGTCGGTCCCCAGGGCGATTCCACTTCCAGCCCTCTAACTGCTGGTGTTCTGTATACTGCAACCGCCTGTCATGGAACACGACTCTTATAATACTCTAGTTAATAAGAGGAGAAATTATTACACATTAAAAGACAATTTCAAGATAAAATATTCTTATGGCATTTAATAGCAGTGGGTATTAACATTTTTGCAACAACAACAACAAAAAACTCAGGTGTTCAAAAGCATTTCAGAATTAACTATTAATATAAAAACAGAGTTGACCCAAAGAGACACGTTTATAATACAATGTGAAGTGGAATAAAGAGTCAACAAAGATTTTATTCGTAAAGCCTGTTGGAGACTGCGGGAACTGCATAAGGTAAGGACTGCCACAAAATGGAAAGATTACAAGATTTGTGAGGTTAACAGTAGAAAAAACAAGAAAGGTTCACAACTGCAATTAATTCATTCTCAATAACACTTAACTAAAGCTTGAACCAAATTTACTGAAAATTTTGTTTGAAAAATCAAAAGTGAAGGTATCTTTCAGTATGGTCTATAAAATTGAATATTTAAAAAATTTAAGATTCATACAAAATATCTGCAAAAGTATTATTTACAATTTCTAAATAGGAATGTATTAATCTAAATATTTAAAAGTTCTGTATAACAGCCTCCAATACTTGAGAAAAAATAATGGATAACAGAGTTTATGAAAAAGTTGCACTACTAGATAATCATACTTAAATTGTATATTAATGAACAATTATTTCAGTTTATAGTTAGCACTAACAGAAACTTCATAGCCTAGAACTATTTCTACTACTCATTACATAACAACCATCTAATTTGATTCCATTAAAAACCCAGTAGAACAATTAGAGATATAACATATACCCATGAATACACCTAGTATATTTTGTGGTTTTACAAATCACATTTTCTTACTAAAAAGTCTCTCTCTCCAATTGTATAAACAAGCATGTAGGAGAAGCTACTATAGAGGGAAACAAACTGGCTTGACACAAATGAGAAAGACAGTCAAAATGGATAAAAAGTCCCAAGTCTTTCAATTCTAATGCTGCTGGGTGTTGCTTCTTACAACAGTAGATTAAAAAATTACCAAATAGAAGTGTTAACTTTAGATAAAGTGTCTTTTAAACTGAAGTAAGAACTCAGTATCATAGCTTCACTCATATGCCGGATGTGAAACTATTACAGTTTCCAAAACACACACAAAAGGATTAGGCATTATTTCTCACCGAAACTTCTTAACCTGTTGGGAATGTAAATATATTTGCAGCTGTTTTCAGACATTCAAAAATATCTTATTGTAGAAAACAAACAGGAAGGTGTTTTATTGTCCAAAATGAAAATACAGCCCACAGTATGTTTCAAATGCTACAGCAATTCAAAACAGGGTGAATTTATTAAGTAACTCTGATCTCTAAACACCCACCACCTAATGGTTCATCATAAAATCTATTCAACTAGTAAAATTGAAAAATGCCTTTCAGAATGATCAACAGCAGGTTATTCTTACCAGATACACAAAATGCTACCCAAAGCCCCAACAAGGCAAAAATTTGCAATATGTTTATCAAAGCAGCAAAGCAGTGGTGAAGAAGATAACAGTGGTTCAGCTTCAGGGTCCCCAAGTCTAGCGATGTGATGCTCATGACTAAAACACTTTTTTGTAATTATCACTGAACAGGTTCCCTGTTTGGTGAACAAGGAAAGGAGCAGGACAGGAAGATTGTAGCTGCCAGCCTAGTTTAAAAATGGAGACATCAGAAAGGAGGTAAAGAGAAAAGGGAGGGAAAAAGTTCTTTTGCTAGTGTCCTCTCAGAAATCCACCAACAATATGCTATGCATTTCAATTTCTTCAACATGTTCTTTCAACTGCTAGAAAGAATAGATGCGATAGAATAGATATGAGAGTATCTGGCAAGATAAAAGTGGAAATACACACATTATGACGTGCTTAAAATAATTGTTTACTGCAGATCCAAAAGGAAGTTTAAAACAGAAAATCATAGCTAGCACTATGGATAAAAGCAGGAGACTGAGTCATAAATCTTGATTTCTTTGCCTAGGTACTTGACCTTGGACAAATCATGTGGGGCCTGTTTTCCTAAAGCAGTGATTGGCAACCAGGGTGCCTTAGTCAGGTGCCATGCAACGTTACCATTGTTACCTGTTCGAACATGATTTGCAAGATAAAAACCAGCGTTTCCAAACAGGAATCCACAGTATTAAAAACAGTGTTTTGAAAAGCTGGTGTAGTCTTTCTGAATTCTTTGCAACAGAAGAATTGCTCTATTATTTTTCTGTAGTCCAAAAAGAGTGAATACTAAGAGCTGGCATTTTTAAAGGATACTTTGAGTCTACAGAGGGGTGCCTTGAGTCTAAATAGGTTGAGAACCACTGTCTTATAGTGATGGGCAATAATAGCTACCATTTTATCTGAAGCAAATGTGATCATACCTTTGTGCCTCACTTTCTTCTCCTTCAAGATGGGCATAATTCACACCAAAATACAAACTTCCCTGCAGAAGCAGAGTCAAAGTTGTTCAGGTGTTTTGTATATCAATTTCATATTCTCATATGTTTCAATTTATTTTAAGTTGAAACTAAACACTAAATTCTATGAGGTGCTTTTAAAAAACAAAACAAAACTATAAGGCTTCCTCTACTCATGCAGGTAAAGGCGCAATGGGATCTAATGCACAATTCATGAAATTGTGTCCCCTGCAATGCCACATATGTATGGCAAGAGATGCGACAGTGGGATCTCACATTGGATCCTATTGTACCTTACTGCCGGTGCAGGAGGAGCTAGATCCTGGAGCTCTCCGGGATTCCAGGCTCCCCCTGCACCCGCAAGAAACAAGCTCTCGCAGCTAGGAGCCCCCTCAGCTGAGCAGCTCCTAGTTATGGGGGCAACCCATGCAACTGGGAAATTGCCACAGCGACGATGCCCCCACCCCAGGGATGCGTGGGGGATCACTGGGAAGCACGCTCTGGGGACCAGTATCTGCAGCTGTGAGACGCTGGGTCCCAGCAGCTGCAGAGTGCTGCCAGGACACAGAGTCCGCAGGTGCTAGGGCTGAGAGTCCCTAGCAGTTGCAGGACTTTCAGCCCTGGCTGGGCAAGGTACATCCAGCTGATGGGGCTCCCAGCTGCAGCAGAGAAATGCTGCTGCACATACAAAAATTAAAGCTTGACAGCAACCAGATATGAAGTTAGTACACGTTTTCAGGGTCTAATTTTATAGCTGGTCAGAGCATTTTATTCTGTGATAGCTACTTTGCATGTGTAGCTGGTAACCAGTTTTGTGCAATACCTGTACTGTGTAGAGGCGGCCTAACATCTGCGTACTTCCTTAAGCCAGTATATTATACCTACCTTCAACTTTAACTTGAAACATACTATTTCACAGGATGGTGTGTGGCAGCGCTCTGTGCCCACTTGCCTGCCTGTGCATACCCCCTAGGGCCTTCTCTAGTACCCCTAGCTGATAACCCCTGGGTTAAACTGATGCTTCTCAAATCAGCATATCTTTACCCTTATGCTGATGTGGTGTACATAAGTCTAGCAATGTCTAAGATTCTAGAGAAGGAAATCTGGAATTGAGAGCAGAAACCCAGCTGGGGAAACAAGAAGAGTATGCACCTTAAAGAGATTCAGGAAAGCCATCAGAAGAATCAGGAAGCTTGCGTGAGACTAATCCCTAGTGTCACAAAACAGGTCGTACAGCTCAGCTACCGCCACAAGCTGTGTGGAAAAAGGGAAAGTTCTAGGGAACTTAGAAGGACTCTGGTGTACTGCTACACTAACCAGGGCTTTAGAAAAGGGAGATGTCTGCTGCGTTCTGCTAACTATACTGCTTGCCAGCGCTTTACTTTATGCTTGAATATGTGAGCATTTTGTAAACTGCAAAGCAGTCCACCGCTTGCCTGAAGAACAGTAAAAGTAATCCCAGGATTATGTAGTTCTCCATCAAATCAAGCCCTATTTTGATCACTTCAAATAAAAACAAACAAACATTTCAGGAAACAGAAACTGTCCACCAAAATAGTCTTCCTGCAGAAAAAGGGGAGTCATTTTGGCTTATGCTGGAAAGCAAGTTTTCAACTAAGCTCAGGGTTTTCCATAATTTTCAAGCTTATTTTAAAAGACAAGTATTACTATTCATATTTTAAAGCAAAGAACATTCAGCCACAATTACAGAACAACAACAAAAAAGCAGTCTTTTCTCTAAAGAGATATTAACTTGCAAGAGAAGTTGGGAAGCACTGAATGGCTCCCCATAACTGTGGCTTTCTGGGGAGCCCCTGATACCTATGCAGAATATTCTTCCCTAATGGCAGCAGGGTAGGTCAGTCAAAGGCAAAATCCTACCATGCTGATTAAGGCCGATTAAATGATCAACTGCATCACTTTTTAAAATTATCATCTTGACAAAATCAATTCTAGACATGAATCCCTAGTGACAATGGTAAATAACTGCAAAGTTAATGGTCACAACCTGAGGACATACAAGTGTTACAACACTTTTATGTCAGATACAAGTTAAAACAAAATTGAAAACCTTAATCAACTTGTTTTATTCTTTTTGGTCAAGTCAATTGATTTGAGACAGCCATGTTAACTGGAAAGAAAACCCTGATTATCCATTAGCACTCCCTGCCTCTCAACAAGCTTAAACCTGGGCTGCAACTTCTCCTTTCTTCATGGTTAAACTGAGGGACAGAAAAGTTTCCAATTTTTTTGTCCTGCTGTAACATTGAGTTACAATATGAAAACCACTGGACAAACTATGCAGCCAGCTGCAATCCCTGTTATGTTATCTAGAACAACAACTTTACTTCACCTTCACCAGCTTTCCAGTGATCTCTGGCATGTCTCCAGCTTTCCGATTATCTAGCATCCGTATTTCATAGGACTGACCTTTAGAGAAAAGAAAAAGTTTATATCAATTAAAAAAAAGTCAACACAAAGCCTCTTTGTGTTCACTACACTTCAATGAATATTTAGTTTGTATCCACTGTGTTACAGAACTTCACACAGGAAGTTGCAGAAAACATGGCTTACTTCATAGCACAGAGCAGGTAGTATAACAAAGATGCTAAATCTTTAATGTACCCTTGAAACTACAGATAATTCCAAACCATGGGCTTCCCACTTTACATGCAGTTTAAACATCTGCTCCAATTATTTGGCAGAAAGGAAAAAGCCACATTCAAATATTAATTTCTTAACATTTAAAAGAAACAGATTAAAGCAATGTGGGACTACCAAAGCAATACTCGCACAGGAACAACACTGTCAGCAAAGAAACAGCATAGTAATTATATTATTTGCCTGCATTTTAGCTTTATAGCAGTATATGGGAAAAACTAGTTGCATAAATTCTTAGAAATACCAATCCTTGAATGAGTTGTTGACTAGTTGCAATTTAAAAAAGTCAACACCAAAAATTTTCCACTGAATATGATGAATCACCCTGCTGTCCTATAGGTGAGTTTGTTTTAGTACAAAGGAAGGTAGGAAGTTTATCTGAAAACAGAAAGGAAACATTCTGTTCTCTTAGCTTGAAGGAGATCATGAGACAAAGCCAAGCCCCTCAATACCTCTAGAAGTAGGACTAGAGTGATTAAAAGGTAGAAGAGGATCTATTGCAGTGGGCAGGTGTCTCCAAAGCTTGAATTCCTCTGATACTGGCTACACTGACATACCATTTTCTAGCTTATTTTACTAGCCGAGTCTACAAGCCCCAACTGCCCACTGTGCAAGCATTCTGCAAGAGTAAAATAAGTCACCTTGCCATTTCTCCATAACAGAATATTACTCATGGCAATGAAATTCTGTCTGGCATAGCATTTAATATCTAATTTAGTATGTAACTTGTTTTAATAATTCCTGTTTGCTTTTTTGACTTTGAGATGGGAGCAGTCTTTCAGAGAGAGAGAGAGAGAGAGAGAGAGAAAGAAAAAAAGAGAGAGAGAGAGAGAGAGAGAGAGAGAGAGGCTAGTTCTACACCTTGTGATGTCACATATACCAAAAAGAAGTAAAATGGAAGGTAGATCAAAACACTGTCAAGATGCATAGGGAGATGACTTAAAGCAACACTGCTGAAAAGGGAAGTAGCAGGTTGGAATGAGGCTACTTACTGGTACAATCTTATGTACTTACATATATTACAGCACATATAATATTTAAAAATATTACTATACTCAGTCTTTGGATCAATCTTATTTTTTCTTTTTTTTTTTTTTATCAACAATGCTGGCCAAAAAATAGGCATGGCCTGATGAAGTTTGCTGAAATCATGAAGATTGGAGACACTGTCGATTCAGTGGAGGATCAGGAGATCATAAAGAAAGAACATTATGATGATGCTCTTGGGGCTTGAGTGAGGGGGAAAAGCACTTGGTTGTACTGGTTGATCACAGAGTAACTATAAGCCACCAAGGTGATGAGACCAAGAAAAACATTAGGATGCACTGGGAGAGGTATTACAAATAGATGTACAGTAAAAGCCATGTTATCCGGCACTTTATTAACTGGCATGCTGGTTGATGGGGCAAAAGCGAAACCAGAAGTTCCATTTCCGGTTTTGCCAAGTCCACTTTGCCGACTCCAGGCCACAGCCTGGAGCAAAGCAGCCTGCATGGGGCCCCCCTCCCTGTCCCCTGGCACACTGATGCCAGGGAGTGAAAGCCTGGCACACCAGACGTGGCGGGAGGGGTAGAGGCCTGACCAGGCAAAGACGCCTCTCAGGTAACCAGCATATTTGGTCATCCAGCACATTTGGTCATCCAGCACCCCACATTCCCCAAGGGTGCCGGATAACAGAGCTTTTGCTGTAATATTAATTAGTGTCACTGTACAAGGCCCAGATAAGAATGTTCTGGAAGAGGTTCAGGGAAGGGCTACTATGATAACCAAAGAAATAAGAGAAGATTAAGGCAATACAAAGGCTGGGAGGAGATGGGCAAACATAAGGAAGAGAGAAAAACTGGTTAGGCTAGAGATTAATTTTGGCTAAAGAACAAAGCAGCAATGAAAAGTTTTCTGACCATGACAAGAGAGATTTTGGAACAACCTTCCAAAAAGTACTGAGGGCAAAAATAACTGACTGGTTTTAAAGAGAAGCTTACATCATTTAACAAGAAGGATTATATCACATACAGGTACTCCTCACTTAACAACCTACCTGTTTAACGACCGCGCGGACTTACGACCAGCTCTCTGTAGAGTCGTAGAGCTGGTCGGCAGCGCGGCATCTCAGCAGCACGGCGTCTCAGCGTCAAGCTGAGGGGGACGTGGAGCTGAGCCCGGAACCCTCCAGCCGGCTCCGCGAACCCAGGGGGGGGGAGAAGCATCCACCCGGAGGACAGCGGCCAGGACTCACCGCCATGGCCAGCGCCTTCCCGTCCCCGGCTGTTTCCCTGGGGGCCGACTGCGGTCAGTAAGGGGCGGCTCCTTGCTTATCGACCAATTCGCTTAATGACCGAGTCGTAGGAATGGAACTCGGTCGTTAAGTGAGGAGTGCCTGTAATGCTTAAGACAGCAAAAAAACTGGACTTTACAAACCTAGGTGCTTACGTATTTCAAGCATATGTAATACTTTATCATATTCATACCATACTATAATGGCAGGGTAAGGATGTTTTTAAAATACTTAGTCATCTCTCATTCTTTTTGATCAGGAAAAAGCTGTTTTACTCTTGCTGAGACTTGTTCAGTTATGAACAACAGTCAGGGTGAGATATTCAGGTGGAAATATTTTGGAGTTTCTTATAACCATTTTTCAAATCTTTTTTTGTGGTATCTTTCACTGTTTCAGAAGAAAGCAAGAAAAGGAAAGTGAAATGCATCCTGGCTCAACTGCCTTCACTACACCTGTGCTTTAATCTACTGATCTGAATTTTGAGTGTACTTGATCAGGTGATAGTATAAAGAAACTTGATGGGAGCTTAAACTAACAATATAGACTCCGTGAAAATATTGCACAAGACAATAGAGCACTTTCTGTAAAGGATTAGAGGTCTGCACATTCTGAAGGCGTTCTGAACACATGCCCGTTCCAACAGCGTGAAGAGAACAGGCTACCTCTCTCCCTGTATTACTGCCTTCCAGTGGTGCTTAACATAATGCCTCCTCCATTCTCCATTACAGGAACAAAGGTAACCTAACTAGGATCTCTGGACCTACCATTCCCCCTTCCATAGGAAACAAAGCTATTAGGCAAGAAATGTAAAGGAACACAAAGATTAAATTCTTGATCCAGAATAGTTACAATCTATGCTTATTTAACTTCCAAACACTTCATTTTGTTGATCAAATAATGCACTGGCATATATCCATACAATGCATGTTCTGTTGCACAGCAACCAATTCAAAACATATTCCCACCTACAACTCCCAAGTGACTCTTTTAATAGACTTATTGAACAAAATTAATCTTGCCTCTTTCATATGAAATGCCCAGGAGGCACCAATATTTGAGCTACTGAAATGAGCATTAACTAAGAACCTGAACTTGCCTAAAACACTAGCTAGTTTAGTTTAAATACTTGGCAATGAAAGGTAAAATCAGGGTTTACCCAAGAATTTATTAACAGATGGCTTACTTTTAGCAGATTTAAGATAACCAAGCTATATTTTTGGTATTCCCCATCTACTAGCTCATGATAACTGGTGAAGAATGCATGAAACCAAGGACCTGGCAGATGTTACATTTAAGATTAAATTAACCAGTTAATCACATCTTACAGTATAACCCAGCCACACATTCCGGAAAAAGCCAGGAAATAAGCCACAAATTACAACCCAAAAAAGGATGCGTAATAATTTTGTGGCTGGCTTCCATGATGTCTTAAATTGAATGTGCGGCAGAGCTGACTATACCAGAGTCTGTCTCCAAGCAGACCCAGTACAGTCTTGATGAACTAACAAGAAACTGATCACCGGCTAGCAGTGACCACCTGAGGCCTGCCTAGCGGGCTCCTGATCCAACCAACAATCAGTTTATCATCAGTTGGCAGGGACTGCAGTAAGGTTTGAGCCCTCATGCAGTTCCAATCCCGTCAATGATC
Organism: Alligator sinensis; assembly: GCF_000455745.1. Lineage (NCBI taxonomy): Eukaryota > Metazoa > Chordata > Crocodylia > Alligatoridae > Alligator > Alligator sinensis. The sequence goes on along the minus strand of NW_005842070.1, from coordinate 2,245,519 downwards.
AGCTGATCAATGGCTGGTAGGGACACACCAGTTCAAGTCCCGGCTTCATCCTGATGACAATCAGTCCTGGCCCCTGAACCACAAGGGCTGGCTTGAGCCCTGGTGCAGTCCTGATCCTGCCTACCATCAGCTGCAGGCTCCAGGGATCACATTGCTTTCAACTCACAATCCCAGGCTCCCTCAGCACTAGCAAACAGGATGCAACTGGGATCTGATCCCCGATCCCAAAATTGTGCATTCTGCCATGCACATATGGCATTGCAGCAGGTGTGATTGTTGGGATTGGCGGTCAGATCCAATTGTACTTTTAAATGTATGTCTGTCAGCAGCCTAAGACAAAACTACCACAATCAAATTCATAACTCTCCTTTGCTTAAGTGATTGGCAACATTGCAAAACTTAAGACACACCACAATTTCTTATATGAAAATCAAAGGTTAAATGCATTATTGTCTTGCAACCAATAATCTAGTCATATATCTATGTTTCCTTGAAGAATGGATTTTGATTTTCAAGTGCTTCCCTGTACCAGAGATTTCTTTACAAATTTATATCAATGGGCCATGTGGTTCATGTGTATTAATGACAGTGGCTAGCAATAGATTCTTTAGACAGGGGTGGCCAATCTCTGGCACAGGTACTACAAGTAGCACAAGCAGCCTTGGTATGTTAGAAACATCTGTTTCAAATAAATCCTCCTTGATTGTAAGCGACACCTATCCGAGGATTCCCACACAATTATAGATATTTAGTATACATGGTATTAGTTATATATTCCATGCCTCCATCCTTCTCCACCAAAGAAATGCAGTCACTTCTGGAGTAGACACCAGCAGCCAAGTGTAAAAAAAAAACAAAACAGGACTTTCAGAGATGTCAGAGCCACTAATATAGGCTTGTCCGCCATGCGTCCCACCAAGCCATTTTATCTGGCCCGTGGCAGTGACAGTGCTGCGGAGCCGCGGCTGCGGAGCACAGAGCCGCCGAGGGGGCGGGGCCGCCATGGAGCGCAGAGCTGTGGCTGTGGCAGAGCGCAGGGCTGTGGCAGCAGCATGGAGCCGCGGTGGTGGTGGAGTGTGGAGCTGCAGGGGCAGTGGGGGTGCACAGCCCTGCCGCAGCAGCAGAGTCGCCGCGGAGCACAGAGCCGCAGCCATGGTGGAGCGCGGGGCCGTGGCAGCGGCACAGAGCCACGGTGGTGGTGAAGTGTGGAACCGCGGCGGCAGCAGAGCACAGAGCCACCGCGGCAGCAGGGCCACCATGGAGCGCAGAGCCGTGGCCGTGGTGGAGCACGGGGCCGTGGCACGGAGCCGCGGCGGCGGCAAAGCA
>NW_005842070.1:2241336-2244155 GCF_000455745.1 Alligator sinensis | reverse complement strand
GGAGCCACGGCGGTGGAGCACGGATCTGCGGCAGTGGTGGCGGGGCAGTGGCCAGGCGGGGAGGGCCGGCCCGTGGGCCCCAGCTGGCAGCGAGGGGAGGAGAGCTGCTTACCCCTGCGGGGCCTGGCTCATCAGTGAGCCAGGTCCTGCCACAGCTGCCCTGAGGGCTGTGAGGAGCCGGGCTGCCCCAGCTGCGCTTAATTGGACGAGCTGGAGACAGGCTCCACCCCTTGCCCCCGGCACATGGCTGGGGGAGCTGCAGCATGGCCAGCGTCCTGCCCGCATGCGTGGTGGATGGAGGCACCAGGTAAGTTCCCATGCGGAGCTGGGGGCACCCTGGGGCTGGGCCGGGGCGGACTGAGGCACGGGGTAAGTTCCCGTGCCGAGCTGGGGCGCCTCAGGGCCAGGTTGGGGTTTTGTGTGTGTGTGCGCGTGCGCACGCGCATGCATGCATGCATGCATGTGCGTGTGCTTCCCAGCTCATCCCAATAGCTGTTTTGGCTCTGTCTGCTGCAACACATGTGTACATTTCCAGACCCATTTCACTGTCACTTCCTGCAACTTCATTGGTGTCAAAGGTCACGTGACATCACTTCCTGATGTGATGGCACTTCCTGTGAGGTCTTTGAATATGGCTCACCGGCCCACTGGGTGATAAAAAGTTTGTGATGCGGCCCCATATTCAAAAAGGTTGGACACCCCTGCACTAATACCTGCAAGTTGTATATTATTTTAACAGCTGGCAGAGAAGCCTTATTAGGAAAGGCTAAAACTACCTTATGGTGGACAGGAACTGCACCAACTCCATCAGAAAACATTAAGTACCAAGAACAAAAATGGAAGCTAGCTAGCTCTGCATGCTTCTAGGTACTTGGTAAAGAATTAAACACAGTACACACGACTATTTTTCAGCCTCAAAGGAAAATATTTGCTTTCCTGGATAAAAAAAAAGTGAAATGATTCTCAACAGAACTTCTACACCATACAAAGATATTGTAAGGTCAGAAGTGACTGTTATGATGATCCAGTCAGATCTCTTGAATAACACATATCACAGAGTGCATTCATATAAGTGGTCATCTAAAGAACTTATCTGACTCATTAACAGAATCATATTTAACACAAAACAAAGAGCAGGTTATTAAACAAAAAACATTAGAGCCACAAAATGAGGAACACTGTGACCTTACTTACATGAGAATCTGATTTCACACTTGTCATGAAGACAGTGTTAAATTTAGGTACAGTCTGCATATGTAGATTTTGGGTCTCAGCAGAAAGTTAAAAACTCTTCCATTAAAGCTAACTTAACTCTTAATAGCAGAGTCTTGTGCCACTTGGAAATTTCCTAATTCAAGCACAAAGATTAGGCTACAGATAATGGTACAAACGAGCGAGTACAAACACACAGCTAAGAGTTACATATAAAGTACAGCATACAGTACTAGCAATACTTAATACATTGATCACTTTTAACTACATCTGAATTTGCCACATCCGAGATAAAGCTTCAACACAACTATTTACCATATTTAAGAAACCTTCTGTTTTGAATAGTAGTGCCATTTTCCCATGCAAAATTTTATGAAATTATTCCATGAAAATAATTGGCATTTTCTGCCTAATACAGAACTATCACAGTTGTGAACTACTACAGGATAAAGGAAAACTGTATGGGGACACAATATTGCCACAATCAACACCTGAAATACTCTGGTCTCAAGCAAAACTAACTACAAAGTACAACTGACTAGGATTTCATCATCCTAGATCAGGGGTCAGTAACTCCCGGCACGCGTGTCAAGGAGCATGGCAAATGAGGCCATTTTGCTTGGCATGCCACTGCCACCCCTGGCTCTGGGTAGCTGCTGCCAGTCATGGAGCCCAGGCTGCTCCCAGCAGGCGGCTGGGAGGCTGCAAGCCCTGCTGTAAGCAGCCCCGGCTCCATTGTTGGCAGCAGGTACCCAGACCCCAGCCTGGCTGCAGCCAGAAGGTTGCAAACAGCTGCGCCAGACTCTGGCATCAGCTCTGTACCAGCGCATGCACACACGGCTCGGAGTGGATGGTGGGCAAGGGGCCTGAGGCAGCACAACCCCGGTCTCTCCCCTGCTGCTGGCACAGAGTGGATGACTGGGCTCCAGAGCCCAGCGCAGCTGTTTGTAGCCAGCCTGGGCTCTGGGCAGCTGCAGCAGGCAGGCTGCAAACAGCTGTACCAGGCTCCACAGCTCTGGCATCAGCTCTATGCCTGCGGCAACTGCACGTGCACCCCAAAGCACACAGTGGGAGGGCTGTACTGCCTCAGGGCCAGGCCCTATCACCACTGTCCACTCTGAGGTGCATGGGCACCCACTAGTGTGGAGCTGATGTTGGAGCCCAGTGCAGCTGTTTGCAGCCTACCTGCTGCAGCTGCCCCGAGCCCAGTCCCCAGCTCTGTGTCAGCAGCAGGGGAGAGGCTGGGTTTGTGCTGCCTCACGCCCCTCGGCCCACCGTCTGCTCTGAGGCATGTGTGCAGCTGTTTGCAGCCTCCTGGCTGCAGATAGCCCCAGCTCTGGGTAGCTGCTGCCAACCATGGAGCCCGGGCTACTTGCAGCGGGGCTTGCAGCTGAGCCCGCCTGACTCCAACCCATGGCCAGCCCCACTCCACCAGGATGAGGCTGGCGCTGGCCTTTGCCAGAAGTGCCGCACCTTCACGGGCTTAGCTGTGTGGAGTGGGTGGTTGGGCTGATGGGAAGGCTCTGGGCTGGGGCCCCGGCTGGCCGCACTGCAGCGGGGGCTGACTACCCAAGGAAGCAGAGGGGCTCCAACCGGGCCCAGGACAT
>NW_005842070.1:2234062-2241240 GCF_000455745.1 Alligator sinensis | reverse complement strand
GTTTTGTTCGCCCGTGTGTTGGGGTGGGGGGGGGGGGGGGTGGCTCTCTGTGTGCATGTATATGTATCTGGTTCTCTCTCTGCTCTCCTTTTTCTCTCTCTCCCCCTTATTTCTCTCTCTCTCTCTCTCTCACTGCAACATGCTTAACAAAAAAGGAATACACAAAAGCAACATTTATAATTATTAAATATACTAATATGCAGTGCATCCTGCCATGTACCTCCCCCTCCCATCCCTCATTTTGTTTTTCTGGCATACTGGCACTCCAGCACCTTGCAAGGTAGACACTGTGGTTTTTTCGGCACTCCTGCCAAAAAAATGTTGCCTACCCCTATCCTAGATAGTTAATTTACATCCATTTCTGTACATGACACATTCCTGAATTATAGCACAAACTCCTTGCATAATTTTAGCAGAAGAAAACATGGGAGAAGCTACTTGCTGGCACAAATAGAATGGAAGGCAAAGATTAGAAAGGGAATGTTAAAGAAAAAAGTGCTGGTTTAATCAGTTATTTACCTCAAATAATAAAATTTAGAGAATCAAGTTTTTTCACAGCTTACTAAAAAAACCCCCACAAACACATAAAAGAATAATTTTAGGTATGCTAAAAAGATCTCCTTAACGGAGGAGAGAAAGATTAGCTCTGAAAATTTACTAGATATTGACAACACGAGGCAGCATTTAGAACCACTTGCTCACCCTTTTCTAAAGCTTTAAAATTAAAAAAAAAAAAAAAAAATCGACTCAGACTTTCACAAGTTAATGTCTAACACCTGCCTTACTGTATTATCCTTCCTCTTCAACAAGTAGTTTTAACAGATGGAATTTAAAAAGTAAAACTTATGCACAGAAGTAATCTCTCAAACACAAATGAGAAGGAAATCATCACAAAAGACAAAATAAAGATTAAACACCTGGTCTAAACAGAAATACTGAAGTGCTGGCCATCTATTCCTGAACTTCCGTGTACCACATCCCACAGAAGGTTGAAGTAAAACTGAAAAACCAACAAACAAGCAGGAATATTACTGATAAAGTGTTCAAATTCTTCTCAATATTTCCTTGGCCTAAAATAGTTGCACCAAGATACTGGAGGATGTGGAAATCAGGAAAAGCATAAACCTATCATCTTATAGAAAAAACATTTGTGGCTTACTTATAGCTTATATATTTTATTTTTAATTTGTATGCCATTGAAGCACTGTTTCCTTTAAAGATACTAAAAAGGCAAAGTTCAATTATGACTACTGACTCTGGTAAAGTTCACTGGAAAAAGAAAGTGTACCTAAGTGGCAGTCAGTCATAGCCTCTTAGATAAAACGGTGGTTCTCAAAGGACAAAAATGTCTAACTGACTTCCTGCCAATGGAAGCATGGCAGAGCCTGAAGTAATTAAGGGCTACAAGGACATCTAACTGTATTTACTCAATTAGAAGATAAGATCTTTTCCCCCATTTAACATGAGGGGGGAGAACCCTTGCCTTACAATCGAGCACAAGGCAGTGGGGGGGCAGAAGTTAGGGCTAGAGCTAAAGCTGCCCCCACAATGCCTCTGCATGCCCAGTTACTCCTCCCCTGCAGCCCCCACAACAGCCCTCCCACCCCTACTGCACTGCTCCTTGCCTTTGCTCTGTACCAGCAGACTCTGTCCTCACTGAAACCTGTAGCACAGAGCATGTGCTCCAGCCCAGTGGTTCTCAACCTTTGTATACCAGAACCTATTTGTAAACATTGACAGCCAGTCTCAACCCAGTGGCCCTCACTCCTGACCTGCTGTCCCCCACCCCCAGGCCCCCAGTATGTGGGGCAGGAGGGACCCCACATAACTCCTTGCAGGCTGGAACTCTACTAGCCTGCAAGGGAAAAGTCACAGTTTGCCACATTTTTCTTCTTTAAAGGAGAATCCATTTTTCAAAGTTTGTTTGCAAACCTTTCATATATTCTTGCGACTCACTTTTGGGTCTTGACCCACAGGTTGAGAAACACTGCTCTAGCCCAGTCCTGTAGCAGCCAGTGCCAGTTCCATGCCACTACTACGGGGCTGGGCTGGAGCCATGCTCTATGCCCCAGGCTGGAGCAAGGATAGACCTTACCAGTGCGGAGCAAACGTAAGGTTGAGGGAAGGATGGACCAGGGAAGACGGGGGGCAAGGGAAAGGGGATTGAGGCAGCCTGAGACCGCAGGGGGGGCAATCACAATGAGTGGGGGGGGAAGTGGCGGTGGGGAGGCAGCAGGGGGAAAGCTGCCTGCTTCTCTCACTCCCTGCCCCCTACCACTTGCCCCCTTACAGCCCCCCCAAGATTTGCTCTATCACGTGCCCTCATTACTGCCCCCCTCATCACCTCTTCCCCATCTGTCCGCAGTAGTGGGGGGAATGAATTTAAGATGATCCACCAATAATTTGATTGCATATATGCAAAATTATAACAACTTTATAAATTTTACCTGTATAGAATCTAATTATTGAGGGATCGTCTTAAATTCAGGGTCATTTTATATTTGGGTAAATACAGCACCTTGGGATGTTACTTTGTAAAAAGTCTGCCCAGGTAGGATTCTACCTGTACACCTCTCAAACCCAGGGTGGATAACTACCTAGAACTACTAGCCTGTTGGACAGTAGCTTACACCATGGTGGGGACAACCTGAGGCATGAGTGCCACAAGTGGCACAAGCAGCCTCAGTATGTGGCACATGGCAGATCAGGAAAGAGACAGGCAGCAGAACAGCAGATAGGGCAGGAATGAGAAAAGTGCGCAGGAGATTGGGCAGGAGACACTGAATAGGGAGCAGAAAGCTGAACTGCAGTTCTGACAGAAAAAAAGGATGGAAGTGGCACTAGGGGAGGGTGCAGGGCTAATTTGTGGCATGCCTGTCAAAATGGTTGGGCCACAGCGGTCAACACTGTGACAAACTGCTTGAACACTGGCTACTGAATTGACATTTTAGGATTGGAGATTCTGATCTTCAAATTCCTTATTAAAAATATATATATATATATATATATATATATGTGTATATATACACACATCTATACACATATATACACACAGTCAAACCACTTTCCATAGCAACCGCATTAAAAAGGGATATCAAATTAAAATGGAAACATTTTTTAAAAATTTTAATTAAATGTAGTTTCAGATGCAATTACACTTTTATAGAACTCAATACTTCCATGACTTTTGGTGCACCAACTATGATTTATCACAGAATAATGTCAAAAAGATACATTCTGTGTTTTGAATACAGTCCTAACTAACTGGAGACTTAATTATTACCTTCTGGGCACATCTACACAACACACTACAGTGCTGTAGCATCTGTTGGCAAAAACCACGACTGCCACTATATCACTAGCAACATGCTCCCTTGTTATAGCACATTGCTAAAGCGACGTAACAGCCAAAAATAACCACGTGTGGCCAGCCGGCTGGTACTTCCAAAAGGAAGTTCTAAATGATGGTGCAGTAACAAAGGCACTGTATGGCTATGTGTAGATGCTCCCTCTGTGTGCAACCACCCTCATTTCTCTTGTTCTCTTATCCCTACCTCTGAAGTTGCTCAATACACTTTATTGTCATTTATCTTTTCTCACAAGCTCCTGTAATCTAGTGGTTGGGTCTTAGCTCCAAGGTGGAAGGAGGTATCCTAAGAGGGTAAGTCTATTTAAATAACATTCTGTGTGCTCTAAATGAGGTGATATTTGTGGCAGGGGAATAAGCAAAACAGCAAAATTCCAGGTCACATATCCTTGACTTTAAAGGGGAGGATATTCATAATTTGGTGTCTGAGGTTAGACAACTAAATATTTGGCTTGATTTTCTCATTTGGATTAAAAGCACCCAAATTAAGACCCATAGAAGTTAGCTTTAACATTTGGCATGCTGCTATTCTTTATAACTTCTTAGTAAATTCATTTATAAATCCAGAAAATGAAACTGCTGGCCACTTTCACCACATAACTGCAAACCAAAGAAATCCTACAGAAATCAAGGAATCTATAAATAGAAGCAAAGATGACATATACTGGATACATTTAAACACACACATTTTTGTATTGTAAACAAAAATAACATGTTCCTTTCAGGTCACTGGCATGCTGTGAAGAAAATCTGCGTCATGCAGGATCAAATTCACTGGTCAGAAGAGGCATACACCAAATAACAAAGCACTACAAGCAAAAACTGAAAATGGCATACAAAGCAGCCTGGGGAAACCTTCTGTAGGTGGCATCCTTGGTTTTTCTTATGAAAAAAACATTTTTTTTTTTTAATGGAGACCATCATCTATTCATAGGACACAGTCAGTGATGCCAATGTTTATTAAGCTACATTAACAGTAGGTCTGGTTACCAATGTATGTAAGAGAAGCCATACTGACCTTGGTTCAAGTAGGTAAGAGTTTCATCATGTAATTTGACTGCTGGAGAGGTTGCAGCACACATAACATACTGAAACGGTGGGTGTTTGGTCTCATTTTCTGGTGGAAGGTTGGAATCTTCCTGTTTGAAAATGGGCAGCGCCAAAACATCACTGAAACAAAACCACCACAATATAAATATCAAAGAAACATAAACATCTCTTACAAAACAAAGAGAAAGGTTAAAATAAACATGGCCTATAGAGGAAAAATACTTTAAGTTAATGACCTTTAAATATGCAACTGGAGATGAAGTCAGTACATGGGCAAAACATGTATAGATTATTCATTTGGGACTAGTTACTGTGTTCATAAGCTTAATCGCCTGAGACAAACAATGAATTACATTCTTGTAAATGAACAAATAGCAGAGAATTTTATTATTGTTAAAAACCCATCTAATTCAGGGGTGCTCAACTCCCAGTCCGCAGGCCAGACCATCCTCTGCAGCCATCATCTGGCTCATGGGGCTCCCCACCCATCTGTGGGAAGCTGTGCGGGCTGCAGCCCTGTACACTATGTTGGGTACACAGGGAGGCGTGGGGCCTCCAGAGTCTGATACCAGCTAGCTGGGGGTGGTGTGAGGCTGAGCAAGGCCTGCAGATCAACCCCACACCATTCGTATGGTCTGTGGGGCCAAAACTATGAGCACCGGTGATCTAATTGATCCAGTTATCAATTAGATATTTGATTTTGCACAGAGTGCAGAATGGCTCAAGAACTAAAGGAAGTGACTTCTGTCATGAAAAAGAAGATCCAATGGAAAGCATACCATTAAGTAAAATTTGGTGTGAGCTTGTTAGTGAAGTGAAATAGCCTAAAAATGACATGAACACATCTTCCACCAAGACTTATGGCTGGGATTTTTAAAAAAGCAGAAGGAAGAGATGTAATTCAATGGAACTGTGATACCTAATCTCCTTAGAGTCCCCCCAAAATAACTTCAGTAGTTAACCTGAACTGTATAGCTACAATGGTCACCTCTCCTATTGCATACATAGTTTATACCAGGGGTTGACAACCTACAACCTGCAGGCCAGGTGCAATTTCCAGGCAGGCCAGATCTGGCTCAGGACATTGGCTGCACACAACTACACTGTACCCCTCTTCCTGCTACTCTCTTACTGCAGAATTTATCCCTTCCCCACTGTCTCTGGGAACGAGAATCAATGGTGGCTTTGGTGCTCTGGGATGCAAAGATTTAAGGCCTGCAGCATGGAATGGGTTTAAGCAGTGACCCATAACAGCAAAAGGTAACTGAAGGTAAATGGTTTATACCATCAACAGTACTTTTGCCAACCCAGCTTATACAAGCTCCCAAGGGAAATAACCTATCCTGTTAAAAACAAGTATTTTTTTGCCAGAATAACTGGATCTTAAGACTTCTGCCCCTATAAAAATGTCATAGAAAAGCCAGATCCCAACTCAAAATGAGCTTGCTTTACTTTAAGGATGTCCAACTTTTGAGCAGTTGGGGGCCCCTCTGCTGCACGGGCCGGAAGTGGAAATTGGAGGAGGGAGTGGGGTGCCTAGAGATCCCAGCTGCAGCAGGAGCAATTGTGGGAGTGGTGCCTGGGCAAAAGACTGTGGGCCCTGAGTTAACTGCCCATGGGCTGCTCTGCTTTCTCCCCAGTGTTTCTTCTGACATTTCCCCTCCAAAGATTACTTCTTGGGAGACTACTTGTGGGTTTCTTGTCTCCTACAGTTGTCCTGGAGTCCTTCCACAGCTTCTCTTTCAGGCCTGCCACTTGGGTATAATGCCAGAGCTTTCCTGCCTCATGAAAACTTTCTGGAGTCTTCTACCTTCTAGGTGTCCTTCTAAGGATCCTAGCCTCCTTACTTTAGGTTTACTTTCAAGGCTCATCCTTTTGCCAGCAATCTCTTAACACTGACTTGGTTTTTCTCCCCTGTCTTAGGTCTTCCTCCTGCTCTCTATGTAATAGTCTCTCTGCCTTCTGGAGCACTGATCTGATAGGGCTCACTCCCTGGGACCTTGTTCCTTTTCCAGTGCCTGCCACAGGAGGTAACAGCTGACATTATAGTTTCTTTTTCACAGAGAAAATATTTCTATCAGTGTTCCCCTTCCGCTATAGCAGGGGCAGGCAATTATTTCAGGCAGAGGGCCGCTTACTGAGTTTTGGCAAGCCATTGAGGGCCGCATGACAGGCAGCCAGGGGCAGATAAATAGTAATTTTCTAAATTTTTTAGGGGTCCCGCGCACCGGACAGAATGGCCTGGCGGGCCACATCCAGGCCATGGGCCACATTTTGCCCACCCCTGCCAAACAGGGTGCCATTCTCTACCATATCTAACAAAGAAACCTGCCAGGTCCAGAGAAAAGCAAAGGCAGGAAACTGTCCATAGAGAGAGAGGAAGGAATTCTGATAGAGCAGTTTTGAACTGCTAGCAACAGGGCTCCAGGTCTCAAAACCTGGGTAGAGCAAAGGCCTGGATTCACTTACCAGTTACTAACAAAGGTGTTGTGAAATCTCTGATTCCCAAGGGTAAAGGACTATTGGAGACTCTGAGACAATAAGCATAAAGATACATTGAGTCCAGTAGCAAAGGCTGAAGACCTGATGTAAGATCCCAGGAATATGGCTTGGTGGACTTTCTTACCCTAGAACAGGGCTGCCAGTAGACAGCCCATGGGCCACATGCAGCCTGCAAAGGATTAATGTGCAGCCCCCTTCTTTCACCAGGCTGCTGCTGCCCCTCACACTCTGGCTGTAATAGCAGCCGGGAATTTCAGGG
>NW_005842070.1:2232678-2234031 GCF_000455745.1 Alligator sinensis | reverse complement strand
TCTCTTCTGGCTGCTGCTTCCTGCCTTCACCCCAGGGGGACAGGGCAGTGGGGCGGGGCAGGGCAGGGCAGGGAGCTGAGGACAAGTCTGGGGCTGCACCCGCAGGTGGGGGAGGATTGCATCCCCATGGTGTAGCACTTGAGGGGGAGGGCAGATGAACAGGTGTGCATTGCAGCAGCAGGGATGACAAACGTCCTGGTGCAGTCTACACAGCATGCAGCTCCCAGGGGCTTAGAAGTTGAACAGTCCTGCCCCAAAGCATGCAAGAATGAATGTGATCTGCACAGAAGTCTGAGTCACAAGAGAACGGATCACTGCAAATGCAAAACAATGGTCAGAAAAGGGCACCAGAGAATGGCAGCTTATCATGCCATGCTCAGCTATCCTATGCATTTTCCTTAAACATAGCAGACCTTTTAATTGGTCTCCCGATTTGTGACACACAAATGAAAAACAGATAATCTTCCACCTTTTTTTTTAGTTTGCTTTCTTTATAAAATTACAGACACCCCTTTTTGCTGTTTGTTCTACAGCTAAAAATATTCCTAAATATAAAATACAGCTAACAATATTCCCATCTTGGAAACAGTTAACAGTAATTAGAGTACTAGTAAAATTACATTGTAACAGATAAGATACTGAAGGCCAAACAACTAGGAGAGAAAGAAACTTTCAATAAGTTTTAAAACATGGTCTTATCAACACATTACCCTGTGATAGCTTTCCTTTGCAATTACGCTGTAAAGGGAATCCACACTTTGATTTACCCCTCCAAGAAATCTCTCAACTAAACTAAAAAACACCAAATGTAACATTCCTTATATTTTTTCAGATTAAAAAACAAAGTCTTCCTTAAGAAGAACCTTTGAATATTGCTTGGAAACAAAAACAGCTCAAACCCAATTTCTTAAAATTTCCTTTCCACCATGTCACCTCCAAGTATTTTTCAGCTAATCTGATTTTGTTCATTCACAGAGGATGCTACCAACAATGATTTCACATTTTGACATGCATATTTTGATCTGAAAACTAAGATGGGGTCCCAAGATTTTTTGGGCCAATACCGATGGCCGATTATTAATGAGCCATATCAGCCAATACTGATCCGACTGCCAATATGCAGCATGACAGTTTGGAGAACAGCATCCGGCTGGTAAGTCTGTTGCAGGGGAAGGGAGGGGAAGGGAAGGGAAGGGGGGGGGGGCAGGCAGCAGATCAAGGCCCCTGCCGTGAAGGAGGGAGTGGGGCTGGGCCAGGGCAAAGGACAGAGCTAGAAGCTCATCCAGGGGGTGTCTGGAGAGGGGGCAGCCCTGTCAATGGCTGCCCCCCCCCTCGCGCCCCGTGCCCGGGGCT
>NW_005842070.1:2228248-2232487 GCF_000455745.1 Alligator sinensis | reverse complement strand
GGGCTGGGGGAGCAGGCAGGGGATGGGGTCTCCTCATGGTCCCCTCCCTCCTTTTCCAGCCCTCCTCCCCCCTACTTACTGGCAGGTAGACCAGGTCTAGCTCCCTACAGTGACAAGCGGGGACTGCCTGAATCTTTTCTGAATTGATTCGGAGGCTTCAAATCGATTCGGACCTTTTAATTGGTCTCCCGATTCAATTCAGGGATTCAGTTGCTGAATCGGGCCGAGTCTCCTCCGAACTGAATCAGCAACTGAAGCTTTGCACAACCCTAATATCTAGGCTCCCAGTCAGAATTTCTGCCTTCTTATTGGGCCAAGAATCTGACTACATAAGTGATCTGTCAAAGTGCAACTGTAAATAATATTAATCAAAAACCGGTTTTACACTAACATTCATCAGTAATTTCACTAACAGTATTCTAGTCATGGTGCAAGTCTAACTGCAACAGCCTTAACAGAGAGATAAGGCATGGGTGTTACAACACTGTTCAGAGCAGATCTAGACAGCACAGTCATTTTAAAACCATGAACTGTGTCTATTATGATGCTCCTCCTTAAACAGGAGCAGCAGTACTTAAAAGGTATTTGCAGAAAAAATGTCCTTCTTCCACATCTACAGTGGGAGAAGGAGTCACAATATATGGGATCTGTTCTCTTCTCTGCCACTGACACATTTTGATCCTGTGAAGTCACTTGTTTTACTTCCATTTCCTCAAAATGTTGACCCCACACTGCCCCCATGTGCCCAATGTAGTGAGTAGGACCACAGGCAATATGACATGGGACCACGGGCCACCTCTGGTCGGGAGACCAGGGTTTGAGCACTCCTACTTTAAAGCAGTAGTTTAAAAGGTCCAAGCTCCAGACAGTCCATCTGCCTCACAATCCGCAAGGACTTCCTCCACCCCCCAAGCCAGGCAGGCTTTTTGAGGCAAGAAGTTGGAAGGCAAAACCAGCAAAATCTGAGCAACAATAACATCACATCCAAAACTGAAAGGTAAGATAGATTTATTATTTAGAAATAACATGATGAAATATTGTAGGGAAATATCAACTTGTAGGACAGACAAAAAATGATTCACCTAGCTGCAAAGATTTAAACATAGTATATACAACAAACCCATAATTATGGCTGAGCTAAAGCATCTCTTTTCAGAAAGATATCTAATCTCAAACTGAACGTTCATTAATGGAGAATCTTCCAACTTCCACGTAATTCTTTCCACTGGATAATTACCCCCATGTGTTTTTTCTTCCTCTACTTGCAATGGATGGTGATTAACCATTTACAAATGCTTTGAGGAATACACATTAGTCAGTTGGATTAATTTAAAATGCACTACACTGATTTTTACTGGGAAAAACTGAGAAGCATAGTATCAAATTAAAGGTACTTACAAGGTTGGAATTGAAGTGGTATTGGTTATCAGTGACAAAACTTCTAAATAAAGGTCAACTGCATAGCTATTCAATGAAAACATACTGACTGCTCCCACCAGCTAGATGGTAGAAGACTAATAACTTACTTAGGAAAAGGAAAAGTAGAAGACGTAGCAAAGGAAGTTTATATTGGAGGGAATAGAAATTAAGGTCTATGCATCAACCTGAAACCATCTGTTTATTGGGAGTATTCATTATAGCAAATTCTGCACAAATTCAATTTTCATTTTAGCATTACAAGTTTCTTAAGTAACTTTAAGAGGAAATGCTATTTCCTTTAACAGCAATGTTATTTGCCACTCGCAGGATCCCTACAGGTTTTATATAAAGCAGGGAAGAACTTGAAACCCTGTGCCCATAATGAAGGAACCAAAATACTGTCACAGAAGGCTGACAAACCTTAATCACAACATTAAATCAGCCTTCATAAAAAAAGGCAAACCTCTTAAGAGTGAACTCATTTAAATCAATTATAATTTTCATTAACAAAATGAGATGAAGCAACAGTTTGATCCATCAGATTCTTTACAACTAGTAATTTAATTCTGAGGATGGAACATCCTTTCTTCCACATTTTCTTGAAATTCTTTCAAAATTTCAATGGTATCAGTAACAATACATGCTTCAGAGTGAGAGCATATGACCAGAATCTATCTAGAGTAATCATACCCTCCCTGGGATCTACCATTTTAGGTTTTGGAATATCAGAGGATACAACCCTGACTTTTGTGTTTAGTAACTATTAATGGATCAATCATCCATGAATTAGCCTAGTCCCTTCTTAAACCTGGCTATGCTATCCATCTCTACAACTTGAGTAGAGTTGACAATGAGTTTCAAGGCTAAATTAACACGTTCTGTAAAAAAATCCCTTCTCTTGTTAATTTCAAACCTGCCTCCTGCTAACTTCAGTGCATGGTCCCTAGTTCTAGTATTCTGGGACCTAGTAAATAACAGCTTCCTATTCACTTTGTCCACACCCTTCATGATTTATAAACCTCTTATTATGTTCTCTCCTGGCTTTCTCGTTTCCAAACTCCAGACTCTTAACCTTTTCAGCCTCTCCTAATACAGCAACTGCTCCACTGCCCTGATAGTCTTAGCTGCCCTTCTCTGTACCTTTTCTAGATTTTTTTTGAGATGTGGAGACTGGAACTGCCCATATTATTCAAGATGTGGGTGCACCATGGATTATGGTCTAGTGACACAACAATATTCTCCACTTTGTTTCCAATGTTATGAGGCACTGTGGGACATCTGTGGTTCCTATTTACGCAAGAAAAGAACAGTTCCTAAAAAGCAGTCCAAGCTACAGCAAAGTTAAACTGATTTGATTTTGTAAGCACTGCCTTACTTGGAAATTTGCCAAAATAGTATTGCTACACAAACTGCTTGGTATAAACACCTATGTGGATATTCTTGTTCAGAATGGAGTAGACCTAGCTAGAAGTTTTTGCCAAAATAACTATTCTGGAATACCTGTTTCAATTAATTTCCAAGTGTAGACAAGCTGTTAACTCTACTACTGCACACAAAATTTTGAATAGCATAAGTTTAATATGTAATTAAGTTTCTTACTTGCGTTTTTCCCCCAACTGGAGAGTTAAAAGCCTTTCAGTTTCAACACAGAGGTTTGAAAACAGTAGGCCTTATTTTTTTTTCTTGGGGGGGGAGGGGTCTGTCTGTCAATAAATAAATCAATAAATCTGCTTTTTCAACCAAAATAACCATTTATGAAAGAAGTATGAGTATAAAGCTAAAACTACACTAGGTTCTGGCTCAATTAAAAGTGAGTGTATTAATTCAGGATCTCATAATACGGAACAAAAAACAAACAAAAAAAAAATCAGGCACAGAAAAAGGTATTTCTTAGATCAACATTTTTCTCTCCTGGAATGGTGTCTTTTTTTAAAGTGAATCTGCTCTAAAAGCAACTGTATTTGGATGTTCTCTCTCTCTCAGAGCATTAACCCTGCATATAAATCAAGTCAGTCCTTGAAGTGGTTGAAAATTTCTTTTCTAGTTGCACATATTAAAAAGATCAAGTGTAGAAACACCAGAAAGAGCTACATTTCTGCATGACAGTATTATAGTTACCAAGGTTACCTGTAGCAGCTAAAATAATTGAAAGTTAAGACAATGTTTTCAGTTAATTTTCTCTTTCACTTGCACATTTGACAGTACAGGGCACATATCACTGTTTCCTGTTTACAGTCAGTTTTTCACTGGCTGAAAATGTTAAAACCGCAGAAGCAAAGTAGTTATTTTTTTTAAACTTTAAAAATACTTTGGGGATTGCTGCTAAAAACCTGCAATTTTCTTTAAATTAATTCATTTCAAGTTGACAGCATCTTTTTAAAACCCAAGATCCCCAATCAACAGATACAGACAGTCATATTAACTGGCACAAATATTAGAGTAATCACTGTTTCCAATACTTCTGGGCACAAGCTGGCTATCTTCCTGGTTGGGATACTTCCCAGAAAGAAAAAAGCTTGGTCAGCTGACCAAACACATTATGAAGACTACAGGGGAGGATGATACATGGTAGTCATCTAAAGACGCAGAAGATGGACTTGTTACTCTTTCAAAAAAGCAGCCTATTCTTCTCTTGAATGAGGAAGAATTTTTCATTTGCCACATCCTTATAGTAGGCAACCGTCAATCCTTTGGATCATGGTGTACATGTAAGAGTCTAGTCTGGTGCTTGATAAATCTGCTTGGACAGAGTCCTGCGACCATCACACCAAGACCTTTGACACATATGCAAGAGACCATCACACCAAGACCTTTGAAGAA
>NW_005842070.1:2224780-2228217 GCF_000455745.1 Alligator sinensis | reverse complement strand
TGTCAAGAGGAGTAACGGCTTCCCTGCGCCTACCATCCCCCCTTTACACCACTGAGCCAGAATCCAAAGGCCAGACATTCAATGCATTGATAGCTATAGCTTCTCCCAGACAGCAACAGATCAGAACTGTTGCTGACTGCCTAACGCCTCAGCAAGGGTGTGTTTCTGTCAGGGTGTTGCTCCTTAGCCTTTCTCCAACCAAAGAGTACCCACAAGGCAGTGGAGGCTAGGGCTTTAAGGTGTCCTATACTTGCCTTACTCTGGAGGTTGCAACATTGTGGTATTTTACAGGAGCTACCCTGCCAAAAGCAGCACCTCCACATTGCTACCAGGCCCTCCAGTCGGATGCAGTTTACGGTCATAGCCAGGTCATATCCTTATAGAGATTACAAATAATGAAAGTCTATCAAAACAGGCACAACAGAATACACTTGGGTGATTGATGTGGTAATTCTTTATATTACATCACTCGCTTTAATTTTTTCTTTGATGTCACCACTGCTCCAACATAGTATGTCTTCTCACAGACACAACCCCTAACACATGTTATTGGTAAATTAAAAAAAAAGAAGCTTATTTGTGTAGTTGATGCTTATCTTTACCCAGAAGGCAACATAATTTCAATTAGATAATTCCTTTGAATTTGTGTTTGCAGATGTTAAATTGTAAATATAGCTGATATGTTTAGGGCATTCTAAACTATTTGATTTATGCCTTATCAATCTAAAAGTGTGCAGTGATGAACCTGCACTCCATCACACAACTAATAACTTACATAATATATGGTTAATTTAAAAACACGTGTTAAAATGCCACTGCAATACTCCATATGAGATTATTTCCATGTCCTACAAGTGATAACATCTTTGCATTTGTTCCACAGAAGGAATGTAATGAAGGAAAGGAAAATCTGATTAAGAATAGAAAAGCCTTAAGAACAGCATTTAATGGGTTCACAGTACTCCAAAAATAAGATTTAAAAAATAGTTTTAAGGAACTCAGTAGCGGAGTACATCAACTGTAACAGGGGTCAGGCCCTGTTACTGAGGGTAGAGCTAGACAATAGAGTTAGAAAGCTGCAGAGAGACCCAGATAATAAGCAGCTGGCAGCTAATTAGGTAATGACCTGCTGAGGTGTCCTCAGTTCAGGAGGAGGAGCCAGGGGCTATATACATAAGTCCTGCACCAGAAACAGTCAGTCTGACTTAAGCAGAGCTGAAGGTAGGTACTCCTTACTGGGAGTTGAATTAAAAAAAGGCACTGGAAACTGGGGACTAACCCAGCCTGTACTTGCTGAAGGAGCTCCCTGTACTGAGTGAATTAGCAACACTGGAAACTAAAATTGTGAGTAGGCCCAGGAAGGCTAGAGCTGGGAGAAGCCAGCATGACCAAGTTTGAGCTGGGGAGGCCTGGAGAAAAGCACTCCAGATGCAATTGATAATGTTTTGGGTTGGACAGATGACAATAATGTTAATGATATAAGGCCTGGGAGTGGTTAAAATGGTGGAAGGAGGCCACTGAGGGCACCTAGGAAAAGCCCTACAGTTGGCAAAGGACTATTAAGGACTGAGCCAGAGGAGCTGAGGGCCCAGTGAACTGACCAGAGCCTGAGGAGTGAAGGGTCCAGAAAGACAGAGCCAAAGGGTAAGGGAATCACCCTGGTGGACTGAGGCAACCTCCAGAATTTAATGTAACATCAATGGCACAGGGAGGTACCACAATTAACCAAAGAGATGAGATAAGAGGCCACCAGGAGAGGCCACACCTGCTGTCAGTAGTGGGTCCCATTAAAACAACAAAGAACAGCTAATACTTATAGCTGTTATATACATATGAGCATAGAAAGAACCTGGGAAAAATTTTACCAAGACCTCCAGAGCTGCCCCCTTAGATACAGCTGTTAAAAATAGATAAGCAAGCAAACTGGTTCAGGCCAGACATGCAGGTACATCACCACATTACAAGACATAACAAAAGTCCTACAAATGGGTTGTTTCATTTCTTGATTGAGATGAAGCTACAGTTTCAGAACAGGCAAGCTGGATGCAAAACTATTAGCTACCACAATTGGGGAAATGGCTATTAGTACACTTGATGACAAAAAGAAAAAGAGGTGCTTTTCACTTCCCAGATTTTAGCTGTTTGTTGTTAGGGCTCTATGTTTTAAAAGTGGAGGTAAGCAAACATGAATACTTAATGTAATTAGGGTCACCCTAGAAAGTGAATGCTGGAATACCTGAACTTGTAAAGCCACCAGGAATGTCTGCAAAAATGCAGATTTGCAACCCATCTTGAGAACTGAGCATGTGAACACATGTGCTCTGTGTGCTATGCCGTATTGTACTGACACTGCACAGCAACTCCAGGCACTAGTTCCTCTTGACAAATACTACACTTGAAATAATCCACTTATCCCCAAAAATCACTTTCCTCTTATGCACAGTATCTCACTTTAGCATATAGATGAAATATGCTAAATTCCAGATAGGATGGAAAATCGAGCCTGTTCAATACCAGGCCCTAAACCAGGAATTCTGCATCATGCATGAACATAGTTATACTGATGGATTGAGCGCTTTCTATATGTAACTGATATCCTGACCAAAACCCCAAATGGATCTTCCATGTGAAGCCCCATACAATTCCTCTCTCTATTGAAGCTTCCTTGCCAGTTTCAGGACTCTACCAGCATTTTGCCTCACCTACTGGCTCAAATTCTTCCTCCTCCTTGCTTTGTCTTAAGGGTCAGGCTGGTTGGTGCAGTCCGTGAAAGAGGAGAAATGGAGTGCAGCCTGACTTCAAATAAAGGTGGTTTCAGAAGTACAGGCATATGCCCTCCTGTACTGCAGAGTGTGGGACCACCTCACAGAGCCACAGAAAAATGAGGGTTGGAAGGGACCACGGGAGGTCACCCAGTCCAACATTTCTCAACCAGTGGGTTGCAAGAATATATGAAAGGATAGTGCACAAGTTTTAAAAATGGGTTCTTCTTTAAAGGAGAAAAATGTGGGAAACCATGGCTTTTCCCTTGCAGGCTAGTACAGTTTCAGCCTGCTCGGGGCTCCCCCTGCCCCACACAGCAGGGGCAGCAGGGTGGGAGTGAGGGGTCCTGGGTCAGGACTTACTATCTATGCTCACAAATGGGTCCTGGTGCAAAAGAAGGTTGAGAACCTCTGATCTAGTCCAGCCCCCTGCTCAAAGCAGGAGCACCCCCAACTAGATTATCCCAGCCAAGGCTTTATCTAACCAGGCCTTAAAAACCTCCAAGGTCAGGGAGTCCACAACCTCACTGTGTAACCTATTCCCATGCTTCACCACCCTCCTACTAAGGAAGTTTTTCCCCAATATCCAACCTAAACCTCTCTTGCTGCAACTTTAACCTACAACTATTTTAGTGGAGAAAAAAAACCCAGGACCCAGTCAAGAAAGAAAACTGG
>NW_005842070.1:2209193-2223972 GCF_000455745.1 Alligator sinensis | reverse complement strand
GAGCGGCAGGGGGGGGTGCCACTGCCAATGGGGAGGGCTCTTCCGCACGACTCACGCCGGATTATTAGCCTAGGAGGTAGCGTCGCGCCACCCCGAGTCCTGCGAGACCTCCGGCAGGCGCAAGGCATGCTGGGGGCTGTGGTCGGCTGGCGGCCTCACCTCCAACTGCTAGAGGCAGGACTTGGCGAGCGCCGTGACGCACGTGCCCTGCACTGCGCCACATGGCGTCGCACACTTTATACGCACTCTGTGCCCCAGTGAGAAGGTAGAGATGGAAGAGCCAGTCAGCGGCGGAGGAGCGCTCGTTGGGCGGGTCGACGCGGAGCCAGGACAGGCGCTGTCCAGCAGCCCCCTGCGTAGGGGGAGGGGCGGCAGAGGCAAAGGTTGGAGGTGCGCTGAGCGGAGCTGCACGGAAACACGTGCCAGACAGACACGCGCGGTGACGTCACGCACAGGACATGGACGAGGCACAGGCTTTCCTGAGCTGAGGGTCACCACATACCCACGCAGTAAGGGAAGAGTCCGGAGTCAACCAGGGACTACGGCTGTGGGTCAAAGTCAGGCTGCAGCTGATGCCTTGTTCCACAAGCTCCCTGCTCATATCAAGAGACAGATACATGTACAGCACTAGCTTGCGTGAACCACATTCACTTCAACTAAATATCCACCTCAATGAGATGTCTATTCCTCTATCTACTTCAATCTTTAAAGCTAACTGCCTACTGTCAAAAAGCCTGACACTGAATCGATTCATTTGTCATGTGTGTGGATTGAACCCATGAGCAAGAGAAGAGACATCCACTTTTGATTCTAAAAATGTAGCCACAGGCCTGCAGCGGCCCAGGCCAGAAGACAGGAGGCACTAGAGCATGCCTCCCTGCTAGCCTGGAGCAGACAGCTTGGGCCAAGGCTAGGCTGCCCACCAGGGGTGACTAGTGCCTCCTGAGTCTGTGGAGGCAAAATTTGTGGGCAGGCCTGATGGAGGCGGCCCAGGGGCCAAAAGCCCCATATCCACTCCTATACTTCTGTGCCGCAGTTTAGTGCCCCCCTCGCCCCCACAACAAGCCCGCGCAACAACAAAAACTGCTGCGCCCTGACCGGTGCCAAGTCAGGGGCAATCGGGGGGGGGAGGCTCATGCCCTCCTCCCGTGTGCACTGTACCAGTCACCTGTGATGCCAACCCTGCAACGTAGAGGTGCAAAGCATCCTGGAATGCTGGGGGACTGCCAGTTACTTTGAATCTGGAGGGAATCTGGGACAAAAAAGTTCAATAAACCAATTTAACCTATATCAGTGAAGTCTACATCCATCCAGGCTTTTCTTAAGCTAGTTTCAGCCATTTTTAAAGCAATTTGTGTGCACTGAACTTCTTTTGTATTACATATTTTAACTGGTTTCTGATCACTTATACGAGTTGTGTGTAATTTCTGTCCCTAGCCTAAAGGTGCATCTCTACCCTGTGTTCTAAGAGCTGTTTTGCCATCAGTGAGACCGTCTCTTGTTTCTCGCAGTTTGTACTCTGAGAGATGTGAGCCATCTCTCAGCATGGCCTAGAGAAGGCAAGGTAGATGTGCACCTTTACAGTCTAAGATCCCTCTCTCACACACAAAAGCTTGTGCTCATGCTTTCTCTCCTACATACATCATGAATTTAAGATTCATTCTTGTGTTCAGCATTTTATATTGAATATTTTGAGTAGGTCTCCACTGAGTAAATTGGCTGTTGTGAATCCCATCCCAAGATACTTAATTCTATCCATGCACCACATAGCGAGTGTAGCATCACACTCATGGCTCTGGATTCTACTCCTGAAGCCAGGTTTCTAAAAAAAAAAAAATAGGCATAGCAATGCTCAGCATCAAACTTTGAAGATATACTCCATTACCTTAAGTGGCTAAAGCTTATGCTTTTCATGGTGGAAGTTCAGGAATTCAAACCCCAAAGTGGGGTCAGTTATGCACAGATTATGGGTAAATAAGGAAGCTTAATAGTGATAACCTGCTGTCATATTAACCACTGGATTATAGAGTTAAATTACTGCACCATCAATTACTTCAGCTTTTCAGCTGTGACTAAAGAAGGCATCATGAAAAGCAAAAGCAGAGCTTTTGGTGACTGCCTAATAGGCCTGATTCTATTGACCCTGATTTCAACAGGTGTGGGATCAGGTCACTGAGATACAGACTGAAATAATGTAAGGTGTACTGACAAATGTAGCTCTAGTGTAAGCATAAGAACCCCGCCCCGAACACACACACACAAACTCAGATGTTATTAATACAACAGGCTGCTACATTTGGCATGCTTAAGTTTAACAAGGAGATTCTACTAAATGGAATTTAAGGAATAAAGTGATCATGTAATTGCAGACTTCTGCAGTGTCTATGCAGAAGAAAATAGCTGGATCTTGCAACGAAGTCTAGGACTATTGTTTCCTCACAGATACCCGATTTCTTTCAGCTGAAGGTCTGGGGCCTAAAACTTCAATAGAAATCTGCCTCTGAAGAACAGCTGTGATTCTTAAAAACTTTTCAGACTTAAAGCATGCCTTGTTTGACTCGAGGTATCCCCCTCCCATAACCTTTGTGAACTGAACAGCACCCAATTTCAGAAACTTTACCCCAGTGCTAGCCTCTTTCCCAGTAACCTTTCCCAGTGGCCAGGCAGGGATGACCCTGAGCATATGCTCATCTCCTCACACCTGCTTATTTTCTCACACCTTATATCACCTTTCAAAAGATCATTTGGAACCCCAGGATGGCCCAGCACCCAGGTTGAGAATAAATGGCCCAAATTTGAGCATGCTGCTTTTATTTAGATTACTTATCTAGACTAATTTTAGGTCCTAATTCTGAAAATACATATACACATTTAACTTAATTCACATGAGTTGTCCCACTGAACCAGACCTCCAAACTAAAATACAGCCATGTCACCACCCAAAGGCACACACAAGACATAGGCAAAGGGTGCATCTACACTTGTTCTTTACTACAGAGTTGACTAATTAGCTCCACAGTAAAGCATCACCATCTACATGTGTGCTGGCATTAGGGTGCAGTAAACTAATTAACTACTCTGTAACATAGTACTGTTGGGGACAGTACTATCTTATGGCGGAATAACTGCGCTGAAACGCACATGTCGATGGTGACGGGCTGGCTGAGGCACAAGGGTGCTAAAGAGTAGGAGCCACTTGCCGTCTAGCCAGCCACATGGCTCCAGACTGTCAGCACTCTTATGCCCCAGCCAGCCCAGCCACCCAGGGCTGACCTCCTACGCCCCTTCCAGCCCAGGGCTGCTCCACCCCAGCTCAAATTACTACTGTTCTGGGCACACGTGTAGACGCTGCACCCAGAAACAGTTTCCTCCAGCTCAAACGGCTACAGAGTTTATTGCATCACATTAACTGTACCTGGCAATGCACTGAGTAAGGCTGAATTTGTCACTGTTTGTGTAGAAGCATTACTGTGAGAGAGTGTGCGCACATGACATGCATAAGAAAAGGCAGAAACAAATACAAGGAAGGAGTAGAGAAAAACCTAAGGACCCACCCAATCTGAACAAGTGCTGAAAATACTTTTTAGGTTAAGTGCTGATTGGGAAAAGGGATTTGGAATTGTGAGCAAAGACACTATTTTCTGGTTTCCCCACCAAATTTGAATATTCAAGAGCTTGGATTTTTAGCTAAATGCTAGTGTCAAAGTGGCATGATCTCTTAATGTAGTACAAAAGAAGTCTTATTAGCCTGTCTGAATTTCATACTACCTGAAGTCTGTACTGACATTAAGTTTTAGTTATATACAACTCTGCTGCACAATTCTATTGCTTTCATACCAAAGAACGGAAGTTCCATTTGTTTGGGTCACCAAAACTCATATATAGTTTTAATTTTATTGTTAAAGTGTAAGTTAATAAGTATTTCTCCAATAGAAGCATCCTATTCAACAAGTTTAAAAGGACAAGAGTAAAATTGTTGTGATACTTTACATTATTTAAAAAAAAATATATATATATATATATATTTTTTAATGCTATTAAAAGTTTCTTACATGCATGCAAAATATTTGCCCAAATGTGTCAATTTAAGATTAATGCAAATTAATGTCAATCAAATTATGAACAAAGATTTTAAATGCAATAGGCAAGGCTATTCTGAAACTTATCTGAATGCTTTTAGAAGAGTATATTATAAAGAATAATAATTTTAGTATTAAGTAACAGCTTGAATACCATAACCATTACATTTAATTTCTGAAAAGATAAGGCAAGTTCACAGCTTATGGACAAATTCCAATGCAATAGATTACATATTGTGTCACAATTTCAGGTTTGAGTCTCATTGGCACATATTAAACTTTAACTATTATAAATCCCCCATTTTTCCTTCAGATGAAGTAGAAATAAACAAACACAATGCAGTAGACACGTTGGTGTCTCTTAAAGTTTATGATTATTTTATGTACATAAAACACACAAACTTTGTATAAATTGCATGACAAATTAGCCATCACTGCATGTTTCAATTATTCCAATTCGATTTCACAATGGTGAATATGTTTCTATAAAAATATACTGTGGTTGTTATTCAGATATACCCTGTAGTACAATTTGTAAAAACAAAGTTCTAGTAATGAAACACTATCTGCAAAGTGGTGCTTTTACTAGATTCCTTCAGTGAACCCTTAGATTTGTGGATCAGCCAGGTCCTTTCCCAAAAACCATATTCTCTTAGTATGTACTTCTTTCTTGTACATATCTGTTGTTTGGAAAATATTAAAAACAAACCCAATCACTGTTTTCTTACCGCAGATAGCTGTTGTTACTCGTGGGAAACTGGTGATGGTGATAGGGCTCATGCTGGGTATGCCAGAAAAGCATTTTAGGATGAGATGATACACTGTGCTCAACTAAGAGATGGTCACTGCTGTGATGGGGAAGAAGGAAAAAAAAAAAATCAGATTAAAGTTGCTGGCTGAGTTTCCTCTTGCACCTTTAGTCAGCTACCTCTGCTATCTGTGATGTTTGCCAGAAATAATTTCCTCTGGGGCAGGCAGCAGCTTCCCCTCCACCCACCTACTGCTTCTGCTCCCCCAGCTTGTTCTGCTTTCAGCTACTGCCCAGCTGCAAAGTTTAATTACTAGCTATTGTGACGTCAGGTCCAGAGCAGAAAGCAGCAACGTCCAGCTGCTTATCTCCTCCCCTCTCTTCCTCACTGTGTTCAGGTGCAGAGCTGCTGCCACTTCTGGCATCCAGAAGAGGAATTTGCATTACAGAACAAAATAAAGCAAGAACAACTTTTGATCTCTTCTCCATCTATTTTAGCCTAATTTGCCACCTTGCCCTGCCTTCAGTTATGGTTGCAGCCCTTTGTGTAGCCCACTCAAAATATTTGATCACCATAAGCTGCACACGCATTGCTCAATGACAAAAACTGGGATCTAAGGTGGATAATGTGCATCAAGTATTTGCCTTCTTGGTAGAATTTGGTGCTGTACCTCTTGTATCTGTTAGGTCAGTGGTCTCCAACCTTTTTAAGTAGATCACCATTGGCATTTAAAAGTAACCCAAGATCTACCCTGCGCCACCACCACCCCCACCCCTGACCAGCAGGTAAGTCTATGGGGGGCAGATAGAGGCAGAGGGAGAAAAAATGATTTGGGGGCATGCCTCTCCAACAGGTAAGTCCCACCCGGCTGGGGCCCCACTCAACTTACCCCTGCTCCTGCGGCACTGTCCCTCACCACAGGGGCCTTGATCTAGCCCCAGCCTCTTCCCTCCCCCATGGACTGACCTGCTGGGCTGGGACACACGCATGCATGCACACAGGCATTCAGCCCCATACCCCAGCCCCATCAACTCCAAGATCTACCAGGGGATCAAGATCCACTGGCTGGTGACCACTGTGTTAGGCAATTGTCTACATCAGGAGTTTTCAACCTTTTTAAATAAGTGTACCCCCGGCAGCCCCCTTTTTAATAAATGTACCCCAGGGAGGAGTAGGGAGCAGCCAGACACTGAGCAGGGGTGGTGAGCTGTTGGAAGTACAGCCGGGGGGGAGAGGGGGGGTGGCGAGCAGCATCTGTGCTGCCCTGCTCCTGAGAGGCAGTGGCATTGGGTGGCAGCACTCCCTCTGGCCTGCCCCCGCATACCCCCTGGGACCTTTCAAAGTACCCCCAGTGGTACACATATCCCTGGTTGACAACTCCTGGTCTACATGCAACCAAGTGGCATGTTGCTACCCAGTTTAACACAGCTCCTACTGCCTCTTTCCTTTCTCTCAGGATTAGGCAAATTCTCTCTCTCTGTTTTTAAATTGAAAGTCTGATTATTTGAGGAAAATTGTTCTCTTTGGAACAGAAAGCCTCCTTTCATTTTATCTTCTCTTTGCATTTGATTTTGGTGGTTTCTCTTTCTCTCTTGATTTGCATCGCCAGTTCTGTCTCCTAGTATCTAATGCCCCACATGTTGTTAGCTAACTGTACCACTTTATCCGTGGATTACTGATTTTAGCCAGTCGATCCTAAGCCATGATTTCAAACTTCACATTACCAGCATTGGAGGAAGTAGGAGGAAGCTTGAAGGTCATTTCAGTCACTTAGATTCATTCCCTTTCTCCCCCTCTTTGAGAAGTGGTGTTCAGAAACAAAACAAAAGCTTATCACTCAGAACCCAGTCTTCCTGCATTTCTCTTTTGGCATTCACCTCCTACTTGCTCAGATTTGCTGTCCAGGATTTTTTTTCCATTTTGATGTTGACTCAGACTGCTAAGAGCAGCTAGTTCTTGATTTGCAAAGGTAAAATGGGATGCCATTCGGATCACCTTGGTTGATAACACTGACCTGCAGAGGGCACCTGTTTGAAACAGAAATTTTGGCAAATACAAGTTGTTTGGGCATGAGGCTGTTTTAAATTCTTTATCTGAATTAATAGCTCCAATGAGCCTTTCCTTTATTTAGAAGGTATTCTAATGTTGTAATACAACCAGCGATATGAAACTCAGCAGATCAAAGAAAAAAATGTCAGAGAACACAAAGGGGACACTCTTATCAAAGTGAAGTGACCCTTACCATGAACAGCAACACCAAAACCACCCCTCAGTCTTTAGAATTTATTTTCATATTTATTCAAATTTTTTTGAGTTGGTTCTTACAGACAACTCCAAACAGCAACAAAAAAAATGGAGGTAGAAACAAAGGGAAAGATCAGTGAAAAAGAAAGAAAAGAATAGGTATGATTGTCCCAGCAGATGTATACAAAGATGCAAGATTTGTTGTTGTTTTTATTTCATTGGCTTTTATTTTTTTTGCGATGTTTTATTGGACTAACTCTAACAAGGAGATATATTAGACAAGCTCTCAAGCAAGTGTCCTTCCTCAGGTCTGGAACAGAAGCAGCTGCAATTAAGTACCAGAAAAAACGATGACTTGTGTTTAAGTCCATGAGTAAAAGAAAACAGGCACTTAAAGGAGTGGAGGACAACTGTAAACTAGGAACAAAGAAAAAGTTACCAGAAGTAACTCTGAAGTAAGAGAAATGTATTTGGATAATCTATTTAAATAGAAAGATCCTAGAACTACTGGCTTTGTATAGTTTACCCTGCCTTCTACCTGACTATGGACTAACATAGCTAACTACCTTCGTGTGCGGTTTAACACATTATTCTTCTCTGCTAAGAGATGCTATAGGGAAAAGGTGTCAGCAAAAATCTTGATAAACTGATTTGGTCCCGATTCATTAAATTAATGCTGTATTTTAATTGCCCCTCAGGAACAAATAAAATAAAAGCAATCCCCCAAACTTCTTAGTTTAGTTCATGTCTCTCACTTTCCCGAGTAGCAGTTTTGGAAACCTCTGTAGTAAAGCTTTATGGATATTAGTATGCACAGCCTCTTTTGATCATTGTCATGGATCAAAATCACTTACTAGCAGTGACAAATAAACAGCACTACTTGAGGATGTGACCAAAAGCTTTCCATTTGGTTTGCTTCATCTAGTGGCAAGAGGTACAAATAAAATCACCCCATTTGACCTAGCTGTTGGAGCTGACCTCAGGCAGTAGTGCAAATATGCTAGGCCTAGTGTTCCTGGGCCCCGCTTCTCTTACTCTGTTTTTCACAAAAAGGAAAGCAATCCCACATTCGTCCATCTGGAGGCAGCAGTAATTTCCCTTCCCTCCTTTGAAGGCAGTGGGTATATCTCTTTCCTTAAATCTACAGATCCCCAATGGACGTGGGAGGAGGGAACTATGCAGAGGCCTCTTCTCATGCAGCTTCCAGGTCTCAGGACAGCTTGGCAATCTGTTGTGAGATGCTCTCTCAAAGTCCCACCAGCAGGCAGGAAATTATGGCAACAATGGTCACAGATCTTCTGACAGAACAGCTATTTGTTGGAATATACCAAATCAAAGACCAAACTTTCCACAGGAATGAACTAGTTCTCATAAAGCTCTTCAGAAAAAAAAGCTTTTCAGGATCAGGAGACAATTTCTGGTCAAAATAAGAGGAACTCCAGAATAGCCCACAGCTCAGCAGTGAGAGCACTCACTTGGGGGTGGGAGACCCGGAGTCAGGCCCCTACTCTGCTTTCTTCTTGCACCCTCTTTCACTTTTCTCTTTTCGCAAAAATAAAAGTTCTTGAGTTCATCTTCAGACAGAAATGGAAGCTGTTCCAGGAACAAATGGAGAATTCGGACAAGGAGCTACAGATTAGTTCAGTTACTGTCTTCTGAGTTAGAAAATGAGCATGGCTATTCCTACCCCTTCCTCTTGCAAATTTGGATCTCTGCTTGCCAGAGGGAGCAAGGCAGAGAAAAGCTCTACAGGTCACAAGTGAAAAGGTACCACACTTCAGGGTCTTTCCATACCACGTCTAACCACAATCTAAAACTCTGGCTTCACTTTGATCACAGAAGAGATACCACCACCACAGAAGAGCAAGTGAAGTCAAAATCATTATAACATATAGATGAAAAAATTAATGTGTGCCCATCACCAGTCTTTTACCTTCCGGCTGATTCCTCATCCAGAAGTCTTACTGCAGCCTAAAGATACATACACACAAGGCCACTGCTTTTCAGTGATGCAAGAAAATCAAAGCGACTCCTAATGGAAATCTTGGATTATTTATTTCTGTCACTAAAATACAGTATGCAGTAGCTTAATCTCTCACAATTGGTAAGGAAGCTGTTCCAACACATACATTTAGGTTTGCATATTCCTTAGTAGGTGTTCTTGTGCACTGACTCAAAGATCATACATACTGCAGCTTAAAGGGAGGAGCCTATAAAATAGAATCATTTCACTTTTGATTAAACCGATGTAAAAGCAAAATTTCTATAAAAGTTTAAAGTAAATGTATTAGGGAGAACAGTGGCAAGGTGTAGGGGCTCCACAGGGGTGCATTTACACCCCCTGAGAGCTGGTGCTCCCCCTGACAGGCTGCACCTCTCGCTTAGGCGACGGGCAGAGGGGCCCACTAGTGCCCCCCTGGGAGCACTGACCGGGGAGTGGGAGTGCCTGCTGAAGCCCCCCGCCAGTCACTGACTGGTCGCTTGGGGGGCACTTGCCCCCCCTGACTAAGGCGACACCAGTTGCCCATGAGGGAGAAGCAGCTAAGATTAGTTTAAAGAATGGTACCATAAGAAGTAATGCTGTACAATTTATTTTAGAAGCATGTGCCTGCACTGTCAGCCTGGAAAGATACCGAGTAAACCTTACTGATGACTAAGGCTGCCCCCTTCATTGATCCAATTTCTGCTTCTCCATGAAGTGGTCCTCATGGAGGTTCTTTGGCTGGGCCAGACTCCTGTCAGTAGCTAGGGGTCTATACAAACTCAAAGTTTTGTAACGACCCTGCCTCTCAAAAAGAAGCAGTAACCTGAATTGCATTGTAACATCACCTTCTCCAGCTTCACAAACATAAGA
This sequence comes from Alligator sinensis, assembly GCF_000455745.1. Taxonomy (NCBI): domain Eukaryota; kingdom Metazoa; phylum Chordata; order Crocodylia; family Alligatoridae; genus Alligator; species Alligator sinensis. The sequence continues at coordinate 2,214,046 of NW_005842070.1, read as the reverse complement.
CTCTTCTTTTCATTCCTTTTCCACAAATATAATTTAGAACTCAGAAGCTGTATCCAGAAACAAAATCTTCTAACCAGAGGTATAAACAAACAGGCATATGCAATGATGCCATTTTAATGTGCTTTTAAGTATTTTAATCATTATCTCCTTTAAAACATCCTTCTGGGTTTATATGCAACTGTATAAGATCCTGATCTTAATTTAAAAGGAAATGACAGATGCTCAACACATCATAAGATCATGTCCGAAACCCTGATTCAGTCAAAACTTCAAGAATATGCTGGATGTAGAGAAGGTGTGTGATGAAGGGGTTACAGCTCCAGTGTATCTGGTTTCCAGTTCTGAGCCTATGTAAATCAAGGTTATGGTAGTGCTAGAGCAGGGGCGGGCAATTATTTTGGGTGGAGTTGTGCCAAGCCGTTGCAGGCTGCATGACAGGCAACCAGGGGCAGAAAGATATTAATTTTCTAAATTTTTTTAGGGGCACTGCGGGCCGGATAGAACGGCCAGGAAGGCTGCATCTGGCCCACAGGCTACATTTTGCCCACCCCTGTGCTAGAGTGACACTATAACCATGACAGTCTAGAAATTATGCAAAGGCAAGTATTTTTTGGGGAAGGAGTATCTTTTATTGGACCAACTACACATTGGAACAGTTGGACACACTTTTGAATGCAAGGCATTCTTCACCAGGTCTGAGGAGGGAAGCAAGCACAGCAAAATGTAAGCATAGATCAAGGTTACACATATTATCCTTTGCAAAGAACCTCAATCTCTCTTTAGTAAAATGAGGATAATTCTCTCTCACATTCCATGGCTGTTGAAAGGCTCAAATCATTATCCAGAGTATAAAATCATCAGGATGACAGGCAATATGTAAAAATACAGAAGTAAAATAGTATTATGTTACAAAATAATATTGAATGGCTGGGAGCAATCCCAACAGTCCAATGATTGTTAATTCAATATCCTCTCATTAAAGTTCTCCTGTTTTGATTTATCCTGCTGGTAAAATAATGTAACAGAATATAGGCCATCTTCAACGATAAACAAATTTGTCACTGGTTTAACTTTACCTAGCTCTCTCATCTGGAATAGTGTTTGATGAAACGTAATAGAAACCCCAACTGCCCTTGACTAATAACCTCTAGACATGAATGCATGCTATTACTTTCATTACATTTATTCTTATAAATCCTAATGTTTGGGGACAAATAAGGATGAACACACAGTGTGTTCTTAGCTTTACACTGCTTATATTGTCAGAGGGCTTTTTTCTCTCATGGCCCATCTTGGGCAACATATAAACTACATAGATTTGTGCAAAGGAGCACTGTATACACAAACAACAAAAAACTGTTTATTTAAAACACTTCTTACCCTTTGCTTGTATTTTGTATACGAAGTCTTGAGCCTGAAATTTGAGGTGGATGAGCAAGTTTTGTCCAGGGGTGGACCTGCAGTTCTACACACTCTTCAGGGAATGGAGTTCTAACTGTTGGACTTCTCCCAACAGACCAAGTCAAATGAGTTGCTCTCTACTTAGGTGACACCTGAGTTGATGAACCATATTGCCAACCAGTACCTGACAGATCAGACTCTTCAGCTGAGTAGTAAATTGCCTTCTCATGAAGCTACAGTATGGCACTAAAATACTGACACTGGATATTTAAATTGAGCTAAACTCCTTTGTCCTCAATTTAACATCATCTACCCCTCTCATCTGGAATACTGCCTTATAAAACATTACAATTAATTAAATATTTAATATACTGAAGATAAATTGTAAAACTTTAGGAAAAAATTGCACGTTTCATCGCCTGGAACTTAAAAATCTTCTGACTGTGGCTGGATCATGCAGAAATGTGGAAGCTTACTTTTCCAGTTTATCCAATGTTAATTCAAGCCAGTTTCATTGCAAGGAAAATCTCAGCAAATTATAGTTCCATTTAAAAATACAATAGGTAGATCACAAGAAACTGCAGTGCTATCATTCTGAAATTGTGGTGAAGGGCATATTATGAAAAGGAGAGGAAGAAGCTCTGCGTCATGCTTTTCAGAGTCTTTCAATTCTTTCTTGACATTGTCTGTACTTAAACCCACTTATTATCACCTTTCAGACAGAGACCCTATAGACACTGGATTAAGCCCAGTAACTCATTTTCATAATCTAATGATTAACAAGCAGATATTAATGTTGAGGCACTCTTGCCCCAGTGTGGATTTGATCTTATGATACCAGGATTGAAAGATGTCCCTCACATTTATGCATTTCTGAATAGATTAGTTAGACCTCAGTGCTGCAAGGCCTGTACTGTGTAACTATTTTGCTAATGCAATAAGATTTTTTCCTGCTGGCACAAGTGAAGTAAATAGTCTGGCAAGAAGACTTGTCTCTCTACAAGCAGAACTTGTATTCTTCTCGACAGAAGGAAGATTCAAAATCTTCTACAGTTTTTCTCCTCCTGTTAGGATCCAACTGATAACTCTAGTGACAAGAACAGACAATGGAAACAGGTAAACTTAATCTAATGATGTCCCTGTGCTTTCAGGATAACAAGTCTCAGGTTTATTGTAGTTGCAGAATAATTATCATTTCCCTGGCATCTGGAATGAGGTTTAATATTTTGACCTTTGCTCTTAGAAGTGGTACAAGGTACATTAAGTTACTGAAGTTTCATCTATTCTGGCTGAATCAAAAAGGTAATTTATAGGCAACTCTTTCTCTGTCTTGCGGGGCTCTGTGATTCATGATATATAATCAGCTTCACAGAAAAAGGAGAGTTAAAGCAATGTCAAGTAAAGCCAGAACTTTTTTCCTTTCAGGCCTACCAGCCACCTCACACAAAAATGAAAGAACCTACTAAACCCTTTCCCCTGTTTCACTCGAAAAAAAATCTGATCTAAAGTATATAAAGCTGAGATGTGAAAGGTGGTGGTAGTTCTTAACCCCAAGACAAATAGTGTTCATGGGCCCTATAAATTCTATTGCCTCCTTGATGTACTGTATGAAAAGCCTCATAAAGAAACAGCCCAGCAGAACAATGCATCATGGGATGCATGACCAGAAAGCAAACTTCACTTGGATCATGGAGTAAAACCACAGCCGGTATGCACTGCTCACACAACAGCTGACGCAATTACTTAATGCAATGCAAAAAACCCAGTTAGCAAATATCAAGTGCAGACATGCCCTTTGTCTTCCTCCATGTTCATGCCTCTTCGGTAGGACAGAACCTGTACATCGATTTACCATATTTTCTAACAAGATGCACCTTTTTCCCAAAAATCAGCCTCCAGGGTACATTTTAAGCATGGAAGCTGTTTTCTTCCTTGCTTAAAAGGGAGTAAATAAGTCTGGAGACACTGCATGCCATGCAGCTGCCAAGAGGGCAGAGTCCTATGTCAACTTTCTCACGGCGAGAGGTAGGTAGTCATTTTAGTCTGAAGTAGGGCAGAAATTAGGGCAGATTTGCACATTACAGACTATAGTTAGGGTTCTACTTAATTAATGGTTTAATTGATTTTGTGGAAACCATGAGATTTGGGATTGTCTGTGAAATCAACACCAACAAAAAAATAAAATACTGGCTCCTCAGTGGGAGCTAGCAATCCTCACTGCTGTGAGGGGAAGGTGCCAGCTAGAGGGATGGCATGAATATTGCTGGTTACCTGCCTTGTCCCTTCTCCCCCTCCTCTCTGCTAATCAGCACCAAGGGACGGTGACACACAAAGGGCAGTCAGCAGTCAATATGGTGGCTGCCCTCATCCCCGCTTCCCCCTGGGCCTCTCTGCACTGCAAAATGACTGCAGAATTAGAACCTTACACCACAATCAACCCACGGAAATTGTTAAGTACCCCTGCGATTTAGGTAGACCCTTAACTACAATGAACATTCCTAGGCTGGAACCATTTTTTATATTAGTCTTCTCATGTAAGGCTCCTCACAGCTGAAGCATCTTTTGTTTTTTTATTTGCTTTGCTTCACCTGCTAATGGAGGATTAAAGAAGTGTTCAAGCAGTTGGGAGCACACAGAGAATAAATCCCAGAAATGTTGACCCTTGATAACAGAGTAGAAGTAGCAGATAGAGTATCTTGGAAGAGAAATTTTCTGTTTTAAGTAAGTCTGTAATAGATATGGAAATTGATCTGAACCATTGCTCTGCCTATACTGCTGGAGGCCAATAGTCTGACACCCAAACCACATGGGTGAAAGCCAGTTCCCGAGGTCTGTTTGACAAGTCTGAACCAAGTAGTATTTGCAGAAAAAAGGATGCATCTCCAAAAGTCTGATGGAAAAGAAATTAAGGACTGACAGAGGAAGCATGTTCCTGTAAAAAGTAAGGCAAAATTCCTGTTTGATGGCAAAACACTTTGAGAGCTTTGATGGATTTAATAGTGACATTAATTACCAATTACACAAGTCCCATGATTCACTCAGGTGTATGCTTAGCTTCATGTTAAACTGTACTTGAAGATGGGTTTTTGTTTATGGTCAAGAACAGTTTAAGAAGGAATCCATGTGGATTCTTGATAATAGTGTTAATTACTATTGTGTGTTGAGAGAATTTAGGAAAACAGTTATAATGCTGCACAAAGAGGATGCTCCAGGGAAAGCCAGTTGAGACTTCCTGCAACAAAACATCAACCTACTGCTGTGGGTCATGGAAGGCCTGACTATCACATGTAAGCGTAAGGGCTAGTGAAAAGATAGAAAATAATAGTACAAAATGAAAGTAAACTAATCTCTAATCCTCCTGCAGTTCCTTTCTTTTGCTTCTCTCTCTATGACAGTATTTTAAGGACCAGTAAAGGAGGGGGGGGGGGGGGGGGGGGGTGAGGAGGAACGAA
>NW_005842070.1:2175257-2209110 GCF_000455745.1 Alligator sinensis | reverse complement strand
GGGGGGAAGGGGCAATAGAAAGAATTGGCTAAAAAAAAAATAATTCCAAAACACTATTTTCAAAGAACAATACTGATTGAATACATTCACAGTGATCTCTAGTACTGTTTTCAAATAATACATATGCATTTTTTTAAATAAGCACATTTAAGTTAATGCTTATACAAAATATAAGTGAGCATAATACAGCCTGTAAATACAGAAGTGAAAATGTAAGTTCATAAATACAATTTATCAAAACTAAATCTATATTGAAAAAAAAGGATATGATGAAATGAGCTATAATTTTCACAGTTGTGAAATAGCTATATTTCTTTCTGCACACTACCAACTTGAAACTGCAGTTTAGTTTCTGAACTACTTTTAAATACATTTCTGTACCATTTTTATACTTGATGGAAATTACACAAATTAATGGTATGGTATTTTCAAACCATTATCACAATGCCTCCAAAAACAATTCACATTTAGAAAAGTATCTTTTGTAATATTTGGTCATTATCTGCTGCTACTGCTTAATAGTAACAGAACGCTTAAAGTTTAAAAATACTTTTGTATGAATTAACACAAGAATTTTCAAATACAATTACCCCACTACAATTTTTCATTTAAAACTGATAATTAAATTACTTTTAATTGCGTGTATTTAATGTTTATGTTGTTTCCGATTCAGTTTTCAAAATTAGACATTTATGAACGGTTTAAACAATTATATACAATGAATCTTGCAGGAATTATGCATAACTTGATTACAAATCTCTCCGATTGCTGATAAAGTTACACACATACACACACACACTTTTTGTATTTATTATATTGGTTAAAAATCTGTGGTAGCCACCATTTGGATAATTAGGAAGTTCCCTAGCTGGAAATGTAACTCTGTCTAGCTGAGAACATAATACTTACTCCCTATCAACAAGTGTAAACAGTGGAATACTGAAATCAATAAATTGTTTTCTGAAACACAGGCTAGTGTTACCAGGTCTATAACATTTGCTTTGCTTATGTAAATACCTGTATAGGGCCACTCTATACTTACAACAAAAGTAAACATTTACTTTTTTGTTTGTTTGCCACCATTATCTTCTTATCCAACTTTGCAAATTCAGGCTAGGATTACTAGAAGCCTACAAGTATGTATGCAGGGAGGTCTACATTCAGCAATCTCTATTCTGACTGACAGGAATGGTCAGATAAAATAATTATTACAGTTAATTTAAGAACACAAAAATTATTTATGTCTACACTACAAAAATTAAATGATTTGTAAAATATAACTTTAGTCAAAACATGTTAGGCACCCCTCCATATATGTAAAAAAATATTTCTGAGCCTACAATTTAATTTAGGAAGAAATGTGAACTACTAGGTTCTGTCCTACAAGTCAAGGAAAAAATATGACAGCAGACCACAAACATATTTTACAACTGCACAATTCAACATACTTATTTTACAATATAAATGGAACAAAACTCTGATTGTGACAGACTGCAATTGCTAAAGTCCTCTTGAAGTGACCACTTTAGAAGAATAATTTGTGAGCAAAACCAAATTAAAATGCAATTGGGGCTAAAAGTAGGGCTGTTTAACTTGACTACACATTTGTTTAATTAAAAAAAAAAGTTTTTCAATACCAGTGAAATATAGATAGCAAGACTGTTCCTTGCTAAAAGGGTATTTCTAAAACACCTTAAAACTTCATCCAAGAGACTGTCTCCCAATTAACAAACGAGATTTGGTAGGTCAATAAAAGTTATAAACTGTTATAAATTAAAATATTCTATTCATTCTCTGAAGCGACTGCTTTTGGTTGTGTAGCTATATGAATAGTACGCTTTCATGGCATACTAGTTATGCTTATGAGCAGTATAGAAGAACAGTATTCTGAACAGAGCAAGTATGTAGGTTCTTCTACAACCATTTGCTTTGGTTGTATGATGTCAATGACATTTATAATCTGTCATATAGAACATGATTCAATAAAACAGAAATACAGCTTATATACATGGTTAATTTTTTCAAGTAATGTTATGTACATTTTATTGCCAGTATATGCACAATGGTAAGCATAGAACTATAAATACACAATGTAATTAACCAGTAGAAAACAACAAGAATGTTACACAACGGAGGAAAGAAAGGGGAGATACTATTTTCCTGATGCAGCTGCTAAAAAAAGGGATGATGACAAATGACAATTTTTTTTCTTTTTTAAAAGTTTTTACATACATTTCTACAGTTTTTCTCCAATAGGACAGATCTCTGCAACAACAGCAAATTGCTTAACAACCATGTCTCCTCTTTATCAAATTCACTTCAAATCAAAGTGAAAATGACCTGTCAATGTATGCAATTGCAAGTATTCAGCTCTACTGTTATTCAATTTTGTGATTCAGGGTAACTAGTAAGTACAGTGCATTAGCAGTTTGTCATGATATTTGCCTATGTGTTGTAGAATACGGCTTTGAATACACAGTAACAAATGATAATCTGAAAAATAATTAAAAAAAAGATTTCCATAGACAGCTTTTCCACAAGACACTATGGGCAGCAGCTCAGTCAAAAGTAATCACCCTGAAGAGGTAGAGAGAATTTTAGCCTAGCACAGAACATCCTTGGCACTGCTATTTTCTCTCTTATCAGGACACACTTCCTAAAACTAGACAATGAAATGGTAAAAAAACCCAAAAAAACGTTAATTTCCATCATTCCTGGAAAGGGTGCTGTTTTACCCCATCTCTTAGATAAGTAGCTTGTCGCTCACTGATCACATCTGAGAAACAGAAGACATTTAGGGACAGGTATTTACTTGATCTTTGTTCTCTTTCCGTTATCAAGTTCATAAATACAAAGAAGTATTATTCACAATAAACCAAAATAAAAAATGCAAAAAACAACCTGAAAACATTTCCACAGCTTAATCCAGATGGGTCTTGACAATGCTATTCAAGGAAACCATGCAAATAATTTGGTGTAGCTTTCCCAACTCATCCAAAACTGTTTTTTTTTTTTTTTAAATTAAAGAGTGGCAAGATCCATAGCGCTTGTGATTCTCCCCCCACCCTAAAATTCAGTGCAGAAAAATCTTACTGTTTTAGAAAGATAACCAATAAACACTCCTCTGCACTGCTGTCATATATCCCCAGTGTGACTTATGATACAAAACTACTGATTCCAGCAATTAGGTTGAGAGGAAACAGTCTAGTGATAAATATAAATACGTACTGAGCATGCTTGGTCAGAGCACTCCATTCTAAGGCATCCTGCTTGAAGAAGTGATGGTGACAAGGATGGTTCATGTCCATCAAGTGATCGCTTACTGTGCTGCAAGATAGCAGGCTGCCACACTATCACCAGTTCTGTACCACTGTACTCTGAAAAGGCTGTCTTCCACATTAGGAGGTACTAGTGGTACTAGTCCCCTACTGCTCATTCTAAATTCTTATTTATGGGACAAACATATACAACCAATGAACAATATCACTTTTACAGAACAGGATCAATCCAGCTTTTTTTTTTTTAAACAGGTATAATTTTCAGTCTCCGTAGTATCCCAAACAAGATGTAAATAAGATGATGTACCACCAATACAGTGACCGAGTCTAGATGCAGTTCAGACTGGTCCTGCCTTGTTTCGCACCATTTCTTGTTTCTAGCAAAGAACATGATATACTTAAACAAAAGAACAATAAAAAATGTTATTCTGCAGCCAAATGAAAGCAAAGGAATTTAGATTTTTAAATTTTAAAGCTTAAAGCATTCCTGTTTAATTAGCATTTTTTAAAATTCTTTTAAATACAATTTAACACTGGCAAAAGTTAATGGGAAGACACAGAGGAGTGTGAACAGGAAAAGTGATGGATTAGATTTTTTTTTTTAATTAATTTCTTTTATCAACTGATATTAATACTGTTTCTCCTTGGTTTTGGAATAACTCTACTGCAACAGTCACATGCAGGCTGAGGTTAGCCTCCGGTTAAAGGAAAAAAATCCCCAAAAAACAAACAAAAAACCCAAAACAGAACGAGAAGAGTTTGAAAAGGTGAACGTGAGAATTTTCCTTTCACTGATGAGGGTCTGTCCTTTCTTTAGGAGACCTGGTTCACTGTCGCCAGATTCATTAGCTTTGTCCAGAAACGTCTGTTGCTGTATCACCTGCTCCAGAGCCTGTCTGTGCACGTTTGATGTAAAGGTTCAGTAATTTCATCTGCAGATTGAATCCAGAAATTCACTATTTAGTATTTATCAGAGACAAAGTGTAATAGTAAAATCTTTAAATAAGGCTCCCAGCAGAAATAAAATACTGAACTATTTTCCCTTTGGTGAAAATGAAAATTAGCTTCAAGTTGTGGATTTAAAAAGTTAAGAACTTTTTTTTTTAATCCATCTTCTACAGAAAACTTCAGACCAACCTTCTTCATTAGAGGTTGTACAACCTATCTGAAACATGCAACAAGAGAGCTAAAATAGCTAAGCTGAAGTTAATATTGCTTACTTCCTGAGTTCAGTGCCAACTTGACTAAGCTGGTATATTTTTAATCAGGGAAAACTCATTTAATTCTAGTCACAGTCATTGTTAGGGTTCTGAATGTCTTTAATGATCAGGTTTCAGTGGTCCTTTTACTTCCTAAAAATTCCATCTTGTCCAGGGTCACCTTAAGCAAAGCCATGTAAAAGCCAAATAAGGATACATCCACTTTGCACAAGGAGGAATATTTACAGTACTATCACTTACCACACTATAGAAATATAATCTTATGTTTATTTTATGTGATAAAAGGATAAGTTTTAATAAAATTAGCATATAGTTGTTTCCATGTAAAGTCTTCTATATGGGAGATGTCAATGAAACTAAAATTTTCTGCTGATTTGAAGCTATCCTAAAAGCTGTAAGATTCTTTTTTTTTAATTTATAAAACACTGAAGTACTAAGAGGATTATGGTATGCAAGAAATCAAGGAGAACATAGAGGCAAGGTAGGCTGAGTTCTGTCACCAAACAGTGAGCTTTAAAAAAGGCAACATTGTATAGAAATGTATAGAGGAGAATTAGAAGAGAAAAGCAAAGCAATACTTACTAGGTTCAACTGTGGGATGGCCTGATACATACAAGAACAAGTTTTTATAGTCCATTCAAGCATAAAAATGTAATACAAATGTAATCTCTAACTTTTTAACTAAAATGTTTTTTTAAATTCTGATGCATAAAAGATTTTGCTTTTGATAATCTATTATATAACCAAGTCTAAATCTAAAACAGCAGAATATGTGTTTTAATCGGACATTTCTTCTAATAGAAACTTCACTTGTATAAGAACTGGATAATTGAATTTATGGTTTGCAAGCTTCTGAGTCTTACATTTCAGTCACAAAGATTATTAATTTGGTAGCAGCTTCATTAACCCTGATCATCAGTCCTTCAAATATGTCCTACATATCTTAGTTTGAACAGACGCTTCCAACTACACTGTAAACATACACATGAAATTATGGATAGCTGAAAATTATCTTTCACTTACTTTACTGCCAGTGAGTTGACTAAGATGTGGTTTAAGTTCATCGCCAATTACTGCATGGATGGCTACAAGGCAGAAAACACAAGCCTTACGAACACTGCTCTCTGAATTATCATAGCCCTAGAAAACAACAAAATCAACGTTACTAATATATTACTTAATGACTAAAACCAGCAGTAAATTTACTTTTCCTTTTTATAGATACATATAAAAAAACTACACTAAATGTTTAGATTGTCAAACAAATTAAGACTGCCTATGCAAGAAAGGTTACTTACCAGTAGCTTTTGTCTTTGGGAGTCATCCCTTTGTAATATTTATAGATATATAGCATGCAAGGTGTTGAAGTGCAGAACTGCCTTGAAAAACTTTGTCTCCATTACAGTGTTACACAATTACACAAAATCTCAAGAGAATAGTATCACATTGCCTTCACTGTAACACTGCTGCCCTGCAGATAGAGTGGTCTCAGATACCAGGGAACAGGAAGATGGTATGAACAGAAACAGGCATATCTCCGAGAAGTGTTACTGTTAAGTAACATAATCTTTAAGGGCCTCTGCCCATTCATACTTGTGGAATATTAGCAAACAGCACTCCTCCAGGATGATGGTGGGTGGGTAAGAAGTTCTTAGTCAGGCACAGACTGCTACACCATTTCTCCTACACGGAATATGGAGTGCAGTGTTAAAGCCAAGTAATAATGTTGCACCAAGCTCCTTAGCTACTGTTCTGCATACCTCCATCAAAAGAACCTAGCAAGGCATGCCATGGAGACCGTGGTGACTGGGGAAAGGAATATTTAAATCAGAAGTTACTGGTTTTCCAGCTAAAATGTAGCAGAGTGCTGTACACATCTCATAATCCAGTGGTATAATCTTTGTATGGTACTTGGTTCCTCCTCCCATATCTCCCCTGATGCTATATATAATGCTGAATTTTCTAAAGGGCAGGTTTTGTTTCCCCCAGATGTCTTTCCGTTGCTGATTGTAATATTATTTTCCAGTCACACCCAAGGGAATCGCTTGTCCATATTTAGATGCAAAGAAGGAAACCTGAGACTACCTGAGGCACAAAGTTCAGATGAGGCCTCATAATGCCTTTGTGCTGAGGGGCCATAATATAAGCAAGAATGGCTATCAAAACACTGAACTTACTCTTCCTCCCAGATTTACTGCTATTAGGAAGGCTATTTTGACTGATAAACACACAAGAGAAAAGCCAACAAGACACTCATTAAGAAAAGCTGATCAATTTTGTTAAATAAGATTTAGGTCCAATACAGACAAGGCTTCTGCAATGGGGGCAAATGTTTACCAAGTTCTAAATGAACCTGCATACTAGGGTGAAAGAGAAGAGAGTCAATGTTATTGCGATTAGGTTCATGGCATTCTGTGTTGGATTATGAGATAATAGCATGCAAAAAGTACCATTCATGGGGAAAAATGTCCATGTTCTCATACCAGCGAAGCTGCTGGAGCACTCTAGGATAGTTTGTTTCTTTGAAAGTCATGTCCGTTTGGTATATGAAAATCTCCTGCGCAGAGCTTTAAGATTCTCATATTCAGATGGATAAAAAATGAGATCTAGATCAACAAGGCCATAAGATCTGTATTAAATTTTTCCTATATTCCTGGACTCTGCTCAAGCCACAGGTTTTCCATCAGAAAAGAGATTGTATACAACTCTTACATAAACCCAATAAAGTACAAACCCAATTCTGGGCTGACATCTGAAGTATACTGCAAATACTACAAGGACCTTGGCAAAGACTTGCCAAGTTGTGAACAAATCACATGAGAGTGCCTCAGGTACTTGATTTGAATACGTTACATGAACATCTGTGTCCTTTAAGGTAAATCACATGCCAGTATCCCTGGCATAAAGTAGGAATAGGGTCCTCTAAAATACACTCAAGAACCTACACATTTTCTTTTGTACTTGGGGTTTCTGAGATCTTGGGATAGGGCTCAGGCCATCACTCTTCCTGGAGATGAAAAAACGGAAGATATACCATCTTTTCCCTTGGTGTTGCTTAGGGACTTAACAGTGGCTTTTTTAAAAAAGGCTCTTATGAGAGGGATCCATAAAAAGGAGATGGACAAATAGGTAGCCAGATGCAGTGTCCATCACAAATGGTGTCCAGTGTCTAGTGATTAGAGGCAAGTGTATGGCTAGACACTGTAAAAGGAGAAAAGAAAGCTAGGTCTGAAGAAAGAAGCACATGGAAGGAAGGGTTATCGATCTGATGTTTGGCTAGACCATGGAATAACTACTTGGCTGCAGAAGCAAAGTGTTTTAGGCACAAGTATTAAGGAATCCAGTTCTCACACTGCTGAGGTGCTGACTAGTACCACGTGCAGAAAAGGCAGTTACCCATGCCAAAGAAAAGCCTGCCTGGATTGAGGCCAGAACTGTTCTCGTCTCCAACAGGACTTTCTTGTAGACTTTCTTGTTTCTTGTACATACATCCAGACAAATAAACCATGTGAGCTCTACCTGGGATTCTTCCATGATGGCGCCTCAAACTGACTCTCCACCATTTATTTATTTGTACAACCTTGCAGAGTCATCTCTTGGACTTCACTTCCCAAAACTCAGATCACACACATTGTTTTTAACAGTTTCAGAAACAAAGAAAGAGCTTTAAAGGCCATTTATGAACCATACGTTGAGAAACACTTCCTAAAAGTACTATATTCATAGTCCCTTAAGTTAAAATGTAATGCAATTATCTTATTCTTTAAGAACAAAGTAAAATTTTGGGTTCTAATTAGGTACAATTAATTTTAGCGGTTTGACAGTCAAAAACATGTTCTCATGACTGATAAACCAGATGCAATCATCTATTACCCAAATGTAAACTCATGCAAGCTGAGTGATATGCTGCAGAGATTTTAAGTTATTTTCATTCTTTATCTTTACAATAGGTTCTTACCTGTATTAGACCTGGCACAATCTCTGGTAAAAGCTGAGTTAGAGTTTCTTTAGATACTCTTTCTATTACTTTTGTCTGCATTTTAATTGCAGCCAAATTGATGGGATAATCTGCAGTTTGGATAATGGGACAAAGAACTTTGATGCACTGATCTGGGCTAATGGAAGTGGCTAGCATTGAAGCAGCTTCTTCAGCAGATCTCACCACCTACATGAATATTAAATAAAGACATTGAGAAATAATGATTTACAAAAGTGCTTATACAGTCTATATTCTATCAGTTCTGCTTCTGAGGCTTACAATAAACCAGATACATTTTATTCATAATTTAATTACCCATTATCTGCTCTAAATACTACAAAAAACATTTGGATCAGAAGAGAACCCCAACAAGTAAACTTGCAGAATTTTTCAGTATCCATAAAATTCCTAAATGGAAGCTTTGGACATTGAGTACTTCAGGAAATGTGGCCCTTAACGATAATCTAAAACAAATGTTTATATGGTGCCAATACAGTCATCAACATTCCTCCAACCTGCCTGACAAGGAATGTTAAATCTGGTCTAGAACCTCTTTAGTAACTGCTATGTCACTGCCAACCTTGACAACTGTAAGGGCACTTGTATACGTGATGGTCGTTACGATGTATATGCGACATAAATGTAATTTGTGTTGCTTAATGGCGTCACACATTACACATATGCCAGTTTTGGATTTTTTAAATGACTGCATCATTGAAAATTAAACCACATCTGGATGTAGGTTAGCTTGCAATATTGCAAATTGCAACAATGGAGCCATCAGGTGGCCCCCCAGCTGTGGGAGAGACAAGCAGGCTTTGGCACCCTTACCTCCTGCTTTCACAAGTTAGTAAGGAACTGCAGCAGGGAAATGCTGAAGGAAGTAATGAACCTTTCAAGTACCTGCTAAAGAAAGAAGTGGAGAGGGGCCTGATTCTTTTTTTATTTTGGTGGAGCCTGCCTGTCTCTCCTGCAGCCAGGAGGTGAGCTGCAGCTGGACTGTGTGGCCCCTGAGCTGCGGGGGCCCCAGTCCTTCCCTCTGTGGCAGCAGCATCCCCCAGGGCTGCCTGAGCAGGCTGCTGCCCCAGCTCAGAGGCAGCACCTGGCCCGATCCAACTTTTCCCTGAGCCTGCCCAGGGAGCAGTGCCCGGTGGGCTTCCAGTGGGAGGGCTCAGTGAAGAGTTGGACCAAGCTGGGTGCTGCCTCTGAGCTGCGGCAGCATCTAGCCTACAAGCAGTCTGCCTGGGCAGCCCTGCCACTGGAGGGAAAGACCAGGGACACCCACAGCTGAGGAGCTGCTCAGTCTGCCAGAAACTTGCCCCCTGGCTGCGGGCAGGCTCTGACTCTGACAAAAAAAAAAAAAAGGATCGGGCCCCTCACCATAATGTGACAGAAAAATTGAAACAGTGGGTTTCAATTAAAAACCCACCATTTTAATTTAGTGGGCATAAAATAAAACCTTGGGGATTAAGAAAACAAAATAAAACCCCAACACATGCACAACGTTCTAAGTTGTTTCTTCAGTTTCGATTGTGATTTCTCTGCTGTAGTTCATTACTTCTTTGCAGGTCCTTTTGATTAGGGAGGCAGATTTTTTTGGTTTAAGAGAATTTTTTTTTACAAAAGTATAGTTTTACTTCTGAAAGCAAGCCTCGTCTGCATAAATCTAGAAAAAAATGAAAAATAAGCATTAAATCTTGAATTAGGAGTTGAAAGCTAGCAAATGAGTATTCGAGTTACAAATGGCAATATTGGACAGGGTTTTTCCCCCACATTGCATGCTTCTGTAACTGTGTCCTGCTGGCTGGCAGTTCACTCAGCTTGGTTGCCGATATACAGGGGAGCTGTTCTCTGGTGCTACTTGTGATGGATACTCTAGAACTGCCTGCATTTATTTTCTGGCTGATTCTGGGGGGCTAAACACACATTCCACTTCCAGTTGCCATGTCTGTTTCTAGTGTCACAAAGGGAAGCAGGAGGTAATCCCGCCACTTCTGATGATGCTAGCATGGAACGGTATGGATTCAGGAGGGTGGGATTTCTTCCTCAGCTCTGTCCCTTTTGTTTCACTTCTTCATTTAATGAAAGCACAGGACTGGAAGAATGAATGGAATGGAGAAGATGTTACAATAAATCTGACATAAATGGTGGAGGAAAAAGGAAGGAATTAATCAACAGTTTAGTAGGAGAAGACAAGAAAATGGAGAGGTTGCAACCAAGTTTCCAAAACTTGAGCTCTGGCAATCAGCTCCACAGAGTATAAAAAAAGGAAAGAAAATGAGTGAAAATTTAACATTAAAAATTACAGAAAAGGTTTTCTGAGTTTTTCTGCCTACCAACCTCAATGATGAACTGCTTAGTGTTTTGGTGGGCACTGTTTACATTTCCTGTTTAACCCTTTGTGTGCATGTTTTCCACAAGGTGGGATCTTTTCTGCCTGTGATTTCCCTTTTATTTGTCTTACACTTCCGATATCCCCGTTTCCCTTATTGCTATTCTTCTTTCCCAAGCTTGCTCCCCTCTACCTGATTAGTCCTATCAGTAGTATCATTCTTTACTCCTTCTCTCTCAACTGCTGCTAAAATAATATGAAAAATGAACTCTCAAACTACTGGCAAAACTTGGTTAGGGAACTGCATGGGACAGAGCTCTGATCCCTTGTCAGGTTCAGTTCTGTCTCCTACCAGTCTAAGTCCAGTGGAACTACAGAGCTCCCTGAAAATAACTTCCCTTCCCCAGACCTCCAGACTAAGTAGCCAAAGTGCTAAAGATGGGAAAACACTCCCACCAGTAGCACCTAGAGAATCATGGGAGGCTCATATATAATTGACTTTATCTGCATTATTAAGGGACAATACCAGGGCAAAAATCCTAAACTATCAGACTAATTACTCACTTATTGGCAAACTGAGTAATTTATCAAGCACATGCTTTAAGCATTACATTTGATTTGCAATCTGTCACATCTTTAAACAGAACTAACCAACCTCCTTATGAGGATCCTTATGAGCTTCTAGAGTCTTCATGATTGTAAGCTCGGCATAATTTTTAAATCTTGCTGGTTGGTTCCTTAGAATTTCTCTTAAAACTTTCAGTGCTAAAGCTCTGATTGCATGCTAAAAAATAAATGTTTTAAATAATTAGGTTATTTCTCTTTAGTTAGATGATCTCTCTTTAACATTAGCTTGGCAGTTGGAAACAGAACACAAAGCAAGTTACACTGTAACCCCACGTTATACAATATGCACCCAATCTTTCGGTAAATGGAATAAGCAAAATAATCTTTAAGGCAACCCATTCTTTTCCCTACCCCTCATTCCATATAAAATGAATCAAAGAGCTTATTGACATACATTTGGGCTATCAGCATTATCTACAAATCAAAAAAAGATGCAAATGTGTTAATCCTAGCATGTGGCAATAATATGAAAAGCCACCCTATTGGATTATTTATAACATTTATTTTACAAAATATTGTAATTCACAGTAGGATTTACAAAAGTGTGTCACTGTTATCATTTTTGAATCTCTATCACCAAATAGCCATGAGCTTTAGTTTCAGGTCTGATTACAAGGAACACACACAGTTTTGACAAATCTAACTACTGCATTTTAGAAATCTCTACAATCTCTTCTAAATGTCTTTCTATAAATAGTATTGTTTTGCTTTTAGGATTTTAGACTTTGGAGAGTGCCAATGAGCTAGTAAGTTTTGTGCCATAGGTAATTTTTATGTCCCACTGGAAAGCTAGGGAAAAAAAATCTCCCTTCCAAAAAGGACTGAAAGATGTATACACACACCATGTACTTAATATTTCATTATTCTAAACAAACTTAAGTTTTTCATCCATTTAAACCCCAGCTATCCAGCTGGAGGCTTATAGGCTCTAGTGGTAGCCTCTTCTTCTGCTATGTGGCAGACAAGGACCCACAGGTGTGTGCTACTAGGTGTTGCCCACTCAGCAGGAGACAGGAGACCACGGGAAAGGGGGGATTTGCAGGGGAGAGAGCCCAGAGAGTGTAGCCAATGTGATATATGGCTCGGGACTGCCTGTGGCCCCCCAAATACACTCAAGTGGACAGCCCTGATTTAGAATACAAATTAGATCAAGAAGGTAACAGTCTCCTACTTGTGTGCATAATACCCACTATACCATCAATCACCACAAACACTGGCTGAAACAAAGTAAGCCAAATGCAGCGTAAGTGCCATTTTAATATACAATTCATGATTTTTACGTTAATTTATATTTAATATCTTTTTAATTGGTATCTGAAAACAACAGTCATTATGCTAGTTTTTGTTTATTGGAGGCTTTCCCTATAGCTAGACATACTGACTCCCATTCCATGTGCATGTCCCCAAGTCAGGGGCAGGCAATTATTTCAGGTGAAGGGCCGCTTACTGAGTTTTAGCAAGGGTAGCTTTTCACTGTTTGTGACACTTAGATTATTCAAAATTTAAAATTTTTCTTGTTTACTTATAATTTGCCTACTGTCATAAAAAAGTTATTTCTAGCAACATTTATTGTCTAATCCCCTTCACAGAGGTGCATGTTAAAGCCAATACAAAACAAACAACTGAACAGGTTACTGAAAAATGGTCCCTAACATCAAAAGAAATATCTGTACGTTATCAACTTTTTCTTATTTGGGTTTGTCTGAGCTTACCTCTTTGTCCCCAAGTGTTTCAAGTAACAGGAGTAGTATTGTTTTGAAGTGCTCATCCCAAACACCAAAGGACTCTTCTTGAGTCAATTTCATAAGCTCGTAGAGGGCAGCCTTTCTTTCTTCAACTCTCTCATTATGGTTTGACAGTTCCTTCAGTAACTCTGCAACCAGATCAGAATGGTCCAGGGGAGGCTCTATTGAAAAGGAATAAATGGACATATTCCTTAAAATTGTAGGTGCAATAAACATCAGAGTCTATGTATATTGTCCTACTCAGAGACGCTTTCTAAGCTGACTAGTGTTAAGATGGACTGACTTCATTTTCCTCATATCTGTTTGCCAAAATAGTTTTATTGTCAAAATAAATACTTAAATACTGTTATTTTCAGGATAGCCAACAGTCCTTTACGATGCTGTATCAAAACAGTGTCTGGATAATGCTGAGAAACAAAATTTCGGTTTTAAATCTTCCAGTGTTGAAACTGAAGGTTTTAAAACCTTTTTTATATTAGATAGGCTGCAAACAGGTATCACATTTATCCTGGGATAAGCCATTTTTATCCTAGACCAAACTGCAATCGTAAAGACATCCATGTCCACTGTCCCAGGATAAATCCTAAAAACGTTTCCCAGTTAAGAAGTACCAAGATTTTACCCCAGGACAATGTTTCCCAACCAGTGTGCGGCGGCAGAAATGAACATGCGTGCCATGGAATTTTGCGATGGCAATGAGCTACAATAGGTATGAGGATGGGGAATGCCTTAACAGGTGTGCTGTGGAAAATTTTTATTAATGTAAGTGTGCCTTGGGCTAGAAAAGGTTGGGAAATACTGCCCCGGGATATCGCAAAGTACATCTGTATGGTTATCCCAAAATTTCATCACTGAATCAATGGCAGAAAAGCAGCACTGTACTCAAATGATCACTAACCCCTGATTAGAAGGGTGACGCGTGTATATGCCTATCCTGGGATATTTTTGGTCTGGGATAGGCACAGGCACAACTTATTCAAGGACACAGGAAACATCTGTTCCTAGATGAACAGAGCATATTCCCTTCTCACCCTACCCCATAATTAGCATTTAACCCATTTAAGTAAGAAACTTAAAGCATATGTGGCTTAGTTTTTGGGGGTTAAAAGGAAATTGATGCTTCATTGCACTTGTGGGAGTTCTCTACATATTGTACCAACAAATATTCCTTCTACATGAAAATGTAGCACTAAAAGTGAAGCTGCAGCAACACCAAGTTAATGAGGACCATGGGAATTTCTTAAGGTTGTTGCTGCTCTGACTACTGTCATTTAGACAAACTGTGTATGCAGAATAATTTTAAATCTGCAGGAAATGATACTATGGTGATGAGTGAAGCATGGATAACTAAGTTGGCATTTATACAGGTTGGGCAAAAAAACCCTAGGATGCTTGCAAATCTTCAAACTTAAAACCTTGGTCTCCATGCGAGTTCAATTATTACCAAATAATCTTTTCTCCATTACCAAATAGTAATATATTCTGCTTCTGGAAAAGAAACTTACATGCCTTTTACATAGGTCTTAAAGGCCCCTGGCAGATATTATTTCCATCAAGCAACAAGTAACATCACCTGATGGAAACTTATGGGCAAACTCATCATGTTGCCTGATGGACGTGCCCTGCATCACATTCAGAGGGTATGCTACCCAAAAGAGGAAAAAAAAAGTGCCTTGGGAACTTGCTCTGCCAGCACTCATCAGCAAGGGGAGCTAGAGAGCTGTTGGCAGGAACTGTCAACTAGGGCTGTGCGAAACGGCACCATTCCGTTTCAACTTGAGTTTCGAGGTTTTGATGGAAAAGCATTTTGTTTTGAATTTCATTTTGATTTGAAACAGCTGTTCCATTTTGCTTTGTCAAAATGGTGAGGCTGTTTTGACGTTTCCCCCATTTGCTATAATGGGGAAGCTCAAAACAGCCTCTCTCATCTGGCAGGCAGATCAGGGCTGCGGGCCCCCGATCTGCCTACCAGATGAGGGAGGGAAGCAGTGCTAGGTCGGGCTGGGAATGGGAAATCCGGGCTCAGTTCCCTTCCTCTGCGCTGTGATCAGCTTCCCGCAGCCCCGCGGCAGGTGACAGGGAGAGCCAGGGTTGCGCTCCCAGCTATTGCTGGGAGCACAGCCCTGGTTCTCCCATCTCCCACCACCTCACTGCTGGCTGCTTCAAAACTCGAAACATTTCGACTTGTTTTGTTTCGAGCCTGTTTTGACGCCTTTCATTTCAATTCGATTTTGCTGTTTCGAGCTCAAAGCGAGTCAAAACAGTGTCGAACCGAAACAGCCGGTGAAATTTTACACAGCCCTACTGTCAACCCCTCTCATACCTTCAGTTGTGATACTAATGAGAAGTGAGCTGAATTCCCTTTGGGAGAAAGGGTTCCTCCCCTAACCCTTGCACCAGTGCTTTTGTGCAACTCTTGCACCAGTGCTCCCTGCCCGCCCCAACCAGCAGCTTTCCAAACAAACAAATTCCCTCCCCCCCTCTCAGATTACTGTTGTGTGTAAGCAAACCAAGTAATCTAGATCAGGGGTTCCCAACATTTGTGTGCCCAAGGGCACATTCAAATTTAAAAGAAAAAGCAGCGGGTGCCAATATGAATATTAAAGTAAATATTTCTGCAAGAACCATTTTTGTTGATTTTTCCTTGTGATCTAATCAATTAAACACAGTCCGTGAGATTATTATTCTGCTTTTGCTATTCTGTAAGAGGATGGGTTAAGGAGAATAAACTAGTAAAAAGTGAACCCAAAAAGTGAATCTCTCTACTGTCTTGGTAAATGGTTCAGCATCTAGAGCACATCTAAATCATAACTCTTTCTTCTGTTCACAGTAGACAACTCACCTGTTCCATTTGCATTCTGATTTGGCTGACTAGCCAAGGACATGAAAACAAAAATGTTGGTTATAGAAATCCCTCTCCTCCTGCCTCTATTAATCAGCATGTTAGAGTTTACACAATTAATAATGCATGCATTGTGAATTTTTTAAGTGGACAATTAAAGTTCACCTACACGACAGACTGAAATTGTGTTCTGCTTCAACCCTATGACAGTTATAATTAGTAGAGATGACTGGAACAGAGAACATACTTTTGCTGAAGTAATGTGATTATTTTTACTGCTAAAACCTGTGTACTAGGTTTTGAAGATAAATTACCATGATAAATTCTCATACCGAGAACACATATTGGCATTAAATTAGGGAAACAGGTCCTATCAGTCCATGATACAATTATCAGCATGATAGCCTCATAAATTTTTGCTCGTGTTAAAAGCATTCAAACGTAACAGCATCAGTTCATGAATTAAGAATTTAGCAGTTTTTACAGGACTAACATTTTATAATATAGTTATTCTTTGGGACCTAGAAAAGTATTCCAAGTATGGTATGAACTCAGAACAAAATAATTTGAAGATTAGTAAATAGTAATGGTAAAAGAATTTTATAAAAAATGCAAAAAGTAAGCTTAGATTCTCCTAACCAACATCTTTTTTTTTTCTTTTTTGTAAATCAGAAGGAATGTGACAGAGCAAGGAAGACCAATTTTGGTGATCTTGTTCTTAAAGCAATTATGTTTGATTTGGATGAAGAGAGGTATTTTTTCCATCATCCAATTTACTTAGGTAAATATATTCACCAGGCTTCATGACTAGCTGCAACTGCATGTGAGGCTGTCTAAAATAATGTTTATATACTTCACTACTTAACTAAATTGGGACTCCCAAGGAACAGGTATGTTGCATGTTTGTGGGTTATGGGGTAGGGAAGAAGTTGGAATAGAAAATGTACCTGTGCGTTCCTTCAAGTGGAAGGGAAGATGTTTACCAGTGATGGCTGAAAGAGTAATAGCTGTGACTCCTCACAGTTCATAAGGGCAATCAAAGGGAGGCAGTAAAGCTACCCTAGTAGACTGTAATGCATCAGTCACATACTGAACAAAATAGACAGGGAACAAATAAATACCTATATTTACCTGACTCTAAGGTGACTTCAAATTTAAGATAACTTTCCAATATTTATACATTTGTTCTAATTCTTCATGTATAGGAGCTAATTATTGGAGGGTTGTCTTAAATTTGTTCCCTACTTCCACCACTGTTGGGGGGGAAAGCAGTGGCAGGAGGCAGGTCATAGGGGAGTTAAGTGACCCCCCCCAACCTTACCTTTCCCTTGTGGCTTAGGCTCTGTTCCAGAACGCACAGTGTTCTGGTTCCCACCAAGCTTGGCAGTGGCAGCCCTTGTCTGCCACTGCCAATGGCAGTTGCAGTGGTGTAAGCTCCAGCCCTGGTCTGAGACTGGACTGGAGCTTACACCACTGCAACTGATGCTGTTGGGCTGTGCTGGGCCAGGCCCAGAACCCTGCGTGAAAGTGTCAGGGAGCAAGGGGAAGACAAGGGGATAGAGGCAGCAGAGCAGACACCGCTTAAAATCTGTGGACAGTATAAATTTAACTGAAAATAATATCAATTTAAGTAATCAAGGAATGCTGTACTAACTAAACTAGATAGGGGGAGTAGTGAAGGAGGGAGGGCTCAGTAGATACAGTCATATGCATAATCCTAGGATCCTTGCTACATATGGAGATATATCAAACAAAACTTCCGGGGGGGAGGGGGGGGGGGGGGGGGGGGACGGTGTTTTTTAAATGATTATCAATTTTTTGGGTTAAAAAATATGACAGGCCAATTGAAAACTGGACAAAAAGTTCACAACAGACTGAAGACTGCACTTCGTAGAAAACACCATGAGCTAGTTGAATGAGGGAAGACAAATGAGCAATGTAGAATATGAAAAGGAAACATGCTAAATAAAACTTTTGCTGACAAAAATTACAAGAACATACATAGGGAAAGCTTAAAATGCAATTTAAAAGCTTACAAAGCAGCAAGCTAAACATCTATGTTTATGTGGGTTAAATATACTAATCTATTCAGCAGGTGCATTTTCTTTCCCCATAATGTTTAGTCAACACACAATACCAGACTTCTGTTTCAAATAAAAATATTTCACCAGCAAAACCCTACCCAGTTTATCTTTCACCTGAAGCTGGAACCAACGTGGCCCCATTTGCTTTTTGTTATGTACATTGCAGAGATTTTTTCCCCATGAAAATTTTTTTTTAAAGTAGTATAGAGCAACATAATCTGGAACAACTTTCCTTTGCCAGTCATGCACTAAAATATACTTAGAGAAACTGCAGCTTAACCACATAGCATAAAATAAAGCATAACAATTCTCTTTCTTTAACCGAGTCCTTTACTTTTCCCAGAATACTTTGAATTTACAAGGAAAGATATTAATGCTACAGTATTTACTGTATTAGAATTCTATTTGCTTTTACAAGATTGCTTCATTCAAAATTTCACTTGACAGGACTGCTATCCAATAAACTAAGTCTAACAAATATGATTTATTACATTCAGTACACCTGTTCTTTCAAATACCTTTATATACAGCTAATAGTTTAGCTCAGCCTTTGAATTTATGGTGCTAAAACTGTATAGCTATCGTTCATAAATTCAGAAAAAAAACTTACCATTTTTCCTTCTAATTAAGACTTACCATCAGGAAACTGCTCTGCATCATCATCAAACATGGCTTCTTTTAAAGCAGATTTATTAAAAGGACTGATGCTATCTGAATAATTATACGGGTTATAATCTCGTGAACGTGGTGAAGAGTGAGGAGGCATCGTGTTAAGTAATGATGTTTTGTTATCAAGAGCTGTTCGGCCTGTATCAGTAAAACCACTTCCTGCTCGCAGATCCGCTATTCCAGAACCACTGCATAGCTACAGGGGAAATAAAAAAAAATTACACAAAACATGAAACATACACACACTGTTTTCAATTTATTGCAGCTCCAGGGTTAACAGTAGAGAATAAAAATAACCTACGAGATTGTGACTCAAACCAAGCCAATTAAAAAAGTTGATACCAGGCCTCTTTGTACAAAGAGTTTTTGCAATAGTTCTGCTCACTTAAAAAACCTAGTTTTCCTTTCAAATAGTGCATATGAACAATGTCTAAAACTGCACTGAAAAAAGGAGCAAAATTTCATCTTGGAAACAAAATTAGGTATTTAAGGCACCAAAGTAAATGGCTAATTTTTCAGCTGCTTTGTGACGAGAGTTCCTGAAGTCTAATCTACAAATTTTGCCCAAAGCTTTTAGACACAAATAATATATGGATTGATTATCAGCAATTTTTAATAGAAAGGCCAGACCCCGCAACCCATGTTAAACAGTGGGGGAACTAGTCTTAGATTCAAATTAATACAGTAGATTGCAAGTGGGAAAACGGAAAGCACGTGTAAGCACAGGAACAGATAGCAAATCACCACACAGTGAGCACACAATTTATGGTGATGGGAAGTAATTTGACTCTCTGATTTATTTTTCAAATGCTTTTCCATATTTTGATCCTTATGGAAGAATAATGAATGAGTGCTATGATAAAGAATTATGGCAAGGTCACTGGGACTGCCCTGGCAGGCTGCAGCCAGCCTTTGGGCCGGATGTTGTGCACCCCTGCTTTAAGGCTAGCAGTAAAATTTTCAAAAGCACTTATGTGATTTAAGAGCCTATTTTCAAAAGTTAGGCACTTGGAAATGTAAGTCTAAGTCTCACTGAAAATCAATGGGACTTGGCTTCTAAGTAACTTTTGGAAATGGGGCTTGAGACGTCGTGTTTTTGGGTTTTTAAAAAAAAATTATCTTAGTATACAAATCTACTTAGAGATAAACCAATTTTACTAAATCAGGTCCTATTTTGGTTTGCTGATACAATTATTGTCTTTCATTTAAATACTCACTGAATCACCATCATTGTCTTTTTTGGAATCCCGTTTCATAGGCTCATTCATATCTTCTTGACTACGGAAACTGAAGTTTTGAATGGCTTCAGTAACTCCACGAAGAGAACTATATATGTCTTCAGAATTCATGTTTTCTGTGTCATAATCAAATGCACTGTGGACCAAGAGGGAAGGAGGTGGGGAAGAAAATGTGATTTATTTTTCGATTTTGGGTTATTTTTTATTGAAGTTAATTTAGAACTAAAGAAGCTAACTAAAGGTTCAAAGACTATAACGATTAAACTTCATACAAAGAAAGAGTCAGTCCTTCACAACTGTCCACACTGAAGAGAGGGTACATACAACTGCACTCCTGATTTGGCCAGCCTGGCTGCCTACAAATGGCAGTCCTCCTTTGGTTGGGTGATTAGCATCTGGGGGTCCTTCAAACTGACTACATCAGTTAGCTGATGAGGTGCCCATTTACAGAACAACAGGAGAAAGAAGCAGATTTCTTTTGCTCCATTCCACTGTGGCACGTATTATTGCACTGGACTTCTCTGTAGTTTATCTTTTAAACTACTAACATATGAGGGAGGACTTGATTATGGTGTTAACATTTAAATCTATTAGTTATTTGAAGATAATATTTATAAAATAGGTCTCAACTGGCAGAAATGGCAGCTAAGCCACAGAAAAGCATTATCAGTTACTTCTATTTCCCAAATGTTATGTTTTCTGGGAACAGCTCCTTTCTGATAGCTTTTTGAGAACTGATTATTCTTGGAGTCTGGTGTTTGATTTATTCCGATTAAATTCTTTCTACATGTTTTGATGGGGATAAGCCACCTAACAAAGCTCCAATCGCGAGTTTGGGAAGTTACAATACTGCCTTGTATTACCTTGGTGACAAAGTATTCTGTGATGTATTGGTTGGGGAAGTGAGAGGACTGGACCAGCTGGCTGGTGAGCGTGGAGTAGGCCTTGTTAAGGGGCTTCCCACTGACCCCTGAAAGAAAAAAAAATGATACTCCTGAAGAAAATCACATTACCTTTGCATTTATATTATGCTTAATCTTTAATACCAGAAATGTTTGGACAAAATTTACTGGTCCAACCCCTTCCTTTTTGAGACTCCCTAGGTAGATGCAACTAACTTCAGCAACTGAAAAATAAGCAGGAGAAATTTACTTTTTGTGAAGGTTAAATACAGTGAAAGTTATTTCAGTTTACTTAAAGCAGGGGTGTGAAACATATGACCCGCAGGCCAGATCTGGCCCGTGGAGCTATATAAAGTGGTCCCTGGGTTGCTGGACAGGCCCTGGTCCAGTGTGCTGCATGCAGCATGCGGGCTAAATCTGGCACCACATGTGCTGCAGGCAGCACAGGACACCAGTCTGGGATGCCGCGTGCAGCCTGTGATGCAGATGCCCTGTGCAATGTGAAGTGCCAGGTCCAGCTCATTTGCCACAGGTAGCACACACCTCAAGCCAGCATTTGGCATATGGGGCTGACAGCCATGCATGTTGTACGAGGCACTGGGGGCCGGTATGGGGCATGTGCTCCAGGCAACACCCTGCCAGTCCTGGAACCAGCATGCAGTGCTGGTCAGTGAGATGCCACATGGAGCATGTGCGCTGTGCCATCCTCATGCCACGTGCATGGCCAGGCCAGCCCCGCATACCACATGCTGGACCGGCCAGCCCCAAGCCTTGCTGTGCACGCAGCCTCCAGGACCAACATGGGTCATGTCCTGCCTACACTATGCGGGCTGAACCCAGTGCTGCACACAGCACATGGCAGCAGTGCATATGGCACCCTAGAACGATTCCCTGCTTTTCCTGCAGTACAGTGTCCAGCCCATGAACTAGAGTCGGTGTGCATCCCATGTTGGCTCCAGGAGTTTTCATGTGCAGTACGCAGGCAGGACCTGGCTCTGCAGGTGGTCAGGCCACAGACTCTTTTAGGTATCCTCATCTGGCTCCAGAGGCCAGATGAGTTTGACACCCTGACTTAAAAGTTATTATGGTAAGAAAATAATTTTTTTCCAGTACACACACATTCATCTGGAAGAACAGGTTTTACTCCTATTTATAAGTCAGGCCCTCTTCCCAATATTTCCCTCCACAAAAGCACAACAATATTAAGAATTACCAGACAAAAAACAAAATTGAAGTTTTAAAAGCATACATACCTGGCCACCATTGCCTGTATTCCGGAGATGATTGTGGAGAAGCTTTGTGGCTCCATCTTGAAATGTTTTTGGTAAAGCACCTAGTAACATTGTAAACTCTGGAGTGTTAAGTTCAAATAGGGAAATCAGCACCGACTGTGCTGCCTAGAGCAATATAAATCAAACAAACAAAATTATATTAGAGAGTTATGTCACAGATGTTTTCTTCCTACCAACATGGCTTCTAGCAAAAGAAATAATCAAAACAGAGAAGTATTTGTTAACTATTTTAAAAACTTCAAGAATAAAGACCTTGAGTCATGTGATAAAACAACCATGGACAACTGTTAGGAAAGTGTGGGTTCACACACTGAAGACTCTAGTGAGGAATCCTCATTCTTTTACATCCCACAAAGTTCCTAGCAATATGTCATCTTGAGATGTGCTCTCTGACTTCTTTAGGCTATTTGTAAGTCCTCCTTATATTTAGATTGTTTATACTGAGGTTTTCCTTGGCTGATATCAAATCACTTCCTTACTGACCATGAAATCTAATGACTGAAGCAGTCCTTTTATTTCTAGGCAACTCCAACTGCCTGATGTAATGGCATTTAAACAGCTTAATGAGTACATGCCCATTTGGTAGGATAACACAGGGATGGCCTACCCACAGCATAGTGCAAGGCATATCAAGGAGGGAGCAGGGACCACAGGGACAGATTGGTAGGGAGCAAAAAGCAGAACAACAGATCAGACAATAAGTAGAAAGCAGAGCAACAGCTTAGGTAGGGGAAGGGGATCAGAATGGCCCTGTGACATGATGTGGGGCTCACACTGTGGCACACCTGCCAATAAGGTTGGCCCCCACTGGGCTAAAAAGTCTGGTGGCATGGCCACAGGACAGTCAGATGTTAGGGAAAGGTTGAATATTGTTAAATTGCACAGAATTATTTAATAATAACATTCCGACATAAAACTCTGATTCCAGGACTAACTGGCTGTGTCTAGTTTACATAAAAGCAGCTTAGCATCAGTCTGCCATGCACTGGACAGAACCAGTGCCTAACGCTGGAAAGAATGACAGGCTACATGTTTAAATACCAAAATACTTAAACAAGTAGTTTAGAAAAATTCCTTCTGATATTTATTTCTCTCCTTTTACTTCCAAAGCAATGGACTGTAGCAACTTCAATTAAAAATGGATAGCTCAGACTGAACATGAATATTAGAACAAACGTGTATGCATTTAATGAAAAAAAATACTAAATGTGATCAACAAAATTCTAAAAACATTTTCCCCCACTGGTGTTTGGCTCAAATTTTTTCCTTCCACTATCTTAGCTGTTTTGCCTCAGCTGATCTCCTTGAATGCCCTCTCTTTTCTCCTCATTCCCCTTGCGTGTTATCTTTGTTCACAGATAATACTTTAGCAGCACCTCATAACAAACAAAAATATAAACTAACCAAGTGCTTAAAAAAAAATCACAGCTTTTATTCTTCTTATACTATATAGTCCCCTTCTCCTGAAGGTCTGTCTTGCCCATTTAGGTCGTAAGCAAGGGGTGAGCAACATTTTTGGGCCACGTGTCAAAAAACGCCACAACCCAAACTTGAAAGATGTTGGCATACCAGGGGTGGATGGCGGGGAAGCTGCAAGGGATTTGATGCTTGTCTTGGCAATGCAGCCCCAGCCCCTTGCTCGTTATGCTGCATGCCTGCAGCTACCACCAACAACATTGGCAGCGGCAGGATGGGGGGAGCAGCAAGCAGGGACTGCCCGCAGCTGCACCTGCAGTGAGGTGGGGGCAGAAGCCAGCGGTGGCCAATCTCAGGTGGGGGTCATGGGCACCCCCGTTCCCCCCATACACGTCACCTATGCTCCCAGGTGCCTACCACCACGAGGCCTGGGCTCTGGACAGCTGCTGCCACCATGGAGTCAGGGCTGCTCACAGCAGGGCTTGCAGCCCCCCAGCTGCCTGCTGTGAACAGCCCATGCTCTATTGCTGGTAGCAGCTGTCCAGAGCCCAGGGTGCAGGCTGGCTGTGGCACCCCAACCAAAATGGCCTCACGCATCTCTGGCCTGTGTGCCAGGGGTTGCTCACCCTTACGGTAAGTTCTTTGGGGCAGGACAGTCTCATAGCGTCTAAAATTTGTGCAGCTTCATATGTGACATTTTACATAAACCAAATAATTTGCATACATTTATTTCACTTTACAGATAATATTGCTTGCCACATGTAGTAGCAGAGATAAGAGGTGGGATGTACTGAAGTGTGCAACTACGTAGAGTGAAGAGGTGCCAAAAGTGGCCTAGGACAGGTGCACAGGGGCAGAACGCTGGGGGAGCTGTGGACTGGCTGGGTAGACTATCAGATAGTTTGAAGAAATTTGATTTCAGAATGTATCCCTAAAGCAGGGGCAGGCAATTATTTCGGGCAGAGGGCTGCTTAACGAGTTTTGGTAAGGCCACATTAATAGACCTGCCCCTTGACAAGTGCCCCACCCCCTGGTCGCCATCTTGTGACCAGAAGTCCCTCCTCCTGAACCCTGACCTTTGCCACCAGAAGTCCCTCCCCTTTCCCCCGGGGAGTACTCTTTTCAGCAAGGAGTTTTGCCATCTCGGAACCAGAAAAATGACAAATTATATTCTAAAAAGCAAACAACTACAACGTTTATTGATTTGATTTCAAAAAATATTTTTGTCCTGATTTACTTGTGTTTGTGTAGTTGCCATAGAGGTGATTGCACAATAGCTCACAATGAAGTCTTACTCTTGTATATTGCGGGGGGTGCATATAGGTTTGTGTGGGAGGGTAGGCTGTGTGAGGGGGTGTGGGGTTCTGTGTGTATGGCAAGTGCGAGGGGGGTATGGGTGCATGTGTATGGTGGGGTGTGTGTGTGGGACTTACCTATGAACACACACTCTGCACCCTTGCACACGCACATGCTGCCTGCACACACGCGCGCACACACACACACACACACACACACACACACACTGCCCACCCCTGCCTGCATGTACACGCACACGCGCACACACATACACATACCAGCATGGCCCTGTACTCCCCAGTCCAGCAATGCAGCCTGGAGCCACGTGGTGCTGGAGCAGGGCAGGGTCAGGAAGAGAGTGAAATGGCTGGGGGTGGGTGGGGCTGGGCTGCTTAGTCCTTCTTCGGGCTCCCCTGGGTCCTACTGCCTCTGGCTCCTGTCAGCTTTGGAAGGCAGCCAGGAGCAAATAAATGTTAATTTACTAATTTTTTTTTTTTCACGGGCCCTGCAGGCCAGATAGAATGGCCTGGCAGGCCGGATAGAATGGCCTGGCAGGCCGGATAGAATGGCCTGAGAGCCGCATTTTACCCGCCTTCTGCCTTAGAGGACGTCTGCAGGGGGAGATGCTAATATATATGGCTACCAGGCTGCTCGATTTGTAAGAAAAGCTGGTGGGAGGGGGTTCGAGGAAAAATGGGGATGCCAGTTGTTGGGATGTATGGCAAGAAATGTGACATCCAGGTAGGAGCTGAGGATGGTGGGTGGCATTTATGCTGATGATGACTATAGATGTTAGACCCCTTGGAAGTGAGGGAAGGTGAATATTCAAGGCTTAATGCATAGAGGAAAATGGAAGTTACAAAGGTCAGAAATTTCTGCTACCACTCCTCTCATCTTCTGTTTATATTTCCACTCAGCTACAATAGGGAAACAGAGACATGGAGGCCATGTAGTTCTTAGAGCATCTTCTACTGGCCAGGCAACACAGTTGCAGTCTTTCCAATAACTCAGCATAAATGCATGCTATCTGGGGTGGATTGTGAGAGTGCTTACAATCTGCACATTCACTGGGTGCATGACAACTGGAAGTATTGCTTTCCATTTTTCTGCTTGTAATGTGTCTATATCATATAGCATAATGGGGTCAGACCACAGTGTGGGCCTTTGTTATACATAATAAAACTGTTTCATATAGAAGGCTTATTTACGAAGGATACAAAGTATTTAATTGGGGACACAATGACCATGACATTCAGAATTTATTCCCGAGTGGCTATGCTATGTGATTTAGTGAAACCAAAATGAAATCCACAGATTCATCAACTCTTAATATGAAAAATGACTAAACTAAAGAAAAAAGGGATAGGATTATAATACATATATACACACACATTACCTGAGTCCCTAGACTGTACATTCAGCTAACAGTACAAGTAACCTTACTGCCCCACACATCTTCCTTCTCTCTTCTCTGCTATATTCCATCAGTGCCTTGCGTCTTCTTAGAAGGTAAACTTCTGGCGGCATGGACTATTAAATTAGTATACAGCACCACAAAGTAAGGATTCAATGCTAGTTCAAATCTTTGGACTGCTTTTAAAGATGTACGGGTTTGGTTTGAATACAAGTGATTTTAAGAAGCAGCTTCACTTAACCACTGTTATAGTCAGGGAGTAAAACAGCATTCCCAAGATTGGCCACAAATGAAGCTCCACCTGAGACACCAACCTAACCCTTGATTCACAGCAGAGCTTTATAACATGTATTTTCTCCTTCCATGCTTTGACCAGCAAAGAGTTCAGTTTTCAATTTAATTTATCATCATCTGGCTTCAAAATAAACTACCTCTCAAAATGATGTAGTACAATTTACAACCCAGTCAGCAGCACTTTTTTCAAATCAACTACAGACTTCATTGCTTTGGTTTATGCTGGTTACTTTAAACACATGACCTTTACGACTATGAAGTCTAGATAGAGATCAATTGATTGATTTATTCTGAATGAAAGAGGCAGAAAATCCTAGTTCACTAAACCACAGCAAAATGGTCAAATTCAACTATTGCTTATACTCAGATTTAGCTACTAGAAAACATTCCTATTGGGAAAATAGTGGTGGAAAAAAAGCCAAAAAACACTGTTTTGTTTCAACATATATGAAAAGAGCATTTAAATAAGGTTTCCACCTAGTAACACAGAAAGCTGCTGTGCCTGTTTATGTACATATATTTTTTCATTCTAACCCAGTTCAAGAAAAATAGTTTAAAAGTTTAAAAGGGCCATCCGAATATTTACTGGTATAAATTTGTTTTAAACAGTTACTAGAAGCTGTAAGCCGTTGGCTATTGCAAGTGGCTCTCTGATAGTACAAGAAAGTAAAATAAGAAAACTGCATGCAATTAAATGTTCCAGATGAGGAAGTTCTGTGGCAGCTCCTACACGATTTCATTACTTATTGACCTCACAATGCATATTAGATATTTTATGCCATCAGATAAGACCGTTTGCCACGTGTCTTACTACTTAAAACTTTACTGATTTATAGGATAGTACTGCTTCAGTCCCCTTACTACTTTATGGTCCGTAACATCATAAAAATATGGTAACTTAGCAAGACAAGCAACAGTGCGATAGGATCGCATTGCTCCTTTATGACTTTCCTATGTTGGTTAACTATATCACAAACAAATGTTACAAAATACCCAGAATACAAATGACTCCTCATCCATTCCCTGTAATGCAGCCCTACAAATTTCAAAACATTACAAAAAAGTTGCCACTCTCAGTACACTTTTTGCTTCATCTCTGCATTACAGGTCTTTAAAAAATTGAGTTGTCTTCTAATCAACACAAGCATCTTCCTCAAAAAAAATTGCCCCTACAGAAAGTAAAAGCTTGATTTGGGAAGTGAAAAACTGTTAAAAAGAGTCAAACTGAGTAGCACCTTATTAAAAAAAAATCCTTATTAAATTATAAAATGTCCTTCAGTTTTATAAACAGAGATAACAAGGGATAAAGTGGGACTGTTACACAGTGAAGATGGAGGAGAGATTAAAGATTATTTAGGTATAATCCAAAAACTATATGAATACTCAGAACCAGTTTTCAGCAAAGACAATCACAAATATACAGGCAAAGGCAGGACAGCTGCTAGGAAAGAGGCTATGGAAGTGATACAGACAATGAAAACAACCCAAAACAAGACATATCATGATCTACTATAGAAAGAAAACATAGTGAATCCAGGAGAAGAAAGGAAAGGAAGGAGTAAATAATAAGACATGAAAAAGTAGACTCGAACAGTATTTCAACTATCCCTCATTGTTCACAGGAAAACAAGACTAATATTTCTTCCCAATCCAATTTGGGGAAAAATTCCTTCTCAACTCTCATCGTAGCCATTAAGCAGTTTGAAACAGAGCACATAAGCAAGACACACAAGATATATACCCAAAATCCAGTGCTTTGGGGTAAGGAACCCACTTCCCCACACTCAAGTCCTATATTCAAGGGGAAGGAAAATAGTTATCTGCATGTGACCTGCAGAACCCCTGAATGATAGGATTAATACAGCACAATATGACACAACAAGTATTGTAAATATATTAAAGATTCAAGAGGAAGGAGGAAGAACAAGGCAAGGGAACCTAATCCAGAAAGGGCTGGTCACAGCCATGCAGACTAGGGCTGTGCAAAGCTTCGGTCACCAATTCGATTTGGAGGAGATTTGGCCCGATTCGGTGGCCGAATCTCCGAGTCGAATCAGCAGACCCATTAATCTCTCTGAATCAAATCGGAAGCTTCCGATTTGATTCAGAGAGATTAGACGATTCGGACACAGACACATCTTTATATATTTTTTCTACGTACCTCAAGGTACCAGGTGGTTTGTGAACACTGAGATGGTGGAGCCCTTAGCCTGTACTTGTACATGTGACTGTTCCATCCTAAGTTCAGGACTTTGCATTTGTCCTTGTTGAACCTCATGAGATTCCTTTTGGCCCAATTCTCCAATGTGTCTAAGACACTCTGAATCCTAACCCTACCACCCAGCATATCTACTATTCCCCCCAGCTGGATGTCATCTGCAAACTTGCTGAGGGTACACTCTATGCCATTTGCCAGGTCACTGATGAAGACATTGAACAAAACCAACCCCAGGACTGACCCCAGGGGCACTCCACTTGATACCAGCTACCAAACAGACATCAAGCCATTGATTACTACTCTGAGCCCGATGCTCCAGCCAGTTTTCTATCCATCTTACAGTCCGTTCATCCAGCCCATACTTCCTTAGCTTGACTGCAAGAATGCTGTCGGAAACTGTATCAAAAGCGTTGCTAAAATCAAGGTATACCACATCCACTGGTCTCCTCACATCCACAGAGCCAGTCACCTCATCATAAAAGGCATTTAGGTTGGTCAGGTATGACTTCCCCCTGGTGAATCCATGCTGACTGTTCCAAATCATCTTTTCCTCCAAGTGCTTAGAAATGGATTCCTTGAGGATCTACTCAATGATTTTTCCAGGGACTGAGGTGAGGCACTACTGGTCCATAGTTCCCTGGATCCTCCTTCTTCTCTTTCTTAAATATCATCATGCCATCTCTTCCACAAAAGAATCAAAATCTACTCTGAAGAATTTAAGTTCCCTGAACCTATGAGGTCATTCGGGAAACCATTCCAGAACTTCCAGAACTTCATTTTTTTGAGAATTACAAACGTATCTTCTAATTTCCAGTTTAAACCGATTTGTGACTAGTTTGTCTGCATTTTTTCTCTACCCATAATATCTTTTAACCGTAACTAACTCTTTTTTTTCCCTGGTATTTGAAACGCACTTTATGCCTCCAAACATGTTTGTAAAAAAGAGTACTCATATACCTCTCAGCGCCCCCCATACTTTGGTATTTTAATCTCTTCTGACAAGACAGGCTCTCACCTAGTAATCTTACGGGCCCTTCTCTGCACCTCCTTGTTTAAATTAATCTTTTTTGAACAAAAGTGACCAGAACTATACAATACTGTAAATTAGGTCCAATGAGTGACTTGTATAACACTACTATTGCTTCCCTGTCCCTTCCAAAAATTAAGGCTTTTTCAGGTCTGAATCACACCAGCAACATGCAATCACCCAACAATCAAAGTTCTTGTCTCTCTTCTTCTCCGTTGCCTCAAATCTAAAAGCCACAGCTTATAACAAAAGTTCTTGATTTTAGTCCATGCACACAACTTCGTACTTTGTACTATTAAATTTCATACCATTTCTATTACCCCAATCCAGAAGGTTATTTTTATAAAACTTATTTTTCCTCTGCATTAGCGTTATTTCACCCAACTGTGTTATCCACAAATTTCCTAAACATGTCTAATTTGCGCAAAAAGACTGCTAATGAAGATATTAAACAGAAGGAGTATTTTGAGGAATATTATTAAGTAATCTCTCTCCAGACTGATAGCTTTCCTTTCAATATAACTTGATTTAATTTCTTTTTAGCCAGCTCCTTCTCCACCTCACAGTTACAGTATTAATCAGTACCTTCTCTGCCTCTGCTAAAAATTTCCCAAAGAATTGTATCCAAATGCTTTACTTAAATCTAGATAAGACTACACCTTTATCTAGAGGTCTGTTGCTCTGTCACAAAAAGGACATTAAATTAGTTGACATCAACACAACTGTTTTATATTTCTTTAATGAAGGTGTGTAGAAACACAGGTATATGCTGGCTTCATACTTGGGTTACATTTTCAAACTTGTTTAGCCTCTATAACTGTCCAGCTAATGTGATTAAACCCAACAAGTTATATGAAAATCAAAGATCTGCACATGCGTTAAAAACCAGTTACATAAGACTTTTCCACTCAGAAAAAATTACAGGAAACATTAAAAAACAAATGGTGGCTCTCTATATATAAAATCTTTAAAACCCTGTAACTTTTATTGAAAGGCTCAACTTTTGTAATTCTTTTTGAAAGGTACATTTATTAGCAACTTCCATGAAGTCTTAGTAGTTGATGGAAGATGATATACATCTAAGACACGTTTGATCAGTCTTTTGCTACAGGGTGCTATAAATTCTGGACGTGTGACATTTTTGATGAGCAGCTCAGAACTAGGTAGTTTAAAGTAAGCAGAAGTATTTAGCGAAAGTCTTTTTCACGTTAGGTTTCAATATTTCCATGTTTTCAAGATAACAAAAAATGCTAGAGCTGGGAAAGCAGTAACGGAATGTTAATGGTCAATTCCGAGACAAGATTATTAAGAATAGGAATGCAGAGGAACACTGAAATTTTTGAACAGATAATGAAAAACAGGTTTCAATATTAGTATGTAGGAAAGGTGAAAAGGAGAAAGGATGAAGAAGGATACCAAAATTAATAATTTAATTAATATTTAATTAACTTAATAACACTTCAATCGTTATCATAATGAAAAAAGTACTAAAACTTATGCATTTCTGTGATGTTCTCCCCCACTTTTTGCTTGCATATAATGAATTAAGTTTCCTTTTATAGCAGATTTTGGCAGCCCCCTCTTTTGTAAAATCTTGACATAATTATATATTTAGTGGGGGAAATAATTTTAAGAATCAAGCTTTGAAAGACAAAGATGATGTGGGTACAGAATAAAGGGAAGGTTCGGGAGGAATGATTTTTGCCAAGTTCAATTTGGGTTACACCAAGAGCTCCTCCAAAAAAAGAAAAAAAAATGGAGACCAAAGGCAAATCCATAAATTACCAAGGGGAGTACAAATAACTGGAGTAATGAAAGTAGATTATATTAGCTCAGCAAGGGAAAGAAAGTTGACAAATGGGAGGATTCAAAGATCTAAAGGAAGGAAAAGCTATTAAAAACTTGTTTAGAAAGGTAAAAATCCTTTAAACTGACTTGGAGAGGAGAGGTTGTCATAAAAATCACAAGTGAGCTCACAATACTGAATATTCTGACGTTAGCGAAGCCAAAATCTTTTCAATATTTTCTTTAAACAGGGAAACATCTCTCACTCATCCGAGAAACAAATCTTTCTAAAAAGTGTATTTTAGTTTTCCACAGCAATTGTAGCCTTTATCTAATCAGCTCTTTGATACTATTTTATTAAAAAGTCAAACTCCTTTTGTCAACAGTTCAACAATTACTCCATAATCCTTTCATCAAATACAAAAAACTTTGTAAAATCTGAAGCAAATGAACTATAATTTTGGCTGCTTACTCACTCCTCCTGTGGTGAATGTATTATTACTGTGACAGAGGGTGGTCCTTGTTGAAGTAATATTAGTTAAAGCTGCCTAAAGAAGGCCACTTAAATAAATGTAAATGCTATGCAAGTACCTAAAATAAAAGCAATGTCAGCCCTTTTACCATAAACTTAGGTTTCATCCCAATCAACTTGTCCTTTCTAAAATTCTAAGATGTTTTAGTAAGAGACTAGCAAAAATGTTCTCATCGCATACTTTTTACCTTAATATATATAAGGCTTTTCTCCCCCCCCCCGGCTTAACCCATTATGTTTTAATTTCATTTGCATGGCAAGACTGATACTAAAGTAGGTAACTCCCTAGGCCTTAGAGAATAAACTTAGAAAAATTATTCTCAGAAAGATGGCCTGACATTACAAATCCCAAATAACTTTTTCTTTTAAAGTATGTAGTGCAGGCTACAGCTATATAAATAACAACTACCTCTTTATTGTGACAATACACATAAAACACTATTCAGCCTCAAAACTAATGTAGAGGAAACTAATGATTAATTTCAGTTTTATTGGACGTACCTTCCTAACATCTGAGCTTTTAGGTTCTGTGGTCCAGGTGATGATTCGAGATACTGCCAACCGAGTCTCACTTGAATTAACAAAGTCCCCTGGGTCCATCTGCTGTGCAAGTGTCTCTATGTATTTAAGAATTGCAACTTTTACCTGCAAAGATAGCCAAGAGTCAAGTAGATTGATAAAAACTGTATGTTGCTTACAAAATAAATTTCCTTTTTTTAAAAAAATTAAACAAATTCAGAGAAAATTCACAGAATCAAAACTAAGTTGTTTCTTTTTTTTTTTTTCTTCACTAATTTTAAAACAATTACCTGGAATCAATATGAAAGAGAAAACCAATATAAAACTGAAAATTAACATACTGTACTAACAGACGTCTTAATTTTCACTAACACCAAGATCACCAGCATTACTCCACATTTAAAAGTCTAGACATTCATTTGTTTTTTGATTAGTTTATATTTGGAGTTGGGGGCACAAAGCAGCAAAGTATGGCAAAAGGGCCATTTGATCAATCCACGGATATATACAGGTGTAAACAGCCTCTTCCAGTACACTTTACTTTATTAGAACTCAGAATCCACTGTCAGTCCTTCCTGGAGCAGCAGCTTGTGTTTAGCATTAAGTATCTTTGGGATAAATCCTGCAAAGAACCTTTCCATTGTAAAAAAAAAAAAAAAAATGTAAGGGAGTTGAACTGTTACAATAACACTAAATTAGTCAGGGAGGTCAAAACAAAGCTGGTTGTGAAAAACTGCAGGTTTTCATAAAATTGAAAGAATGTGCAACAAAATGGCAGATGAAGTTTAGTGATGTACATGGGAAAAAATAACCCAAGATACACATATTCAGAGAGGATCTCTACATAGGCTGTTACTACTTAAGAAAGAAATCTTGGCGTTATTGTGGGTAGGTCTCTGAAAACTGCAGTCCAGTATTCAGTAGCTGTCAAATGAAAATAGAACGTTAGGAATTATTAAAAAGGGAACTAAAAACAAAACAGCAAATATCATTGCATCGCTATATAAATCCATGATTTGCCCACACCTTATATACTGTGCGCAGTTCTGTTCCCCCACCTTCAAAAGGATATAACAGAGGAAGAGACGTTAGAGAGAAGAACAACAAGGATGATCAGGGGGTGGAAAAGATTCCTTGAGGAGAG
>NW_005842070.1:2159522-2175247 GCF_000455745.1 Alligator sinensis | reverse complement strand
AGGGAATAATAAAAACACAAATGGCATAGAGAAAGCAAATAGGGATTTACTATCTCTCACAACATCATAACTAGGGGATATGCAATAAAACAATTATAAGGGAGCCAGTTTAAAAATACAAAACAAAAAGAAGTCATTTCAAACAGTATATAGTTAACCTATGGAACTCATTGTTTACAAACAATAGATGTTATAGCCGCTGAAAGTTTAATCAGGTCCAAAAGAGGATTGGGCATATTCATGCAGGACAGGTCCATCAGTGGGTATTAAACATTACAGTTTGGGGTGCGACATCCAAATTATGACTTTATAGGACTCTGAATACTGGAAGGTATAAGGGAAGAAGGAATAGATTAGTCTGGATAGGTGACTTTCCCTTAGCATCCATGTTCTGCACTGAGATACAGGCTACTTGGTTAGATGGACTAGTGGTCTGACCAACTACAGTATTTATGTTCTTAAGTTGGAAGAAATCTAGCATACACACATGCACACACCCCGCTTTTGAACCAACTGATGAGTAATGAATGTAAGTACGTGTATGACCGGGCAGTAGGCAAAAAAATAGTTTCATAGTTGGTAGGGTCGGAAGGGACCGGAGCAGATCATCAAGTCCGACCCCCCTGCCGTGGCAGGAAAAAGTACTGAGGTCAAACGACCCCAGCAAGGTGTTCGTCTAACTTCCTCTTAAAGACCCCAGTGTAGGAGCCAGCACCACTTCCCTTGAAATTTGGTTGCAGATCCTAGCCGCCCTGACTGTGAAGTAGTGCCTCCCTATGTCTAGTCTAAATCTACCCTCTGCCAGCTTGTGACTGCTATTTCTAGTCACTACTGGTAGTGCTCGGGGGAACAGGGATTCCCCCAGTGCCTGCTGGTCCCCTCTGACTAGTTTGTAACAGGCCACTAGATCCCCCCTCAGCCTTCTCTTGTGGAGGCTGAACAGGTTCAGGCCCCTTGGCCGCTCCTCGTAGGGCCTGCCCTGCTGCCCCCTGATCATGCGAGTGGCCCTCCTCTGAACCCTCTCAGTGCTGTCCACATCCCTCCTGAAGTGCGGCACCCAGAACTGGATGCAGTACTCCAACTGCAGCCTGACCAGTGCCACACAGAGAGGGAGGATTGCCTCCTTAGACCTGCTCGAGATGCACCTGTGGATGCATGACAAGGTGTGGTTGGCCTTCCTGACTGCGTCCCCACACTGTTGGCCCATGGTCATTTTGGCATCAATAATGATTCCAAGATCCTCTTCGGCCTCTGTGCTGATGAGAAGGGAGCTCCCCAGCCTGCAGGTATGCTGCTGGTTCTTCCTCCCCAGGTGCAGCACCTTGCACTTGTCAGTGTTGAAACCC
This sequence comes from Alligator sinensis, assembly GCF_000455745.1. Lineage (NCBI taxonomy): Eukaryota > Metazoa > Chordata > Crocodylia > Alligatoridae > Alligator > Alligator sinensis. The sequence goes on along the minus strand of NW_005842070.1, from coordinate 2,173,901 downwards.
ACCCTGTTCTCATCCGCCCACCCCTGTAACCTGTCTAGGTCCAATTGCAGCCTATTCCTCCCTTCTAGCATACCCACATCCCCCCACATCTTAGTGTCGTCAGCAAATTTGAACAGGGTGCTTTTTACCCCCTTGTCCAAGTCACTGATGAAGATGTTTAAGAGCGCAGGTCCGAGGACCGAGCCCTGGGGGACCCTACTGCCCACATCCCTCCAGGTCGAAAATGACCCATCCACCACCACTCTCTGGGTGTGGCCCTCCAGCCAGCTAGCGACCCATTTGACTGTGTAGGTGTTGACGCCACAGTCCCCTAGTTTTTTAATGAGAATGGGATGAGAGACAGTGTTGAAGTCTTTCTGGACTTCAGGAAGGCCTATGTCCACTGCTACCCCTGCGTCTAAGGATTTTGTGACCTGGTCACAATAGGTTGGCAATTACTTATTGAGATCATTTTGTTTAAACTTTTCAGCTGTTTTGTCTCCATGAATAACTGAACTATATCAGAGATGCTCTTCAGTAAGAAAAGTACAACCTCACAGGATAGGGTTTTGGGTTGACTTGGAATCTGTTTTTGGCACGCATTACAACTGTTCTTAATAGAAATGGGCCACTTTGATACTTCTCATAATTAACATAACAGTTCAACTATTTATACAAATGTATACATTTGTGGGAGGAAAGGCAACTCATATTACCATATTTAGTCAAATCCAAGATGAGGTCCCCTCCCTGCAAAACTTTCAGTATTCAGAGTGCACAATGCATCTTCCTCCCTGCTCTCATTTATTCTAATGCCTACAATGTATTTCATAATGGTCGGGCAACTAGTCTACTAAAATCACTACTTATCCCATTGACCAATATTATCTTCCTGAATTTGTCTGTTGCCTCTTAGATTTTTAAACACATTAGGAAACATATCTTCTCATTCTGTTTTTTTTTCAGTATCCTAGGACACCGAGGTCCTGGTCCATTCCTAAGGCTCTCAAGTGCTATGGTAATAACAGTGTTGGAACAAAGATCTTCACATGAAGTGACCCGTAAATGGACTAGACAATTTAAACCAGTGGTTCTTGACCAGCATGCTGCAACACCCTGGGGTGCTTTGAGACCCTCCTAAGGGTACCATAGGGTGCTGCTCAATATTGGCACTGATAGGTATGCAAACACCTACACATGATTCACAAGATAAACCCAAAGATTTCAAACAGGAATCCACAGCATCAAAAGCATTCTGACCAGTTGTGGTGCGAGCTGTTTGCAACAGAATTGCTCCATTATTCTTCTGTAGTCAAGAAGTGAGTGAAAATTAACAGCTGGCATTTCCAAGGGTGACCTGACACCAACAAAGGGTGCCTGGAGTCTAAAAAGGTTGAGAATTACTGGTTTAAGCTACAGTAAGAAGTAGTTCGGTCTTTGCAGAATGATCTTTCATATCAGGTCAATTATAATGAAATTGTATCAGCTTCACTGCCAAGAATATACCGATTACCAGTGGTGGGGCAACTCCATTCCTAAAAACACCGAACAATGTGACACTGCTGACTGGGAAAGTGGTTTCCTGTGCTGCAAAAGTTTGGATTTCACTCATTCCACACTGGGATAAAACACAAACCTTACAAAATCCAGAAAGAAGGAGAAAGAGACACTTGTGCACCTCCAAAGAAGTCAAATAGCCCAGTAAGTGCACTTGCCTGGTATGTGGGAGATGCAGTTTTAAATCTCTGTTCTCTTGGGTTGAAACCGAGGACCTGAAGAATCCCAGTCTCCTTCATTCCAGGTGAGTGCCCTAACCCCTACACTCTTGCCTATTTTGGCATAAAAGCTGTTCTTTTATTTATTGCTGAGAAGAGGAGGATTGGGGAGGGAAAATACTGGCTCTCTGGGGACACTTACCTGGACATGGTAGATGGAGGGGAAAAAGACACCTGAGCATGGGTTTCCTAACATCTCAAATGAGTGCCCTCTGAGTTAATGGCGCTCTCCCCCTCTCCCCTTCCCTATCCCCCATGAAGTTTTGACCAGAAATTCCATCCTGGATTTGCCAAACCATTCCCAAAAATGTTATAAGCCTTCCTGTGACAAGTTTTGGTTTCAACAGACCAGCATTTGGTGAAAAAATGCTTTGTTGGGAAAAAAATCCTAACCAACTCTGCTCGTAATGGCTACACAAGAGATGGACTCCAGGATAAACAGCAGGTGGCTGAAATTCAACCCAAAAAGGATTGAACTGATGTTTCATGGAAATAAGTGCTTTGAAGAGTCTGCTAGAACAATGCCCTTTCTTTGGAGGCAAACATCCCATATTTGCCAAAATGGCATGAGGTCTTGAGAGCCTGCTTTACTTATCACTGAACCTGCCAAGGAATGCTCTCTAGAAAACATCACTTCTTCTTAGACATGGATTTCATCAAAGTGATTTATGACTTTGTCATCCTCTGGCACATCTTAATGCATTTTATTCAACGATGAATGCAAAAACAATGACCAGACCCTAAACGATGCTAAAAATGGCTCGCTTCTCCATGGAGTGATTCACAGAAACACACTGTTCCTGTTTTGGTTCACATTCCACCTTTGCAGCAAATTCAAAGTCCTGCTTCTAATCTGCTAAATCACTAATAGGACAAGCCCAGCTACATTAGAGGTAAGGTAAATATCAGCACAACATATAAACAGCTGCACTCCTTTGCAGCGAAAGCACATGACAAAGCCCAGGAGAAAGCATAAGAGCCAGACACACATTCTTGGTCAAAGCTGAATCTACCTGTAGACTAATTTGTAGGAAAGATGAAGAATCTAATCATCATCAGGTTATACTGAAAGACCTTCCTCTCTGATCCAGTTTTGTGATCATAATCATAGAAATGAAAGGCATTTCCAAATTCACCTAACCCACCCAAAAATCTCTCCCTTTAAAAAAAGAGTTTTCTAGTGTTAGAGAGGGGGGGAAAAAAGAGTTGAAACTCAGAAGTCCACTAGGGACCTTGGCTATAACAAGGTAACTAAGTTATGAGTCACTTGGGTACAAATATAAACACTGAAGTCAGGTAGTTAGATATTTAATAGATACTTCTACCATATTGTATTCAATTACATCTAATAAATACGTTATCCACATCTTTAGTGATAGTTTAGGGGTGTCTTTGATGGGTTGGAACTATGAATTGAAAAGGCTTTTGGCTTTCTGTATACAAAATTCTTTCTTGTTAATCTAGCAAATATAGTTTAGAGAAGAATTTAAGAATAGTTTCAATTTTGTTTCAAAGTAACATACTGATAAACATTTAAAGCCACAGTTCCAAAATAGTGGACTTCACTGATAACACCTGCTCAAGAAATCTTAAGGATTTTTTAGTGCTTAAGAAAAATTAACTACCCAAATTCTGTTTCTTAACCTAGGTATTTCTGACTTCCTTCGAAGTTATCAAGATCTGCTTTGACCCAACCCATCCACCCTCTCTACCTTGTAGCTTTTGATCTCCATATCTTTGATGGCTTTCACTCTTTGGCCCTCATTTTATATCAGAAGTTCCTACCTTTTCCCCCAAATTGCTAGTATGAGTTTTACAAAAGGGATCTGCTCATGCTTTAGTGCAGTGGTTCTCAACCTTTTCAGGCTCAAGGCACCCCTCAGAAAATGCCAGCTGTTAATTTTCACTCACTTTATGACTACTGAAAAATAATAGAGCAATTGTTACACTGCAAAGAACTGAGAAAGACCACAACAGGTCAGAATGTTTAACACTGCCTATTTCTGTTTGATCACTATGGCACCTTATAGCACCCTTGAAAAGATCTTGCATCACCCAGGTTGAGAATCATTGCGTTAGTGGTTACATCAAGAAATCTATGGAAAAAATAAACTTAAAAATGATTAATATACAACCTATTAGTCTTTTTGGGGAAAAAACTGTCTTCCTTCAGAACATAGTTATAGAAAATTTATGGGATTTCTTGACTATTTTACTGGTTTAATTCAACAGCTTTGATAACAGTCCCTAGTTTAAAACAGCATAATAAAGCAAAAATTGTCCTTAAAGAGTTTACCAGTGTAAATCTTACTGCACTTTAGACAGAGAGAGCAACAAGATATTTCATGTAGTCCCACTGTAGTCAGGGCAAAAATATTACCTTATGCAATGCTATCTTGTGCAACACATTCAATTGTGTAAAATTATTCCGTGCAGTAAAGAGCAGAAAAATGCCAGTTTTGTATATGCTTGTTATTTCCCCAATTTGTCTTAATTGTAAACCTTAGGTTTTATTCCCTTCATACCAAAGCCAGATTTTTCTAACTATAGTTTCACTACAGATTTCAATCTTTATTTTGTAAAGGTGTTCCTATACCTAAGGATTTTTAATTGGTGAAAATATGTGCATTTATAAGGGAACACTTGGCTTTTAGAACAGCAACATAAAAAAGTATGCACTAAATATACCAAAAAGAGAACTTATTTTGAAAGCAATAATTTAAATATGCAAATTTGAATATACATACATTAACAAACACAAAACACACTAGACATAAACGATAATTTAGTAAAATATCTTCATTGTCAGAGCCAATAAATCTGGACAGGAAGACTGGGAAATCATAAACATAAAATTAGGAAAGATTTGAGAGAGTGAGTTTGCATAACCAGCTTGGTGTTAGGCAGCCATCTTTGTTGCCCCTGTATTTACTGAAGTACAGCCTTATTAGGTCTGTTGTCGCAGCAAATGCTTTGACTCTTGTGTAACATTTGAGCTGCAACATTTGCATGCTTAAAGTTTCTTGCAAAGGTTAGTAGATGCATACAGGTGCATACAAATAAAACTTATCTGACACATTGTAGTTTTGCACAGGGTTAAAAATGAAGGCAATAATGCAGACAAAAACCTTTGAGCTCCAAAAAGAGCGAAGCTGGTCCTGCAGTGCTGGCTTGACTGTCTGAAATTTTATAAAAACAAAATCCACTAATTGAAAACCTTTTTGGCAAAACATCCAAATATTTAACAGTAAGAAAATATCTATCAATATTTTGCTTATAATACAAGTTTGGAAAACATTACCTTCAAGCTTGGTGTCTGGGTCTGGTCAACAGTGAATCTCATTAAAATACTGAATTGGAGATCATTTGGAAAAGATTCTCTGCAAAATGAAAGTATCAGGAAAACATGTTACATACATGGGGCTTATTTTAGCCACCTCTTTATGTTAAACAACTCTAAGTGGTACTTACAAAACCACCAGCATTAACAAGTATAGGGTGCATCTACACAACACAATGCAAAGCTAATTAGGCTATATTCCCCTTAGTCCAAACTACCTTTGAAACTTCAGAAGTGGTTTTAAAGCTACCAACAGGTTCTTCTTTGAAGCAAAACCCTTACAGTACAGCAGCGGAACTCGATCTTTTTCTCCAGGGCTAGGGACAAACATTCAAAAAGCCTGAGCCTGAATTGATTCAATCTTTGCAGGTTAGTCTAACCTGCCTAGGTTGAACTGATTTGTAACTGTACAGACATTCCCTCCGGACCAAGGAAATGTAGGCACATGCCTGTAGCTGCTCAGGCCAGGCACCAGGGGGTGCTAGACTGTGTGCAAGGACGCTGTGCTTGAGGGGAAGGGAGGGGAGGTGGGGGGTCGGGGTCGGCCAGCCCGGGTAGTAGCCTTGGCTGAACTGGCCAGAGAGGGGTTTAGTTCCCCCTTCCCTGTCTCACTAGCAGGACCCAAGCCAGGTCTGCTGGGCACTCTCCCCTTGCTGCAGCACCAGTGGGGCCGGGCGTGTCCAGACACTGGCCAGTATGGTCCTTGAGGCAGATGGGACACGGAGGGAGATTATTCTTCCCTCTACTCCCACTGCCCCTGGAGGACTGCAGCAGGGTCTGCCCACCCCGACTGCTGCTGCCGCTTGCTCACGGTTTGGGGCAAGCAGCAGAATAAGCCACCTCCTGTCCTCTCTGTCAAATGCCCAAGGGAGGGGGAGGAATAACCTCCTTCCTTGTGTAAGAGTTCCTGCCAGCCAGCGTCTGGCTGCACCTCCACCCCACTGCTCCAGTGGCAGGGTGGGGGGTATTCCCCCTCCCTCCAGTTTCCGGTGGAGGGGGCAGGAGGTGGCTTATTCTGCTGCCTGCCCCAAGCAGGGAGCAAGCAGCAGTGGCGTTTGGGGTGGACAAACCCCGCTGCGGTCCTCCAGGGGCAGTGGAGGGGGGGAGGGGCAACCCCCCTCCCTGCCAGTTTTGAAACTGGTTTATGTGCACTGAACATCTGTTCTGTTACAGGTTTAAGTCAGTTTCTGATCACATAAACCAGTTTGTGTGTCATGTCTGTCCCTAGTCCAGCAGGCTGGGTAAGCAGTGCTTGGGCAGTCCATGGGTCAGACTGGGGCTGGTGGTGTGGGGTCCTGGAGTGGGGAAGGGAGCGTGGTCCAGCCCTGATTTAGCACTGTCGGGGGGAAAGGGAGCATGGCCTGGCCCCAATCTGACTGTGTGAGGGGCAAAGGCATGGGCATTTGGCAGCGGAGAGAATGGCAATATTAAAGGCCATTGCTCCCCCACAGCGAAATTTCCCAATCTGTAGGGAGCCCCATGGCCCAGACACATTTGGCCTTCAGGCCAGAGATTGAGCACCCCTGCAGTACAATAACGAGGGAAATCTGGAAGTCACTCAGCACATTTTGGTCAGGAATATATTACCTTGTGATATCAAGTGCCTTCTGAACTTTTGCTTGTACAGACCCAAGCAAATCAGCACCCATTTTTTTCAGCAGCTGTGTCAGCAATACAAACAACCAATCCTGTAGATCCTCTTTATGGACCTGGATGAAATCTACCAAAGTCTCCAAAAACATACTGAACACCTAAAAAGAGATAGAAAAGGGAAAAAGGGGTTGGGATGGGAAAAAAGAGGAAGTCACATTGACATGTGCTGAACTTGCAAACAAATAATTAAGCAATAAGGGAATCAAAGGCAGAAAGAGGTAGTGATTTGCAGCCAAGCAGGAAAACAATCGGTCTTGCTTTTCATTGGCTTCTGGGATACAGGCATACGTTTAAAACGTTAACCAACTTCTGTGGAGTTTGGCAATTAGCTAGTCCATGCAGTATCAATGAGTAAAGAAATGCTCACTGTGATGGCTGGCACAACTTTTTTTTTTTTTTCAGCTTGACTTTGTTTCTCACTGCCTCAAGCTTTACGTATAAAGGCAGTTCTACACATCACATGCAGACTATTAAAATAACCCTTAAAAAAAACAAAGAAGCTACATCACTCTTTTAGTGAATTATTATTTATGGACAAAAACATACTGCATATCCACAGAATATCTGTGGAAAGGACCAGGTTCTTTCTGTAACAGAAGATTTTGAAAGAAGAAATTATCCACCACAGCAGAAGATAAAGCAAAGTACATTTCAAATCCTGACATGTTTTTGAAATCCATAGCATATTAGCTTTCTAGAAAGGTATTTCTTCGTGCTACTTTGGAAAAGCAATGGAGTTAATCTGTGCCACTTTGTAAATAGCAAAGAGCATCAAAAGTAAAAGAATGACCCTAGCTGTAGGACCAAATCACAAGTGACATTAAAACCTGTGGTACAGCTTTATGACAAAGAAGAGGGTATGTGCGTGCGTGTGGTTAACACAGTTAGAAACTATCACTAACTTCTGGAATTATAAAGTTTCTACTGGAGTGGGACAAACATTTTCTAGATATCTGACTCCAGTGTTAAATATTCTACCAGAATTCTAACCTAATCTTCAGATCAAAAAGGTATACTGCTGAGAAAAGGTACCAGATGATGGTAGCAGCTCTAATGAAAGCTCTTCTTTTCAACACTGTAGTCAATACAGTAATCAGGGTAAATACCCAAAACACAAACACAAGTCTAGAGTTTAATTCAGTGGAGGCCAATCTTTCTGGCAGGCTTGCTATATATTAGCCCTGTGCCCTACAAATCATTCCAATCCCCTTTACATACCCGATGCATAGCTCTGCTTTCTGCTCCCTGCCTGACTGGCTGCTCTGCTTTCTGCTCCCTGCCCTATCTTTCACTTTGCTGCCCATCTCCTTCCCAGTCTGCCAGGTGCTACACACAGAGGCTGCCTGTGCCACTTCTGGCACCAACATTACAGGGTGGCTACCCCTAGTTTAATCCAAGTTATCCAGTCTGGCTTTGGTAACTATTGATGTCTCAGCTTTCTTTTAAATAAAGATCAATTTAATTGCCACATCTGATGTTTTCACAAAATTCTTTCTATTTAGGATAGGCAGACAAAATTCTTTGGGTAGAGGCGATATCTTTTATTAGACCAACTAAATAGTAGCAAAAAAAATTCTCTCTTTGCAAGCTTTTGGGCCTAAATGCCTTTCCTCAGGCCCTGCATACTGGATTTGGCACTCAATCCCAGTGAGCAGAGCTGGGTATGGGTGGTGCTGGGCCCCAATCCCAGTGTGCAGGGAGTGGGAGGGGGCAGTGCTGGGCTCGTGGACTCAATCCCAGCACACAGGGCAAGGAGGGGGCAGTGCCAGGTCACAGGACATGATATGGCCCACAGATGGGCCCTGTCACTCATCTGGTCCAGGGGGCCAAAAGGTTAAGCACCACTGATCTAGTCTATTAATCCATTATAGTACCCAAAGAAAGGTAAGAAATTCACAATGGACACATGTCCAATAATCTTTCCCTTATACTAAGCCTGATCCTGGTCAATAGTTAAGCATGATTCTTAATAGACCATATAAAACTTATAATACCTGGTCAACATAAATCATGATAATTCTGGATATTTTTCTTAGTAATTCTTGGTCTTAGTGTCATTCTGTGGTAATAAAGCTGGGGTGGGAAAATGCAGCCCACAAGGCCATTCTATCTGGCCCACAGGGCCCCTACAAAATTTAGAAAATTAATATTTATCTGCCCCTGGCTGCCTGTCATGTGGTCCTCGATGGCTTGCCAAAACTCAGTAAGTGGCCCTCCACCTGAAATAACTGCCCACCCCTGTAATAAAGTAAGCAGGGCAGTCAGTGTTTCCATCAAAGACTCCCCTTCCTGAGAGATGAAAAGCTCTAATTAAATCTGTGGTGTGTTGGCCTGCTTGCTGCAATGGGAATGCTCTGAATTATTCACAGCATATGTGACTAGGACAGGTACTAGAACACAGCTCCAGCACACCTTATGCTGGGATAGCTAAGTTGTGGGTGCAAAAGCAAAAGGAAAGTTCTGTCTGCTTTATGTTTTGTTCAAATCTACTATGACTTTGTGCCAGTGAAAGTTAATCAGTGCTAATGTATCAGTGCAATGAAAAGCAAGGTAGTGTTAGACATGACACGATTCCAAAAGCTAAAGGTGTAGGGCAAACAATGTAGCCATGTTGCAAATCCTATACATTTTATTACATAGGAAATGCTGTATTATAAAAACATTATTTAAATTGAAAAGTTGAGCACTGAAGGATCAGGAAATGTAAGATGTTAGAATCACATAATAGTTGGGCTGGAAGGGACCTCAGGAGGTTATTTAGACTAATCCCCTGCTCAAGGCAGGACTGTCCCCAACTAAAACCATTCCACTCAATGGTCTGCCTAATTTGCTCCTGAAAACATCAAACAACCTCTATGAACAGCCTGTTCCAATGCTTCATTACTTGTACAGTGAGAAAGTTTTTCTCTAATCTCCAACCTAAACTTCGTCTGTTGCAATTTGAGACCATTGCTCCTAGGCCTGTTCCCTGCAGTCACAAAAAACCGTCTATCATTCTTATAAGCACCCTTTAGATATTTGATATTGTTATCAAATTCCCTCCCTTTTAGCCTTCACTGGTAAACCATGCTTTCTAGGACTCTCACCATTTTTGCCACTCTTTACTGGACTCCTTTTAAACTGTCCAAATCTATGGGCCCAAAACAGGACACTCTCTCACTAGTGGGGTGGCAGAATAGAGTGGGAGAGTAACTTGGCTTGATTTACAAGTGACATTCCTATTAATATAGTCCCGTATTCTACTGGCCTTTTTTGCAACAGGAGCGTGTTGCTGGATCCTATTCAGTTTATGGTCCACTGTACTCCCCAGTCCTTTTCTGCAGTACTGCAGCCTTAGCCAGTCACCTCAGTCCGTTTACGCACGCAAGCTTTTACCCTGTATCAAGGATCACCTAGGTCCGCAATTACAGCTGCCCAACCAACCTTACTTTTAAGAGATCCACTTTCTGGTCTGAATAGAGTCCACTATACTAGGGATTCATGTAATCTTCTAGGCTTTTTCATAGAAGATGGAGGTGGGGAGTGAAAGACAGATACCCTGGCGCATGTGGCCAGTCCTAGTGCCCCCAGGCGTGCAGTGGGGTGGCAGTGGCCACACTCACTTTTGGCAGCCTCCACAGCAGCAGCTCCTTCCAGCTGTCGCTGCCAGTCTCCACTGCTGCTGTTAGACCCAGCCATGCTGCCCGGGCACTCTGAACCATCTGCCCTGCACCCACCACTGGGGACACTGGACAGAGTGGGAAAGTAGGGTTTCCATGAAACCCAGCCCAGGACCCATGCAGAGAGGGCTCATGGCCAGACGGATGGGATGGGATGGGGCTGCAGGCAGGGAGAGGCATCTGGGAGTGGGTCAGGCAGGCAGGACCAGGAGTGGGATCAAGACTGCAAGGCAGTGGTGACAGCATGGGGCTAGGGCCCATGGCCCTAGACACAGCAAGGATCCGCTGCCCACACATCCCTGCGATGCATGCCAGTTCCGCAGGCAGGGGTGTGTGAGGAGTGGATCATGGCTCTGTCCCCACCCCCACACTGCCATAGCTCCATGATCCTGATCCTAGCCCTGGCCCTGCCCACTTGTCCTGCACTCGGGATGGGGATGCGGGTGGGCAGAAAGCAGCATTCCAATCTGCCCATCTGTATGCCCTGCCCGCGCAGGTCTCAGGCTGGTCTCCATGGAGACCCTGGGATCCCTGGGCAGTGACAGCATGGGGCTGGGGCCCAGGGCAGAGCCAGGATCCACTCCCTGCATGCCCCTGCCTATGCAACCAGTGGCCAAAGGGGCATGAAGGGAGCAGATTGTGGCTTTGCCTTGGGCCCCAGCCCTGCGCATTCACCACCAAGCAATCCTGATCCCAGACTCACCTGCCTTCAGCCCCATCCCAGTTGCCTGCTGCCTAGCTGCACAGGGGACAGAGCCACTTAGGGAGTTTTGGTGAGCTGTTGAGGGTGGGAGGAGGGGGAAGGTGCTGACCTAGCACAGGAGGGGCAGGTAGTGCAGAATGCTACAATACCCAGGGGTGCCAGGAGATCCTTTTAAGAATGATGTGGTCTGAAACATATTAGCAGTTGTGTGTGCAGACACCTGCACATGATTCACGAGGTAAACCTAGAGAGTTCAAATAAGAATCCAGTGTGTCAAAAACCTTCTGACCTACTACAGTCTTCCCAAGTCCTACACAAAAGAAGTGTTCAGTTATTTATTTTTTGGTCAAAAAACAAGTGAAAGCTAAGAGCTAACAGTCTGAGGGATGCCTTGAGTTTAAAAAGGCTGTCACTGGCATTGACAAATGCTGTGCATATAACCTTAACTTTTAATTACTTGATCTTCTAAACTTGACAGGTCACTTGATCTTCTAAACTTGACAGTGTGGATAGTTAGGGGTTTTCAAAGGTTATGAAATTAAGCCACTAAACTTATATAGCGTACAATTCCTGCTTTATCAAAAGAGCATTTACATTTCTTGAATTTGAGCAATATGATTTGCTGGTTCTCATACTGAAATCTGCAAGCTAAATAAGCTAGCAAAAAGCTATGTATATTCCTAAGAAGCTTTATAAATTGGGACTCGTTCATGTTTGAATTTATATAAACTACTACTACTTCCATGCCAATATTCTGAATTACTCTCATCTTGAATTGTTATAAAAGAATTTAAGCTTGAAGAGTTCCCAAAATAGATGTTCAAAATAAATTACCAAATGAATCATTTTCAAACTTAGCTGGATTTCAAAGCCTGAAAAGTATCAAGAAAAGTTTAAAATTCAGTTTCCAGTTACAGCTGCATCCATTTATGCCTGGAAACAACAAAATGATTGATTATTGATTAAGCTTCCCCAAAACATCTGTGTTTTGATCAAATATGGACAACTTGAGAAAATTATACAAGCATCCAAATAAAAGAGAGCAGAATAGAAGCTGGAATTCAACTAATTACAGTGGAAATAATCCATACCAGATATAATTTTTCTTGATAGTCTTTTGTTTTCATATTAGAATGTTCAATTCTGAAATCAGATTACATAAGCTCAATTCAATAGTGGACAAAAACAGATATTGTAAGAAAAATTGATATCTTCCTGGTAAATTATTTTTTTAAATGCAACTTAATAATTATGTTGCAGATGCACCAACCACCAACAGGAGCCCATAACCAAATGACGTCAGTTAATTAGTAGATAAGCACATCTCAATACATTACCACACAGTTTGTTTAACTGTATATAGCATTTTATGTATTGCAAAAAGCTTGATACTGCAGGAATTCTTTAAGGAAGAAAAAGAGGAAAAAGTGTTAATTGCGCAGTCATGCAATAGGGTTAAGGCTTCCAACAAATACTGAACCAACTTACTCTCTAAAGAGAGTTCCAACACAGGGGACAGCATGCAAAAAGGAAAAAAAAAAGGGGGAAAAAAGATAAAAACACACAAATTAGTCTCCATCAATGCAAAGTTCCTGTATGGAAGAAAAAAAACACAAAAAATAAAAACAATATTTCAAAAGCTTTTATAATAAATTTCCAGAACAGTACAGAAGCAACCATTTTAGTTTGCCCTTTACTTCTTTAAAACCACTTTTCTCTTGAAGTTACCATTCAGTCTCTGTTTTCCCCCAAGCAGTTCCTCACATTTGACTAAGAGCATGTTAAAAGTGTATAACATATGGCAGTTGACATATTTCCTGCAGAAGCTTGAACAAATACTCTGAGGAAAGATTACATATCATGATTTCACATGCAAATACCAACAAAACTTACTATTTGTTAATCCTGGGATACTTAAAAGTTGCTATTCTCCTGTTCAATCATTGGTTGGCATTTAGCAGGTTTGCAATATCTAATGGCAGAACAGCACTAGATTGAGGAAAAGCTATTAATTTTTTAAAATACACTTTTTAAAAATCAAAATAAATAACTGATTTATGTTGACCATCCTTTTGATTACAAAACAGAAAAGTGTGCCCAGTAAACCTAAAAAAGGGAGTATCATAATCAGAAGGAATGAAGTAATTTGCTACAACTGTAAGTACCTTTTATGAAAATATGCCAAATTTAGCATTTTGATACAACCCTAATATCAAATATTTTAATTCTGTATATTTTGCATACAAAAATGTGTTTTTCTTATTAAAAAAGGTCTTTACACTGTATTCTTTGATATATTAAACAATACAATATTAAAGACACCACTAGTGACCTGTGAACAAAACTGACTCAGCTAAATGAAGTTTAAAAAATTAAAGATTTTTGTTGCTACATGATGCATAAAACATCATGTACCCCAATACTTGATCATCTTCTCCTTTCCTACTTTTGGCTATTTACTCAGTCTCTCTGCAGCACTTAAACTTCCTTTTTCCTCACTGCTTTCTCTCCTGAACTCCTGGGTTCAACAAGTCCTTGGCTTTGCTTTCTTAACCCTTGTTCCCATGTGTATCCCAAATTTCCCAAAAGGCAAAACTTTGCTACTGCAACAGCAGAAATCTTGACAAGTTATTTTGGTGCTCACTATGGCTCCTTATTTTGTCAGCTTTTCAATTAATCCAGTTCTGAAAACCTGTCATGTTTACATTTTATGAGCCAGTTCTGAAAATTCCACCAGTCATGACAATCAGTTGTGACCACCAGTGTAACAAGGGATGAGAGTGACCAAAGTGCCCACTTCACAGGGGTGCAAATATGGCAGCTGCTCCCACTGCTGGCCCAGCCACCACTGCCACCACCAAGGATGAAGATCCTGGTAGTTAAGTCCCTGGTGATTCCATTAATTCTGAAATCATTAACTACTTTTGATTATTCAATTTTGATGTTTGTGCTATCATTTAACTCAGTGGTGCTCAACCTTTTTGGCCAACAGGCCAGATGGGTAATTCTTGATCCCTCCTCAGGCCAGATCCAGCAGGGCCCCATCCTACCCCATGGGGGGGGCAGCCTGGCTCTGATCTAGTGATGTGGTAGAAGGGAGACTTGGGCCAACCCCAAATGATTCAGCCCCATGGGAGGAGACGGTGTGGCCCAGCCCCACAAGAGGACAGGGACATGGATGGCCTGGCCCCAACCAGGACAGGCAGAGGGAAGGGGGTATGGCCCAGCCCCATGGGCAGGGGAGGGGGCAGGATGTGAACAGATCCTGAA
>NW_005842070.1:2136826-2159491 GCF_000455745.1 Alligator sinensis | reverse complement strand
GGGAAAGAAGGCGTGGTCTAGCCCTATGAGAGAAAGGGGCTGTGGTCCAGTCCCAACCCCATGGCCAGGAGGAAAGGAGGCATGCCTTGGCTCTGATCAGGCCATGTAGGGGGAGGGTCACCAGACTCCAAGGCTCTCTGGGCTGCATTTGGCTTGCAGGCTAAGCACCCCTGATTTAAATCAATACTGAAAAGTGAATAAAAGCTAACACAGACTGCACAACAAAGGAAAATAGGAAAAGGTTTCTCAGAATACCTATAATTCAAGACAAGCAGGAAAATATTAAATAATTATTAAATCATTAGAAATATTCTACTTTATTTCCTGCTAGCTTTAGAGAGCTGTCCACTTGTTGGGTTGTTTTACTTTAACTCAGTTTGCTAGCAGAGAATTCAGCATACACTTCATCCCCTTAATCATAAGATAGAAAATGAACTTCGTTTGAAAACTCAAATCAAGTCAAATGCCACAATCTCCTTATATTTAACTGAGTAATTCAGAATCATTGAAAATAAGAGCACATATAATAAGAATACACAGCAGCAAAGAGTTCCCTAAGAGCTCAGGACCACCATCACAAATTTCATAACAAATTTTTCAGAAGTGCAACCGAATCCTTACTGACACCATTTAGAGAAACTACTCTAAAAATTGTGTAAGATTTTGAGTGCTGACTACAAACAAACAGTAAAACCTAAACATACCTTGCTGTGAGGGTCAGCAAACATCCTGGTGAAGATTTCACACAATCTTTTCAATTCAACTCGACTGTCAATATGACATAACAATTAGTCAATAATGAGAAATAACAATTAGATAATAAACTAATTAGCTACTTATGGGCTACTGTAAGGAACTGTTTGAAGAAAAAAGCCTTATACACAAAGCCAAAAATTTAGGCCAGCACATCTTGATAAGGTTCACAAAAACCCCTCTCAGAGAAACTTTCCTTTTTTGTAATCATTTAAAGTGAAGCACTTTAATTTTGATTACACATTCTCCTGCAGTAAATGAAACCTAGCAGATGAAACTAGGGCAAAGCAATCACTGAAACCAAACACCACAGTGAAACCAGGTAGTAAATAACCTGGTTTTGGCATTCTAATTCTTTCAATTTTAATAATTAAGAGATTAATAAAATTGATAATGAAAAATGTTGCTTAAATATAACTTTTAACTAAGTAATCTCTTTAAACTCATAGTAATCCAAAGTAATATTCCATTTATTTTATATTTTAATTGAAAAAGACAATCTATATATGAAATATTTAAGTCACACATCAGGAATATTTTTCACCTCCCACAATGTTAAATATCTTCTGTTAAATATAGGACTACAAAAATTTTGCAAAAATATGAATAATTAATTAGGCATATCAATTGGGAACTTTTCCTACTACTTTGAAGGGTTTCTGGTTTGATATCCTGTTTGTCAATGCTGATTTTTAGGAAAAAAATATTAAAAAAAAAAAAGAGTGCAAAGAAAAGTTAAAGTTGGGATTAGTTACCACTCTCATTAGTTACCAATTTCAACAGAAAATCATTTAAGAGTTAAAGCTGAATTAAATTTCAAATTAATATTTTCTTATGATAATAAATTAAGACATACAGTATAACCTCATTAATCCAGACATCAAAAATCTGGAATTATAAAAAATACAGCACCTCCCCCTGCCACTCTGGGACTGGCCGCCACTCCCCCCCGTCCTCCCAGACAAGGAGGGGGAACCTTACACACTGCGCCTGCTGACATTCACCACCCTGCGCCATGGCTCTGCGTGTGGTCGCTGCTCCCCCCTCCTCCTCCGCTCCACGACTGGCTGCCACGCCGGTTTAAAAAAATCTGGCATTTTCAAATTTCTAACAGGTGCTCAGTCCCAGGCACACCGGATTTATGAGGCTATACTGTACAAATATCGTACACTCAAATGTTTTTCTAGGCATTTTTTAAGTTAGTGATGATCCCCCCTCATTAGAGAAGGGTTCTAGCAGGACTACTGAGTAGGTTTATTAAAATAAGAGGGTCACACTGAAAACAAACCATCTCAGAAATATCTGAAGGATAAGGCTTTATTTACTATTTTGGATTTCTGTTTTATCTCAGTTACTTCCTACTTTAGCGAACGAAAAGGGATGAAATGACTTTTCTAAATAAAACAGAATCAAGACCTATAACTTTTATACCAAGATATATCACTGATATTTTCTACCTAGCATTTATACAGTAGAGTATTTTTCTTTGCTTACTCCAATTCTACTTAGAATATAATAAAATTATATCATATATAAATACGAAGGTGGACAGCAGTGGGTTCTTCCCTGTTCCTAAAAGAAAACTGCTTTAAAACAAGAAACATTTTCTTACCTTAAAGTCCTCTGATTTTTTAATAAATTTTGTAGACCTAGAAGACCTTCTTTTCTTTCTGACCAATTGGAGCTAGCACAACGATTGAGGACCTCTGCTACATCTTCTGTTTGGCGCATGTATGTAGGAATGCTGCCATTCCGAGAGCTGTACGATCTTTCTGAGCAGGCACTGGATGCATCACTATTGGCATCATCATCCGAGTACATTCCATAAGATTCATACCTCCTTCGTACAGGTTTTTTCTGTTATACACAGACCCCCATGTTAGCAATGATCACAAATTAGTGTCAAAATTTATATTTACATCTATCTACAAAAGGCTGGGCAATTCATTTATAAGCATGGCAACCCCTGCTTCAATGAATGGTTACAGATGTTCAATCAATCAAGGGATAGTAGTAAAAACACTTTACATTCAGATTGATTATATGGGTTTCCAAACTAAATTTAAAAAAGAGCAGCAGCCTGAAAGTTATCCACCTAATTAATCATTTTCTATGTAAGCTTTATTTGTGAAAAATCTATTAACTGCAAATCTCAAGAAGAAAAATTGATAGGTAAATATAATTTTGTATGATCCAAGTATGCAATACAGCAAAATGTTAAAACTATTATAATAAAGGGGAAAACAGTGATTTCTATACCTTAGTCCGCATGTCTCCTAAGAGCTGATAGCAGTAAATTATTAAAGAGAAATGGAGAAATTGAGAAAAATGAGGATAATTCACATTTAACAGGTGGCATAACTACTTATGGTACTACTGTCACTGGAAACTACATTCTTTTAATTCAACTTTCTTTTTTAGTTAGTTATATCTGAGCTAATTAAAACATCACTATACCATATAATACCAGGAGGAACCTAAATTTCCAGAATGCCTCGATGCAAGCTATTAGATGTCGACTGTCATGTAACGATAACTGAGCTTGAGATTTACAGCCAACAGTTACCAACCAATTCCTTTTTTGAAAATTTTGTCAAAACAACCCCTTAACACCCTTCATACCCGATTTTCAACCATTGAAATTTTCTAACCAGCTCTACTTATAACATTTAGAACCTTCCAGTTATGGAACTGAAAATGTCCCTACAGAAGTCAATTAGTGGAAAAAAGCCACGGGACAGAAAATATACTTATCATTCTAAAAGAAAAATGAAAAAGATATACACCTCCTGAAACGATCCCTGCCATCTAAACTCAGGGGTGGAAGAGGACAATGAACATCCTATGTGATTTCACATTAAAAAAAAAAAATCAAAAAAAAAAAATCAAGTGATTACTTTTCCCTTTTCATTGACAGTACTGTTTACATTCTTAGATAGTCACTATCTCAAGAGATGTCTTTAAAAACAGAACAGCAACAGGATAAGTAACAGGAGACTTGTTCTCAATTATATACATACATGCAGGCATATAAGTGAATAGAGGGAGAGGAAAAAATCATAGAAGCATACTTTTCTTTAAAATGTTATGCCATAAAAAACAAAATGACCAAGACTGGACAATTTTGGAAATGTAATGGGGGAGGGAGGAGAAGCAAAAAACAAAAGACAGGAACATCTGAATATTCCTGAAAGGTATCAGTCACTTCAGTGAGAACACTGTTGGAAACCACGTCAGAACTAACGTAAGGCCAGTGAAATTACTGAACTCCTCTCTATTGCTCAAGGCTTTCACTGCAAGGTATGGGGGGGTGATGTGACATGCAGAAATTTAATTCTACAATTGTTGGATAAGTATTCCTCACTACTGCAATCTTCTCTAGAGCATCACAAGCAGAAAGCCAAAAGTTTCTTACTGAAATAAGCAAAGCTTCACTGAGCAGTAAATGCTCAAGGCTAGTTGATTCTAAATCTGATTCCCATCTTGACACCATCCTCTCAAAGTGCACACAGACAAAGTGAATAATAATTCTTATCAACCATGTACTGAACTATTTTTGAGTGAAGGCTGCAAGATGGGAAATCTTGGCTATAATATTCTGAACAAGTCTGCTGGGCAGGGTTTTATAGATGAAACTGTGAAATGGAAGAAACTTTCCTGATCACAGCTCAAATTTAAAGAATTTTCAAAAACTGTGGCACAACTATTCTAAAACAGTCATTTCCATCAATGATATTCTAGGCTCTCCCCCACATGCTTAGTTTATAAAGTGACCTGTGAAGATAAAACAGTTCGAGGAGATTCTTTATTGATGGCCTTTATGAACAGAGCCATCAACAGAAAGGGATTTCATATTAAAATTTTCTTCCTGAGAACTCAAAAATCAATTCCACAATATGTAAACGTCTGAAGTTTGGTTGTAAATTTTCAGCTTAAGCATTTCAAAGAATCTGTCAGTCTAATCCTTGTGCTAATAAACTCCACACAGCATTTGCATAATTTGGTACCTCATGCTTTAAATATGAATTGATATACTTAGGACTGATTTAGAATATATGGTAAACAAAGGCTGTCCAACACGCAGCCTGCGGGCCGCGTCCAGAAGGGGTAAATGTGCAGCCCATGGGCTCCTGTTGCTGTGGTGGCAGTCAGGGTCTTTGGCGTAGAGCAGTACAGCTGGAGGTTTGGGATACTCCAGGACAGCGATGGGGTGGGAGAGTAGGGTAGGACATATAGTCTGTTCCTACATGGCAGTGGCATGGGCTCACACAGGCATGGGGAGGAGATCTGGCTTGCCTGCTGGGCAGCAGCAGCAGAGGGGGTCATGCAATGGAGGCTGAACGGGCTTGCACTGCTCCAGAGGGTGTGCAGGAGTTCATGCTGTGCGTGCATCAGGGAGACTATTCATGGTAGGGCTCCCAGGAGCCCACTGCACGTGCAGTGGCGGGGCCCCACAACCAGTGTGGCCTGCAGCCCCTGACTACTTAGAAATTGGTCAGCTGTGTACTAGACCATTTCAAACTCTTGATTTCATTATTCCCACTTAATCGAAGTTATTAATTTGCTCATTTACCAATATGGCAAGTAGTCTAACAAAATACAGAAAATGACATATAAAACTTGTCTTGATTTAATAGAAAAAAAGAAAGAAATTAAATCAAGAGAATTCCTTCAAAACACTTGAGTCATCAAATGCAGAAGAAAGATTATGGTAGAGCTGATCAGAAACCTGACAATGGATCCCTTTTCCAGCAGAAAAAAAACATTAATCAACATTGTGATGTACTATTGGAACATGTTGATTTTTTTTACTAAATAACAATGGAATACTGTTTACCTGATTCCCTGCCAGGTCTTCAGCACCCTACCTGCCAGGTAACTTGGGTAGGTTTCTAGACTTCAAGCTTATCAGCAGATTCCCACATTCCTAAATTAGCAATAGCTCAGCTCCCAGAGTCCCCTGATTTGCGGCAGAAAGAAAAAATCTTCATTTCCCCAACATCTTGTATGGTGAGCTACCATGAGCTGGGACTGTTAGGGAAGTTAGACGGCCTGTTCTCCACCTGCTTGCCCCAAAAATGCTTGCTTATGGCCATGAAACTGTTTCACTAAAGATTCCAAACTGTCTTTCCCCTTCTTGATGTACAACATGAAGATTTTTCAAAATTTAAGATCGTTTCCATGAAATTAAAGTCTCATTACTGGTCAGCTCTCATAAATAAATTCTTATTCTACTATT
The DNA here is from genome assembly GCF_000455745.1 of Alligator sinensis. Taxonomy (NCBI): domain Eukaryota; kingdom Metazoa; phylum Chordata; order Crocodylia; family Alligatoridae; genus Alligator; species Alligator sinensis. The sequence continues at coordinate 2,153,499 of NW_005842070.1, read as the reverse complement.
TTCACTCCATAATAACTGTCACAATAGTTGTTCAATTAGTATGATTATTGTGATAACACAGAAAATACATTTGGACATTAGAAAGTTACAAAGAGACTACTACATGTATTATTTTTCCTGTGGCTGTTCCAATGCACAAGGTAAATACTGTCTACTGGCCATGACAGATTTGATCAAAGCACTCTATTTAAGCTTTACAGTCATGACAGTAATTTAACAAACACTTGGAAATAAAACTTTAGTCAATTTTGTTTCCAAGTCACAGGTCTACTTTTTATTCTACAGCGTTATGACGACAATAGAGATCAACAATTTTTAACATATGCCTTTATTTTTTGTTTTCTTTAATAGTGGACTGTATATCTAGCCAAAGCATAAAAAAGTGAAACCCTAGTACAAGGCCTAAAATCTAGATAAAAGACTGTTATATAGCCAGTTAGTCTTCTGGATACAATATTAATTTGCTGCTTCAGGACTTCAATTTTGTACACTGGCTGTAACCAGGGAAGGCAAATTCTCCCTCAATTAATCTGCTTAGCCATACAAACTCATTTTGAGTGCTAGTCATTCCACTTATGAACTCAGAGGATTAAACTACCTGTATTTCTGGATGCATGTAGAAATACAAATATTACATATAAAAAACCTTAATCACACAGTTGACCCATGCTTTTATTGTTCGTATGAATGGAGACTTCTTACCAATGCATCTGCAACTGCTTCTTCCACATCAGAACCTGTGTTCAGAACACGCATAGCACTAACCGATGATGACAATCTACTTGACTGGCTGATCCCAAAACCTGTACCTGTTGTAAGAAATAAAGAAAAAACAAAAAAAATTAGTACAAATGGCAAAAATGCAAAACTAAAATTTAGTTGCTTTAAACACTCAAGCAGAAAATGATTAAAAACCCAAACAGAAGACAAGTGTTTGGAAAATGCTTTATTCTCCTTTCAAAATATCTTTTAATATTTCAGGGTAGTTATTTGATATTCATATTTGATATTCTAAATAGAATACTTCAAAATATTTGTATTGAGAGAAGGGAAACACAAAGTTGAACTGAAATACAGTGGGATCGACACTGAAAGACACTGGGATATAAATGCAGAGATACTTTTTTGTCCTTTTTTTCTTAAAGGACAAACTAGTTATTAACATTTTTCTTCATTTTGGGTTTTTTCCCCCCCTAAAGAAAGCAAATACAAAACAACAGTTACCAACAGTGTTAAATTAGAAAACAACATACGTAAAACATGTTCTACTAATATCAAATAATGAAAAACTAAAAGTCCATCCGCAAGGGAAAACAAATTAAACCGAATGCTGTGGATGAAGAAGGTTTGACCTTGGGGTTGAGGGAGAAATGAAATAAATACACATCTACTTCAGCTATTCAAAACACAAAACTTATAACAACAAAAATAGTAATTTAAAAAAATGGACTGTAATGGAAACCAAGTGGGGAAAAATCCAGGATGACTGCACAGATGATAGAAAAGTGTACTCATCCTTCACCTGCAGCCCCATAAACATCAGGGGTGTAGAGGGCACCAGTAGATCTGGAGTGATGTCTGGAAGCTGCAATAACAGGATAATGTAAACCCTGCCTATTACCATGGAGACAAGGTACAGTGACAGTTGTACAGTTGGAGAAGAAGAATAATCAGTTTTTAGCAAACAGGTGCAGTATTAAGTATTATTGTATGAAACAACATTAACAGCCAAGAAAAAAGGTTCAAGAAAGCCCCTCAAATACACAGAGAAAGCAGTTAATTCCATGCTTAAAGATGAATAAAAGCAAGCATAGTTTTAAATTCAATATAAAAAATTGCACAGGCCCAATTCCCCTAGGAGCAATCTAAAAAAAGTATACTTAGATTGTATCTTCCCTGCAGAATCAACTATACTTGCCTATACTCAAGTTAGTGTGGGATTGTGCAGCTCAACTGTTTTGCAGTTATTATTTGGCAGCTGACTAATTAGGCTAGCTTGAGCTCTATTCTATGTCCCCTGGCTGGCTGGCTGCCAATTCAAGTTAAAATCATCACATTCTAGTTCAGAAGTTTTAATGAAAAGAAAAACAGATTTAAATACAAATATATTTTTTCTTTTAAAAATTGAATTTAAAACTGAGACAACCTATGCCAAACTCTAAATCTACTTTAATTATTTAAAAATTATTCAAAGGAATATGAGTCAAGCACTTCACTGCTAGAAGTTGTAGAAAATCCCCTAGGCACTTATAAACCTTTGAAAGTCTGGCCCATGGTGACTGCTTAGGTCTCCAAATATAGTTAATATTTTCTTTGTTCAATAAAGAAGTTTTAAATGAAAAACTTAGTTCGAGAAACTGTCCCTTTTCCTTCTGTATACACCATATTTAACGTAATTTCATTTAACTGATCTTAAAATACTATATTTATGCATTTTAAGTAAATTTAATTCTCATCCAAATATAATTTGCCAAGGAACAAGTCATTCACCAATTTCTAACATAATGAAAAAAAATAAATGTAGGCTAAGCTACAGAACTGCTCAAATAAACGTGCATCGACATACTGAATTTTTTGCTTAGCAAAAAACAAAAATAAAAAGGAAAATTTGTATTAATTATTTATGTCAAGTTTTCCTGCTTGCTCCTGATTAGGATGAAAGTAATTTAAATGACCGGTTTTAACCAACTGACCCTGATATGAGGAAGACAATAACTGAACGTTACAGGTAAGCCATGTCCTTAAACATATTGAAACAAGAAAAGACTCTTAATTATCGATTTTCTACTCTGTTATGCAATGCTTAACCAATATAATTTGCATCAAAATAACTATGCATAGAATTGATGAACTATGAAATCTTTATTTGGCAGAGAATGCAATATTAGACGCTTAGGCAGTAATGCTGAAGGATGCAGGGAGTAGAAAACACTCAACAGTAGCACACAACACAAAAAGCAACATAACAACATGGAATATCAAGAAGTCCAAGTACAAAAATAGGGAATTCTTCTTTAATTTTGCCCATACCAGGCTCTCAAGATCATCATAAAACAAGGAATGCTATTAAAAGTAATACTCTTGTTTCACCACAGCTACTTCAAATCAGTAAGCCAAATAGGCTAAGATCACAAAGGAAGGCAATATTACTGGTAAAATGTGCAATATTCCATAGTTTTTGAGCAATTTGAGTCTTCAGTGTTATAACAGACCTACTCTCCCTAATGATTGGAAATTTGCCATTTTACCAAATTATTAAAAATTAACTTCAGTAAAAATTAATGTCAAAGTTTAGGGGAGAAAACAACATACTTTCTGGTTAAAGGAAATTAGAAATCAATCCAAAAAATACATATTTAAAAAAAATAACTCAGTAGAATAGTTGACTGCATTTGCTTATAAATCCCTTGCTTCACAGAACTAAGTTAAAATATGTGCTGTCTCCACTATGTTATAATTAACATCTACTTGTGTCACTGCAGTGCAGAATTACCAAAAGGTTTCTATAGCTACATAGCTTATATAAAACCTGGGCTATTACCTACAGAAAATATTCTTTGTTGGGAACTATTAAGAGACTACGGATGTAGGCAGGTTTTATGTAAAATTGTCAAATGTGTTATAAAAATAATCTAAGTATTGATATGTGATTTGCCTTGCTGTTCTGTTTCACTTGTGTTGATATGATTTAGGATTTAGTTCAAGAAAAATGTCTTTGAAAATAAAAAAAACTATACCCAGTAAGTCTAGTTAGTCTAAGTTAAACACTAGAGAAGACCGAGACTAAGAAATAGTAAAACAAGAAATCCTGGAGTATTTATTTTAGGAAAAAAACACTTGTATTAAATCTGGCTCTCCAGATTTATATTCTTGATGGAAGCAAATACCTCAACATACAGATGGTATTTGGCAGAAGCTGAAAACTGTTAATGGAAAAAGAAATGTCAAGTAACAGTGCCCCAGTAACCCACTATCTATTGTTACCATCCTCTTGGAGTTAGGTTATTTTTAAACAGTACCTTCAAGAGCTAACTTTCTATCTTACAGAAGAGGCCCAAAGCCAATTAAGATATTTTTTTCTAGAAGGTTTATTACCTAAAATGCTAGCAATTTTAAAATCACATAGAAAAGAATAATGGAAGTTAATATTTATTACCTAGATTATGTTAAAATGATTTAAGATCTGAAGTTAATGATTTTTTTTAAAGCAACTATTCTGTTCCTGTGCTTTCACTTGGTTTCTGTAAATGGATGTCAGTTGTCCCTTTAAAAAAAAATTAAAACGCCAGCCTAATAACAAGTACTACATACCTGAACATTATGTCATTGTTTCAGTAGCTTTGAAAAAGAAGATGCAAGGGTGGTCATTTAGACCTGAAAGACATTCCCAAATCCCCTCTTCTTTCCCCTAATCTTGCAATCTTTATGCTATATTTCCATTTCAGGAATTAAAAGTATAATTTAGAACAGGATTTAGGATCATCCTCATAAATAAGACTCGTATCTATTTGTTAACATTTATTATATAAAGAAAATAAAGACGACTTTAACAGTGCAATTCTGTTTTGAAAAATGACTGTAAAATTGGCATGTAACTGAAGAGATTTATTTCCTCTCTACAGTAAAAATCATACATCTTTAGCAAAAATTTAAAAGAAATTCTCTACTCATTAGTAAAGGAACAGGGTATGAACTCCCTTCTTGTTTATTAAAAGTACTGCTTGCTAACTATACTATTTTTTGCGCTAACCAACCAGCGTTCCTGTCTGATCCAGGCAACAAGAAAAAAAATGTAACCTGATTCTGTGACTCTAATGGATGCAGTCACAATAAGAAAAATCATTTTAAGCTATATGTAAGTAATGAAATCAAGAGAAACAACAACATGTAATTTCCCAAGGTTACTTTTACTATCACACTTGAGAGCACAACTGTCTTTTTAAACCAGGAATTGCATAACATGCATCTTCCCAGGCACATGGATGTTTAGGACAAGACTCCTATCAAAATGACATTTACTTTTTCAATGTGCATACCATTTGCACATTGATCTTTTTTCTAGAAAAGTAAATGGAAAGTGAGCCATGAGGAAGGGGAAAAATAGTTGCCTGCTATAAGCCAAATGAGGATATGGGTTCATTACGTGCAGATAATGAAAGGCGAAGTAGCCATGCACAAGGGCTATGAGTACTTACCAAGGGGTGGAAAAGAGCGGACAGGGCTCGTGTCCCTGCTACTTTCACGGCTGGCCTCCCGACTGCACCCCTGACTCACACTAGGTCGAGGAATGCGGCTGCCTCGTGCTAGTATGATTCAGGGTACAGAGAAACGATAGTACAGAAAGAAGACAAGAAAAGTTGCAGTTTTAATGTAATTGTGTTTTTCAATAAATACGAGCATAGACATTTCTAAGAACAGAAATCTCCTCTTTTTACACACCTACTTGCATTCTGTTTTTGTACTTAATGAACTGCACTAAATATAGCCAGCTAAAGTAAAAGTATTTCTCCACAATCACTCTAAAACCATTTGAAAAAAGCTCAGAAAAGATGGTAGATTCTCTCATAATATATCCATTAATGAGATGCCCTCACAATAATTCACTCAGAACTAAATGAATTCACAATAATTCACAACTTTTTGTGAATTCCATCTATTTTTTCTTTCTATTATGGAAACGTGTCGGCTTCTGTAACAGCATTTAGGACAACAACCTATCTGAAGAAGGGAGAGAGAATTCAGTTTAGAGCTAATGGGAAAAATACTAAAAACCCAGGAGCAACTCAGTTACATTTACTGACATTTCAAGAAAGGACAGGTAGAGTTGAGTTAAAGCATGAGGCAGTACCCCTCTGAGGAAGCAGGAAGCATAACATTCATCTCTAAACTATACACATTGGAAAGAATTACACACATTGTCAGGAAAGCTCACGTCACATCTCCTTTCTTGCTCTCAGTATTTTCAAGCTGCCATGAAGATTTGCTCCTTACAATTGCTCTTAATTATCTAGAGGAGTCAAGTGTGATCAATAGTGCTTTGTACTTGCTCCTCCCACATTCTCCCTTCTTGGCCTAAGCCTAAGCACAGAGGCATGTGCCAATGTGTTCAGACAGCAGCAGACTTCACTGTCCCAGCTTAAATTTGAAAATGTAATTTACTATATTTACTTGAATCTGATGAGATTTTTTCCCCCCTGTTCGAAAACCCCCTGAGTTGGATTCAAATACAAAGCAGTGGGGCAGGCTACTGGAGCTCTGGCTCCAGTCCCAACCTGGGCTCAGAATCAAAGCTGTAGCCCACTTCCCTTCTCCTGCCTGCTCCACAATGCTGCTGCCCTGTCTCTGGGCAACACTTACCCTTAAGGTTCCTCTACACAGGCAGGTAAAGGTGTGGTAGGATCTAATGCACAATCCACATGTGCATGGCAGGAGACCTAATTGTGGGATGACGAATCAGTTACCATCATGTCTTATTGCTGGTACAGGGGGAGCATGAGCTGCGATCTCCCAGGCAAGGGGGTGCATGGGGCATCCCTGCAGCTGGAAGATAACATGAGTTGCAGTCTCCTAGCCATGGGGGTGCATGGGCCCCCTAGCTGGGAGCTCTGATCAGCTGACAGGGCTCCCAGCAACAGGGGACACTGGCCACATATTAAATTAATAGTGTGATAGGAAGTAGCAACAAAGTTATTACATATTTTGTGGAATAACTTTGTAGCTTATTCCTCTTTTTATCATACCGCTGATTGACTGAATGCATGGCCAGGTGACCACTTAAGGTGTGGTTAACTGGTTAATCACATCTTAAAATGTAAGGTGCGAATGGGGCTTCTATCATCATGGTTCAGGCCCTGCTCCTGGCTGGGGCATGAATCACAAGGTGGTTTTGGTTCCCATCCAGCCAGGCAGCAGTGGTGGTGGTGGCCCTGGCCCCAGGACCAAAGCCAGAGCTGCCACTACCCAACCACTGCTACATGACCAAACAGGGAACAGAGCCATCATGTGCTCCATGTCCTAGGTCAAAGCAGGAGCTGAGACTGAGGGTATATGGCGGCAGGGAGCATGCAGAAGTGGGGGGCCAAGCAGGGGGTCCAAAGGGCAGGGGAGAGGGCACAGGTGCCAAGGGGTGCAGGCAACAGTGGTGGGGAGGGGGCAGGTGGCAAGGGCAGGACTACTTGTCATTTCACCACCTCCCTGCCATTGCTTTCCCTGTTGTGGTGGTGAGGGTGGCATATTTAAGATAACGATCTAATAATTCAATTATAGACATAAAAAATTATAACTTGCCCATGTCCAATATCTAATTATTGGGGGGAAAGGTCTTCTTAAATTTAAAGTTATCTTGGATTCAGGTAAAATACAGTAAGTCCCTTGGTAGCTGGTTCTGTAAACCCCAACAGTCACATTTTAGAATTGCAGTTACACAAGTTCCAGCCTGCCTGCCACCTGTAACAAAATGAACTGTAGGAACCAAATGCTTCAAGTTACATGATTTGCAAAGAAATTCTTACCTACTGACAATCGAGAAGGACTAGCTTCTCTACTGCATCCTTGGCTTCGTGGGATCTTGCTACGTTTCTGAGCTGTTGCAGGATTGATTAACACTCTCTGAACCCCTGTATTCATAGTGGAGAGTGTGGTTGTCGTCAAAACTCTTCCAGGAGATCCAGATCGGCTACCAGCTGAAGGCAAAATAAGTAAAACATAAGCAACAAATTCAAAGAAAGTAAGATTAAAAATGGAGAAAGTAAACATGATCAAAATCAGTAGGAAAGCTGTGGTAGATTGTTTGAAATGGTTTGGAAAAGGGAATTGAAAAAACTTACAAAATAAAGTGCAAAATCTGAGAAATATCTGTAAATTAATATCAAGTCTCAAAAATGAAGCATAAAAATATTTTTTCAAGTGTTTATGAAAAGATCCACTATTGTTCAATATGAACATTTTTGTCCTCAGTTTTTAAATTATGTAAAACTGATGTGGTCAAAAATACATCTATTATGAACCACTAGCACCTAGAAACACAGATAAACTATTGGTCTTTGTAATGTCACTGGATTAATCACCCTAATAGTTATAATACAAAAAATGTCACCAGGCAACTAGGTTTTCTTCGTCATTTAAATGTTAAGTAAGCCCTATGATGTGTTCAGAGTGCCAGACGTTCAAGTCCTACTCTCTTGGAGACTAATGCATCACTTGCTAGAAAGAAACAAAAAAGACTCGCATTTATTTCCATGGAAGTTGCACTAAAAACTTAACTATGGGTTTCAGAACTATAATTTTCAACCTATAATGGTTCAACCTCTGGAACCATCATGAAAAACATCTCTGATTAAAACAAGTTTAAGGATTTAGCAGATTTTCATTAATCAAAATTATACATTTATTAGTAAATTTAGCTTTGATTTCAGCATACTGTACCCACTGCAAGAAATTGGTCAGTTACCTATATTATCTCATCCTCTGATGTTCCAGCTGCAGAGAACTTGGGTTTTAAAACCCCAAAACTGAACAGTTCATCTCCTCTATATACACTAATTAAAACTATTTTATAGCAACAACCGGTATAAATTACTGTTTCCAACTACAGACAACAATCTGACTGAAAAATCTTAATTAGAAAGCAAAGAAATATTTTAACCAAAATTAACTGACTGAAGTCTACAGTAATTTTTCACTCTTTAAATGAAGCTGGGAAACTGAATGAGGCTAGTTAGGACACTTATCAGCTTTCCCTGCAATATGTCTCAACAAGCAAGTTTCATAGTATTCTGAAAATGTAAACACCATTAGTAGCAATTGAAAGGGACAAATACTGTGAAAATGAAGTCCACAGGCACGTTTCAAGAGCACAAGCTGATTAAAGCTTGGTAGCAAGAAACAACTGAAAAATAATATGGGGGAAGTAGGGAGGGACTAAAACAATGCATGCATCTATTATCCGACTCGTTGTTTGAACTGAACAAATGATTATTTAGAAAATGCCTTTTTCTAAATACCGGCCTATTCAGCAGAAATTAAACATGCAATGTTGCATGGTATGGACATATGGAACATGGCATCTGTATTGAGCTAAACAGTGGACATCTCTTCTAGTTTTGTACACTGTTTTGTAAGAATTAAGAGTTTATGCAGAAGTCTCTTCATATCATTCACATCGTTACAACTGATTTAGAAAGGCCTGACCTCTATGGAATACCTTTCTCTCTCTGGTGGTGGAGGCTTTAGGAGATGAGAGAATATGAGGTTTTTGTTTTCATACTTTAAAAAAATCATATTAGAAATTCCTCAGTAATTTGTAAAGCCTGAAAGTCTTTTCTCCACCTCTCTTTTAAACATGGAAAATATGTTTGATCAATATAAAATATATTTATAGGTCACCCTACTGATCTTGGAGAATTCTTATATCTGACTAATACCTAATATTGTCTACTATAAACTCTTTGAACATTTTGGTTAAATCTTACCTTTACAACTATCTACCTTACATATACTAGCATCAGCAGTTCTTGATATAAGGAATCAATGATGATCTGATGGCAAAAAAATACAAAAGGTGGTACTTTTTTTGCCTTTCAAAAAAGGATTACATTTAATTGAGTAGAACCACAGAAAGGGAGTTGAAATTTCTGCTGAATAGGTCCTATTATGAGTAGTATGTAGACAGATGATCAAACAACGATGCACACACAAATTCTGTAGAGTCTTACCACCAATGGGGTTAGCAGACTGTGATCCTGAACAAGTGTAAAGGCAGGATTAGGGTAGGGATTTATAATCCATGAAGAGGGAGGGAGCAGAGCAGATTAAAAATGGATGGCAAATGGAAATAAGAAAGCTTTAGTCAGTTCACACAGGAAAAAAAAAGCCACAAGAGGGTTATGCTAAAGCAGTGCATTTAGTAGGTTCCACAGAAGAACTGAGCTCAGATTCTCATGTAGAAAGGAGATGGAGCAAAGCTGCACAAGCAAATTACAAATCTCCAGCTTTCTAATCAATAATTGCATACTACAGGACAATAACATTTCAATTAAGCATTAACTCAACTTTCAGAATACTTTCAAAGAATATTAGATTGCAAAAACAAAACAAAAAAACCCAAGCTTTAAAAGTGTAATAGCTGAAGAAAACTTTCACAAAAGACCACAAACATTTTTTTTGACAAAGACAGCAAAGGAAAACTGGGGTGGGAAGGGTGATCTGAAAACATCTGCAACCTAACAAAACTTTCATACATTATAAATTGAGTTATAAGATTTTTCAAATTAACTGAATTTGTTAGTTAACTTCCTTTTTTCCTCTCTGCCATAGTTCTTCTGAAGCATAAAATAAGAATGTTTGTTTTCATCTAGAGACTTATTCTTTTTCTCTGAAAAGACATAAGCTTAACAACATAATGCAGGCCTTAATGAATTGCTTCAGGGCCAAAAAGAATGCAAGCACAGCATGTTTTTTCCAAGTATAATGAAATAATCATAGTATAGGGCAAGATACAGGAATTTAAATTCTACTGCCTATTTACAAATGAATATGAGAGGACAAGTAAAAGGAAAGGGTTTTCAATCTCCTTAAAACAACATACTTCATGAAGCCAGCATAACTTGCAAGTATTAGTCAAATAACCTGATCTTGAAATGTGAAGTGCATATTAAGTAAGCATTGTCCTATGTCTACATTTGCACAATAGCTTTGGGTCTAAAAACTTGTAATGCACAGAAAACATGTGTATTATGTGCAACTTTTTAGGTTGTTGTTGCAGTTTGCTGGGGAGGGGAAGTTCTTTGTTTTGTTATCTTGTTTACAATGAGGGTGGTACTGAAGTAACCATATACTACAGTAACGCGTATGAAATGTGAATCTAAATCTGCCATGAAACCCACTGTAAAACAGTCTCTTAAAACAAATCTGGAACTTTTAATACACGGCTACACTTCAATAATTCCTATTTTAATTCAAATTTTGGAAAAAAATTATATCCCAAAATGTCAAGAATACAACAAGTAGTCCTAGTTCGTACTTTTTTATTTGCTCTATTTATTCCCCATGTACATGACCTTAGAACTGGTATTCTTCCCACTCCAGAGACCTGCAGATAAGAATCTGTGCTGAAGGATTCAGTTCTGAGCAGGAGGAGGATGGTAAGTCTAAAAGGGCACGTTTATTTTTTCAGACAACCTCATATAAAACCATCCACTTATTTCAGAGGCAAATCAAGGGATGGCATCCAACTCATTCCTGGAGACCCCAATCCATGGAGAAATCCAATTCATTTGCAAACTACCCTAAATTTACTAGTAAAATGAAATTTTAAAGCCTACATTTATATTTCACTAATAATTTCACAAGAGCATTTTTAGGGGTAATTTATCATTAAAGGCATACATTTCTTAAAAGTTTCCCTAAAGTCCTTATAGATCCTAAAATATTTCCAAAGACCTATCTCAACATAAAGAGTAGGAACTTGATTTTGAACCGAGTTAGTGATATTTGGTTTTAGGCATTAAAATAAGTTTAATTCGGTCCCTGCGGAAGTATTCAGAAATTCAGGTAATAAATACTGACTATAAGAATAACCCCTGGCACATACTTCAGTTATGGTTCAATGTGTTAATTACACCATAAATAGTAACAGTGCCACATATTCAGCTGATGTATAACACTAGAAAGTGGAAAAACAGCTGCAAAGATATGGCTGCACAAAATGTGGAACATCTTCATAGCTTGTTTGTATGGCAGCATAAATTGAAAGTGAAGCGTCCGCATGCTGATGCTAACAATCAGCTGAATGTCATTATCAGCAAGGGGGCAGGGGTCAGCATCAGGACCAGGACAGCCCTTGTTCCAATGCCAAAAAACTGCCTAGTGGGACAGCAGGTTGCAAGGTTCCCTGGGAGGAGAGGAGCCAAGGGTCCTGGCAAACCCCGAGCCCAATAGCTTCTCTTGCCTTGCCCTGCAGGAACTTTAAAATGCTAGGTTGCAGGGAGCCAGGCTGAACCCACACTTTTAGACCTACTGGGCCACAGAGACCCTGGTATGGGAGAGAGGCTCACCAATCCTGGGGTCCCAGTGCCAAAATGCATGCATATAGCTAGGCTGTCTCAGTACTGGGCCAACAACCAAGATGACTGTCAGACCTGGACCTGACAATCCTGGGTGTGAGACAGGGCTGCCCCTGCAGATCAGGTAGGGATCAGATGGGCTCAGCAATGGTTTAGGATTAGAGAAATTTTATGCCCCAATGAAAACATTGTACCTTTGGCTATACACATCTGGCACAGCACAAGGTGCAATATTATTTGGGTTGAGGTACAGAAGCCTTCCAATCCCAAATGCATTGTTGTTTTAATGTCTGCCAGGGCTGTTTTAACCTGCCATTATAAAAGACTATAATGGCTGCACTTTGTATCTCCATATTTAAGATAACTTTAAATATAGTATTTTTTAAAACTGGTCTGAACACTTCAAAAAACAATTTTTAGCCGAGATAGAAACTGGGGGTTTTTCTGTCTTTAAATCCTGAGTGCTCTTAAAGCAACAAATTATTAAATGCGTTTTCCACACACACATATTAAATAAAGACTTGGAAGGGATCTAAATATTCTCTTTCTACTTTTCATTGTGAATTTCATCTTAAACAAAATTCTTAGTATATTTTACTCCATTGCTAGCTATTTACTGTTTGCATTATTTTTATCTTGGACAATAATTAGTCAGTCATTTAGAAGATCTTTATGTAAACATAATATTGGGCTTGCAACATTTCAGAGGAAAGATTACTTGATTGTTTATTGAAATGCTTATATAAAACATTTCTATTGGTCTTCAGATTCTGTAAAAACTTGATTTTACAAACGTTATCAATTCTGGACCATTTGACTTGATATTATCTCTTGGAAAATAAGATCCTGAATAGATTATTATTAATAGATGAATGGTGGATGAAAGGTGTACTTTCTTATTGTACATGGTGGATGTGTAGTAAGAAAATATAATTCCCGTCCTTTTTCCTTCCTTCTCCCCGACTATTAAAAGATGTACAGTATTGACTAAAGACCTTTAGCTTTTTTCCCCACTTGAACATATTATTCTACTTTGACAAATGATTTGTGAGATAACGGGAGTATCATATTCCTTATACCTCACTAATTTTAGGCCGAAGTTGCAAGCTTTAGAAACATAGTTTGTATAGTGATCATATGCTCCTGAAAAAAATGTTTCTGAACAGCGTATGGCAACCACACATAAATTAACCATGTACGGCCAAGTCCAGACGAGCAAAGCCATGCGGTATGTGGCACTGTGGACATGTCTGAGGTGCCACATACCACACATTCAGCTATTCTCTGTGCTGCAAGGTAGCAGCACAGGGTTTTTTTCCCCCAGGGTCAAAAAAACCTGCTTTAAAAAAACAAAACAAAACAGAGCAGCTCACAGAGGGGCAGCGTGCACCGCCCAAAACCAGAGCCTGGCTGCGGCAGGATCACCACTGGTACCCCAGTGGTGATCCTGCCGCAGCCCCAGGTGAGGAGGACCCCAGGTGAGGTTGCTGAGACCAGCCCAGTGCGGGCCCAGCCTCCCTTACCCCACGTGGGGTAACCTGCTGTGCCAGAGGGTGCGTGGCATGACCGCTCCCCAGGGACAAGTAGCAGCAGCACAAAGTATCGTTGTTACCCCAGGAAAACGAACATCCACGCTTGTGTGGACATGGTATATAAGGGTATGTTGGATCATCAGGCCCCAAATTATCAATATATTTAAAAAAAATTCTACAACAAAAATTCATGTTGGGCAGTATGCGAATTTTAAAAATAAATAATAAGAAATGATAATTAAAAAATTATCTAACTGACTCCATAACCCATCATAGTTTTCAAACCTTGTAACTGCATTGTCATTTTACAATTTAAAGACACTCCTTAAGATATAGTGGAAATCACTATATCTTAGCTATATCTGTATAGCAGATTATACATAATAGATTAATCACCTCAGTACCAAAACTAAGCTAATTTTGTAGCAAGACAAAAAAAAAAGGCCCTCCAAAATTCCTCAGTGAACCAAATTAGTCTGTAAATGAAAAGGACCAGTAAATCTAAAGGTTCTAACAGACTAATAATATCTTTTTAAGTGGTTTTGATTTTTTTTTTTTTTAATCATGTCAGCTTTGAAATACAAAATACTAATGCTGAATACATGGGTACGTTATACTGAGTTGCTGATAGAAATTAAATAATTACAGAAACCTAGATGATGAAATTTTTTTTGCAAAAAATAAAAACGTTAAGTAAAGGCATCATTAACTGTGTTTGTCTACCTTAAGTTGAAAAAGGAAGGTAAACCATGTCTGAATTGTACCTTTACAATACACTTACCTAAGAAGCAAAACAAAACAGACACCACCCCCCAAAAAAACAGCCAACTTTTTAAGTGCTAAAGAAATAAGTTTTTCAGGTATCCTTGGAGTAGAAGGTTATACCATTCCCTACCAGATTTCCCATTTATCAAACGTAAGTATTATAAGTACCTAGTACATCAAGATGTTTGGGAAATGGAGAACGGGTGGAAGGAAGTGGGAATGGAAGAGGATGAAATTGTTGGTTACAACTACAGATTTGATTTGGTGGCAGATTGCATTCCTTTTATGTTAATTTAAATAGCAATGACCTGGCCCTAACATTTTGCCCAAAGAAAGACAACACAAATTAGAAAATATTTCAAAAACATGCAAATACTACTGACCCAAAACACTGAAAAAAATACCTTCATTTTTGTCTGGCGATGACGAACCTAAGGCACAGAACAACAACTCAGTATGTTGCTTACTGTTTTAAGTAACTTTGACCATAGCCATTGGCCAATGAATGTGCACTTAAGCATCTGGCCTAACTTTTTTTTCTAAATGTAACTGATAAATGAAGAATACGTACGCTGCGACTGAGACACCACTTTTGTTCTACTACGTCCTCTGGAATCTGTTTTTGAGTTTCCAATACCAACAGAGGGTGTTGAAAGCTTTGTTCGTACACGTCCTATGAAGTAAAAGTAACATTACATATTTTATTGTCAGAAAGAGAAAGAAAACCTGACATAGGACTTGTGAATATTGTAATAAATGTATATTGTAATAAATCACTGAAAATTAAAATCACTGAAAATTAAAGCACAACATAAAGATAAATAATCCAAACTAACATACGTGTAAAAATCTATTATACTTTTTCATTTTAACAGCATGTTAACAGTTAAAAGTGTAAATGCTTTCTTTTCATAGCATGTGCCTCAGTAAAAAAAATGAAATTTAAAATTAAGTTGTCATTTTAAAACGTTAAATGATGTAAATTCAATTTTCCCAAAAGGTAAAATAATGGAATAAAAATATTTTATAATACTTGAGGTGCACATAAATTTAAAAATATCATATTCTACTCACAATTACTCAATTAACAATCATAATATTTTTAATTTCCATTTTTCCATCCTATAGTTTACAAAGCCAACCTTGCTTTCTTAACAACACAGAGCAGCACTGCTTTGATTCAGATATCTGAAATGTAATTTCCCTCAAAACATTATTATGATAACCATGGATGTGGACCTGAAATAATGCTTTATACTTGTGTAGCACTTTCCAGGATTTTTAACATAGTTTGAACCTGTGAAGAACCCCTGTACTATAGGAAGATAAAGCTAATCTCAGAAGAAATTTTGCTTAATTCTGTAAAATTAAATGAGAGCTCATTTTATAGATTAGGGACATCTCATCATCAATGCGAAGCACAAAAATTCTACACTTCTCTGCAGATGGGGAAGCTAACTTGCAGATTCATTTAAAGCTTCTCTGAGGTTACATGGGAAGTGTGTGGCTGAATGAAAACACAATTCATCTCTAAGGAGTGAACCACCCCTGCTTTTTCACCTGTGTTCCCCAAAGTGTTCAGAGGCTACTCTTAAATTACCAAGAAGGGAGTATTCCAATTAAATGCTTAACCCATACATCAAATTACTGTTAACAAAGGAATAGTTAGAGTTCTGTACTTATGCCCTAAAACAACCTTCTATCACAAACACAAAAACAAAATGAAGAAACAGCGGGCACTTAACACACATGCGGGGAGCCTGCTCCAACACGCTGGAAATCCAGCGTGTCCAAGCAGACTTAATTAATCAGGTCTGCTGGAACACAAATTGACACGGTCTGGCAGCCTTGTGCATCACGTCCATCAGCAGTACAGTGCATTTCCGCACTGAGAAAACGGTGGCGGTGTGCTTTGAACTAAAACAATGTTCGATATGCTTTAGTTCAAAGTGCATCACAGCCATTTTCTCAGTACAGGGATGTGCCACTGATACATGTGATGCACGGGCGTTTTTAATTAGCACGGCTAATTAAAACTGCCCAGTACCGCATCAGGAGCACATGTAAAAATGCCTGGAAAGCTTGGTATGAAGGCTGCGAGAGGAAACTGCTTGTGAACCGACTACTGAGTTTAACAGCTAAACCAAATGAAGAGTGTGCTCAATTTTGAAGTTTCGTAGAAACACAGGATCAATACTTGACCCAGAAGTTTTAGAAACACAGATTAATAGTATCTAGATTTGAGCCCCATTAGGCTTTCCACAGAAGAACTGAGACCAGTCAAGTTAATATTATTCGTCCAAGTACAGGAAAA
>NW_005842070.1:2123978-2136795 GCF_000455745.1 Alligator sinensis | reverse complement strand
GTCAGGATAAAGGAGGTTATTCACTTGGGTATTAGTAAATAATGTATTAGCATTACCAGTTAGACTGGGTCAAACTCTACCCTTGGTTATGCCCATGATATGTCAATGTTTCTTACTGATTGTAATGAGGATGCAGGACATGTAATTGTACTCAGAATTTGACCCAGTGAATGCAGGAATAGAGAGTGCCACCATTTGGTTATGTTGCTAAATTACTGCTCAAAGCCCAATTAAATTTTCATTAACACACAAAAAATATCTGTTTGAATTTTGACGCAAGCATACTGATCATTCATTTAGAGACTGTGCATCTACTGTCTGGTGCTAGATTGGAAGCATTTTAACAATGCAATGTAAATAGATTTTCAAATTTCAAATAGATGATTGATGGTAGCACCTGCTTCCCACATCAGAGCACATTCTAGCAGGGGATGAAAGTTTAAAAAAAAATATTTATGATTCCAATATAAAACTCCTATCTTACTCTAAAAATGTTAGGCAATGACATTTCTGTTGCAGGTGACTACTTGAAAACTAAAATATTAATTCAGCAGAGTTACAAAAAATATTACAACAATAACTTATTATTATTATTATTATTCTTAGGTGCATAAACTAGCTAACAAGATGAACCCAAAGCATCCCAATGACATAGTTCTACTTCTATAATTTAGTTTGTATTGATGAAGGCATGAAGATGAAAGTATTTGCTAATCTAACAAAAGATTTATTTTCTTACCATCTTCAGAAGCTGTTCCTAAACAGAAAAAATAACAAAATAATGATATTCCAAACAGTACTATTACTTTTTGATTCAATTCCTTTTTTCAGACTGTTCCTATGATCCTTAAGGAAACTAAGCATATTATATAAGGAGTCTAAAACCCTGCTCTCATGTTGCAACTCCACCATTAAACTAAAACGGTATGTCAAGGACTGCTTGGTACCAAATTACTGGAATACAACATGTGATGCCAAACTTTCTTTGAAAAGCACTGCATAACAAAATAAAAAGAAAAGTTCTCATCATTCATATGAGAGTGAGACTGATCTAAAAATAGCACATCTAGATTTGTTTAAAAGACCTCAAATCAAGTGCCCTACTGAAAGCTACTCCTGAGAAAAAGGAGATAACAGGTGCACACAAAGTAAGTACTTCTCCAAGGAGTTTCAAAACAACCTCTAGACTGAAGCAAGTAATACAGATAGTGCTTTAAATACTGCGCAGAGATAATCTGATGGAAGATGCTGCAGGTGAGGAGGTGAAATGACTCATGCAAGATAGATTTTTGCTTAAAACTTTGAAAAACTAGACAACTTCCCTTAGAGCACAAGCTACAATTAAATGAGACTGCTGAATCTGGGTACATTTGTTACTGTGATGAAGCATGGGATAAATGTATAATCCAAAGAGTGGACAGAGATGGAAGATGTCCATGTACCCCTTTGCCCCTAGCATCTTTGAAACAAAGGTCTAATTATGGGAGAATATATTCAGGTAGTGACAGGTTTTTAAAATCCTCCCACAATTGGTTGGTAATTTAAAAAAAAACAAACCAACAACTTTCTGAATTCTCTACCGGTCTTAAATTCCAAGGTGAGCACAGTGATAAAAAGGCAACCTGACCACAGGAGCCAAGAGTAAAACTGTTGTA
The DNA here is from genome assembly GCF_000455745.1 of Alligator sinensis. Classification (NCBI taxonomy): domain Eukaryota; kingdom Metazoa; phylum Chordata; order Crocodylia; family Alligatoridae; genus Alligator; species Alligator sinensis. Next base: position 2,135,140 of record NW_005842070.1, on the reverse strand, counting down.
GTATTATTATATACTAAGAAATCCTATCATATGCAACGTAAGCAAATTTAATTTTGTAGGAGTCTATATATTCTTTCCTCACTAGTTACAATGCTATTTTAAATGAGACTCCTTCCCAACGTTAAGAGATTTGAAATGACATGAGCAGACACCACATTCTATATTTGTTCTTGCTGCAAAGTGAAATGTAATGTAATGGTTATAAAGAATTTTGATATGGCTTGAGATTCTAGTATTTTAAAGGCCTTCTCTTCTCCCGTGTCCAATTTGTGTATTTATTATTCACTAATTTATGGGTAAAGGGGAATATAATCTACTTTCTTGCTGGCAGTTCCTAATTTTTCTCAACATGCTAGGATATTGTAGCGATGTACGTAGCAAAAAATATTAAACGGTCACTAAATCACAAAGAGTTCTCTGCAAATAAATCAGACTTAGAATTTTCTACTGCTGAGTTGGTGTTCTGGCTTCTTTACAATATGGCCCATTGTAACACCTTTGGGCAAATGACAACCTCTGCTCTTATAGTTTCAGGAGAGCAGCAGCTACAATAAGGATGTAGCTTCTCAAAAGGCTTTTTCAGTTACATTAAGCGAACTAAAACAGTATATAATATATAGCTATAACAATAAGTGCTAAAACCAAGTTGGAGACAAAAATCTATATATTTTTGGAAGACTGTGAAGCTCAGAACATTCAACAATATTTTTAAGAATCTAACTAGGAGAAGGCTTACATAGGGTATTTTTAAAGTTAAACAGGACTATTTCAGAACACAGATTCTGATGAAATATTCTTTAAATAAAACAATCCTAACTTTAAAAATAAATCCCCTTAAAATATTTTTTAAGGAAGTGCCTTCTCCTCCACTGTTTTTTTTTAATCAAAGTCTTTGCTGGGGAAAATAGAAATCTGACTATGCTGGATGTACAGAGGAAACCATGGATCATGATGAAGCACACCGTACATAAACTTTTAACTGTAGCAAATACAAAACTCTAAAGACAGTTCAAAATTGCTGATGTTCCAGCTGATTGAAAGAAGATAAAATCTATTTGTACTCTGATGCGTCAAGATGCATGAAGTTTCTTTTGCAGCTGGACAACACATATACAAGACACTGACAACTGCAGTAATAATACAAAACTGATGTACATTAAGACTTCACGATTATGATACAGGAGGGTTCACAAAGAATTTTGAGAGACTTCATTAGTTAATAGAGTAGTATAAGTATGCACATAAACTTTACATGAAATGCAAACTCAAAGACGTTTTAATAGGTTTAGAGGAGGACAGACAAAACAAGTTCTTACCATCCATCTTGTCAGAAGTATCCTCTTTGTTCAAAAAGCAGGCAAAGAAACAAGGAAAACTTAGTGTGTTAGAATAAAGGTGCAGGCAACAGACTGATAAAACATTCATTAAGGAAACTACATTAATATTAAACACTGCAGAAACTGTACATCCAATTCATATACTTATTAACTAATTTTAGAAAAGTTATGGTCCTCATTCTAACATACATAAAGTCATAAGATGGCATCTGAGACCCCCCCCCCCCATATGCTCCCAAAAGATGCAAAAACTTAAAACCCTAAAAGCAGAAATTATTTACTCTTTCAGAGTTTGGCGCTCAACTGCCAGTGGAAATTTAATTTTGGGATTTTTATAATGTTACTGAAGCACAATGGTTCCAGTTCTGCAGAAATTCTGCTACTTAACATGAAACTACAAAGAAGAAATTTGTGGGAAAGTTTATGAAAAAAAGGACAGCAAAATAAAGACATATCAGAAGGAAAACCGGTACATATAGTTTAAAAGCATTAAATATTTACAAGTTCAATTGGAAAGAAGTGTGCGAGTGTGTGAGAGAGAGTGGAAAGGTGTATCCAGATTTTTTTTGCAGACCTCTAAACATTTCAAATGTACATACAGATCCCTTTGGAAATTTCAAATGGAAGTGTGAACCCCTTTGAATTGTAAGTGTGGGTATTGACATACTTTTGATTGATCATCGTCACCTTTCATGGACCCTTTTAACAGTCTACAGACCCCCAGGGGTCCACGAATCACAGGTTGAGAACCACTGCTCTATAGTGTTTACTATGTAACAGATGCACAATTGGTTGGATTCTGCTCAGAAAGTATAACTTAGGGCTTTAAACAGATCTTTAAATGGCTAAACCTGGCAGATAACTTGGTATTTTTTCTAGAACTAGTCCCTTTAAAACAAAACATTTTAAATTAAGTAACAGTACAGGGGAGTTCTCTTCAACTAATAAAAAGGAAATAACATAGAGAGGCAAGTAAAGCCTATGATCTCTTAAATTTGTCAGTTCTGAATCCGAAGCTGCACTAAGTGGGAAAAAAGTAGCTAATTAAATAATGCTATCTGAATTGTTACACCTGAAATTCACCATCAGCAAAGCTATGGAAATGAAGCAACAGGCCTGAAATTCAACTGACAAAAGAGTTGTTGCAATCAGGGCACATTCTGGAACATGCTTTGACACTGCTTCAGTTTATATGCAATTCATGTTGTTTTTAGGTTACATTCAGAGGCTAAGAGAAAAGAAATACAATTCTATAAAGTGGATTACACTGTGAATTCACAGCTGGAGAATACGTATCCTAAACTAAACATCCTTATCAGGGAGAGACATGCCATCCAGTGGTGAGATAGTTTTAAGTTTCAGCATTTTGAATTCTCAGAAATTCCCATTGGCCATTGAAGAAGGAAGCATAAAACCAGAAGTATTATATATATATATGAAGTATACTGTTAAAAAACTAAGCCTTAAAGAGGTCATTCAAAAGAAATCCAGAAGAAACAGCTTTCACACAGCATAAACACAGTTACTTTCCTTTTCAATTGTAAAGTACTGTAAAACCTACTCATCGCTCATGTGACATAAGACAAAGAAGAAAATATTTATTTATACAGGGAAAGTGCCCTGCGGCATGCAATACATCAGGCTTGTCTAACATTAGGCCCACCAAGGCATTTTCTGAGGCCCAAGGTGCTGCGATGGGAAATGAAAGTAAACACTGTTTACTTTCGTTCCCACTCCTTGTCCCTCCCCCAGCCCCTTAGCAGCTTCCTAATAGCTGCTGAAGGGCTGGGGAAGAGACAAGGTTCCCAAATGCACTGCGTCAGCTTGACGTTGCCAACGCGGTGCGTGTGGAAAGAAGAGTAGCCATGTGCTGCTTGGGACAGGATGAACCCAGCCGGAGCAGCAGGGGCTCAGTTGCACTTTCCCCCCCCTTGCACCAGCTGGTCCCGAGTGGTACACGGCTCTGCCGCTGCCTCTGCTGGCTGGTGCCAACCCAGGCGGGTCTGTCCCATCCAGAGCAGCATGCAACTGAAGCCGGATTCCCATGTGCTACTGGGGATGGGAGGAGGCTGGCCAGGTTGGCACGGGCCAGCAGAGTATATATTTTTATTTATATAAAACATTAAATTACATTTCTTGTGTGCCCTTTACTCAAACCCTACTGTCCAGCAGCACCAATTTATGAAGTCAGGGCTGAAACTACAGGAGCTATAGACAGACATTACACATAAACCAGTTTAAGTATCAGAAACTGGTTTAAACCTGTAACAGAACAGATGTTCAGTGCACATAAACCAGTTTGAAAATGGCTGAAACCAGTTTGAGATAAACCTGGTTGAATGTAGTATCAGACTTGCCTGATTTGGGTCAAACCAGTTTATGCAATGTGTGCCCCAGACCCTTATCTTTTTACTGTTATCTACTTGACCAAAAGGAGTCTCTTCTAAAAGTTTTATTACCTGTCAAACTCCATATTAAAACACTGTTTAGAAAGAACAGCAAAGATCAAATTCTCACTATTTCATTTCTATCCCAGTACACTCAAATTCTGTCTTACCTACAATATCAACATCTGTCATGCATAGTATCCATATATTTCTATCAAACATATCTTCAGTCAGGTCATTTTTCCATTCATTCAAACTCAAGACTAGCAGCTTTTTGTAGGAGTCCAAATGGTACTTACAAGAAGCAATGCTTTCCAAATACTAAAGGAGCTGTTCAAATATTCACTGGGAATGAGCCCAGAACATACAAAAACCAAGACATGAAACTGGTAGCATCAGCAGTTCCTTCCACTACTGTCATTTCCTTACATACAAGTCCCAGTATTTACTACACTAAAGATTAGCGTGTGCTTGTGAACAACACTGCAAATGCTGGGAATTAAACATGTAATCCTTTAGATATGGGGTGTAAAACATGCAGCCTCCAGACTAGACCTCCTTCTGGACTACCAGTGCACCATGGAGTTTGAGGACATGGCCAACAGTAGGCCATGCCTACTGCAGAATCTGGGACCCTGGTAAACATAACCATCAGCTTCAGCAGGGGCAAGTGAGGGCTGTGCTCTTCAACTTGCCCTACCACCACTTGCAAAGCCTCCACCATGGCAAACAGCTGTCTGGTCCATAGTTGCTTGCTCAACACTTGCTGCGATGGCCGCAGCTGCCAACTCAGGTCCCAGGCCAGATCCAGCCCACAAGAAGCCTTGTGGTCCGCATCCAACCTGGAGCAAAAGGTAATTTTGATGTTGCTGTTTTAGATGTTCTTATAGCATAACACTATTCAACCCAAGGTTCAGTTTCTTTTTAAGTAATGCCCAAAGTAATCCTTATATTTAATCAATATGAATAAAATGTATTACTGTCATAGGCAGGATAATTTTGTTGTTCTGTATTAACTCCTCACTTTGACCTCTTTTTTCTTCTCCCATGTCCATCATTCTAACGCCTCTTCACTTTCACTTCACTTCCCAGGTGCTTGTAAAATAAAGGACTAAATTTTTGCTTTGCCTTGAGAACCCCAATAAAGAAAAGTGTTGCACCCCAAGGGAGGCCACGGACAGACTGTCAGCAACAGTGTTTTCCACTTTCACAATTTTCAAGGCACATGCCTTGAGATGCTTAATGTTATGAAGAAATTGTCAATACTCCTGAGGGGAGGGGAAGGGGTGGGGTGGCACTGTTCCAGTGAAGATCTTAGTTCTCGAAAAAGTTTTCAGCTTTCATGTTTGCAAAAATGGTTGAATACATTGCCGAAACCCACCTAAAGCCTCATAAAACAGAAGACAAATTAAAAAAGGACCATATGCACACATTTTCCCTCCTCTTTCATGACTTTTACTGATTGTGTTTGGTAATACTGGAATTACTATCTGCTTCTAGGTTGTCTTTGGTACTCTGGATGGTATCTTGAATGAGGGAAATGAAGTAGTACTGTGAAAGTTATATCTACCCTCCCCCCTGCCACTATCCAGAACATAAACAGTCTGCATAAGGGTGTCTCATGCTTCCTCACTGATGGTGCAATTGCAAAAAGCTGGGTCTGACTGGGATGGGCAACAGTTCTAACTGTAGAAATGCCATCTGTGATAGACTTCTCCTCAGGCAAAAAAGTGATAGCAGAACTTTTTTGTCTAAAGAAAGTGCATTAGCCATCACCAAAAAAGCCAACAAGTAAAATAGAGTTGAATCAGCATTCTTAGGAGGAAACACTTGATACCTACATTGTGCGCTGTATAAAACACTAACAGATTTAAAGATGAAATTATTTTACTACACTTCTGAGACGTATGTAACCATGCGTTAGCTACAGAAACGTTGAGTATAATTTTAAATGCGAGCGGTCTGTAACGGTGACTCACACACTGTTCCCAAAAACTGGCAGATACCATGATTGCTACAGAAAAGGCATTTTTTCATTTATCTGCTTCTAGAGAACATGGCACATCTGGATCTACCTCTTACAAGAGCATTACGAAGATGTATTCTTTGCACTGGCCTTCCTTCTCAGTAAAGGGAGCTGTAAAGGGCTAAAGTACACTTGCAAACCCTCAAGTTAGAGTCAAAATAATCCTTCCAAAGAAAACTGAACCAAAAAGGCAGGAGAGAGGTAATTCCTACTCGGACAATAGAGATGACAAAGTTCAAGGACAAGGTGCCTATAAACTATCAAGTCTGTTAAAAATACGTTAACTGATGCTTTTCCTGAACAGGACTATTTTTTGCCTTACAATTTGCTTAAGGAAAATGCCAACAGAAAATTACTGTAAACACAGATCCCCTCACCTAGTGAAGCATATGACCCTGGAGGCAGACCAGCTGCAGACAAACGCCCAGCCCCTGATGACTGTCCAGCAGCATGCCGTGCCTTTGCACCTGCAGCAGCATTAACATCGATGTCGCTGCGTGACCTCTGCAGTGCTCCTGGACTTGGGGCAGTCTTGCTGCTACTTCCTGAAACTGCAAGGATTAAATATGATAATATTCCAGCATTTCATAATTTTGAGTATGTGACATTGCAACTGAATTTCATATTAATGTATGCTTTTTGTAACTATTTATTAACAAATCATTGCCATGTAAATACCTAGAAGGAAACGAAAACCATTACAACAAGCTATTTTTTGTTTTAGGGAAACGTTAGGTGATGACAGAATTCCCAAGCCTCACTACTCAACAGTCATATTAGAAATTAACCCATCCAGAACATGTCTTTTCCAGTGATTTTAGTAAATATAAAACTACTGACTCTACCTGCATATATAAAACTAGACATATTTTTCAAACACTGGTATTCCAGAACTTTCCACGATCACTATATATTTTTTAATATAAATTTTTAAAGATTAAAAAAAAAGCAAACTGAAAAAACATTCTATTGTGTGGAACCCTACAGGGTCCATGCCTCATTCATCACAGGGGCACAGAAGGGAACTGGTGAGGTTTTATTCACCAAGGCGCCCCCGGGGGTTACAAGAAATAATGGCCACAAGCTACCAGAGAACAGATTTAGATTGGACATTAGGAAGAACTTCTTCACAGTTCGAGTGGCCAAGGTCTGGAATGGGCTCCCAAGGGAGGTAGTGCTCTCCCCTACCCTGGGGGTCTTCAAGAGGAGGTTAGATAGGCATCTAGCGGGGGTCATCTAGCCCCAGCCCTCTTTCCTGCCTATGCAGGGGGTCGGACTCGATGATCTATTGAGGTCCCTTCCGACCCTAGCATCTATGACTCTAAGGTCATTTGGGCTACGGACAGACATCACACAAACAGACATCACACAAACTGGTTTAAGTGATCAGAAATTGGTTTAAACCTGTAACAGAACAAAAGTTCAGTGCATATAAACTAGTTTCAAAATGGCTGAAACTGGTTTAAGATGCACCTGGCTGAATGTAATATCAGATTTAACTGATTTGGATTAAACCGGTTTATGCAATATCTGTTCCAGTCCCCTTCCTGGTTTAAGTTAAACCAGAGTCTCTCAGCATCCCCGATATTTTGCTGCCCTGTGCTGTCTGCTCCAGGGAACACGGCCCCTCTGCTCCCTAGCTGGAGCTTCGCCAGAGACTAGAGGGGAGGGGTGTGTGTGTGTGTGTGTGTGTGTGTGTGTGTGTGTGTGGGTGTGTGTGTGTGTGTGTGTGTGTGTGTGTGTGTGTGTGTGTGTGTGTGTGTGTGTGTGTGTGTCCGTCCAATTTCACTGGGACAGGAACACAGAGCAGTGTCCGCTTAGGGCTTTTTGGACCTAAGCGACTGGTCAGCTGGTAATGTCCCTCCACTCCTTCCTTGGAAAAAGCGGTTTAAGAAGAGCTTAAACTAATGAGACAGGCTTTTGTTTTGTTAATGGGCTAATAAACACTCTGTTATCAGCTCTCTGCTGGCTCCCTCGCTCGTCCGGTTTGCAGACAGTAGTTAGAAGCAAGGAGAGGGAAATTAAAAAGTTCAGCATCATAAACAGATGCATGCACTGCTCCCCAGCCTCCTTTGCCTCAGAGTGCTAGCTGGGGGGCTGGGGTCTAGCAACACTCCTGTCCCTTGAGCAGCGAGTGGGGAAATGCCTGGGACAGTGCAGGCTGGGTGTGGGTTTACATCCCTTCCTAATAAGAGAGTCCTGCCAGGTCCTGGACACCCGCCCCCTTAGTTTAGCACTGTAGAAGGGAAGGGAGGGCGGTTCTAGCACCACCCGGCTTCTAGCCTGAGCCACTGCAGGCATGTGCCTGCATTTCCTCAGTCCAGATGGAATGTCTGTACAGTTGCAAACCGGTTCAACCTAGGCAAGTTAGACAAACCTGCAAAGATTGAATCAATTTAGGCTCAGGCTTTTTGAATGTCTGTCCCTAGCCCTACATTCATAGCAGACTTTGCTTGAGCTAACAGAATAACTAATGGATGTACTAGTATCAATATGGACTAGTCAAAGGAGAGAGATAACTACCAGTAGCAAAACAGTGTTCCATTTCTGAAATCATGGATTTCATTCCAGGTTGTGCCCCTATGAACTGTTCTGTGCTCATCTGTCCATTCAAAATGCCCATTTTATTGTGTTTTGTTCCCCTTCCTAAATCTGCTTTCACCTGATCTCTGCCCCTTCTCCCTCTCCTCCTTATCACCTACAGCCCACTCTGCATTCCACTCATCCTCCTTTTCCTTTCTCCTGAATCTGCCTGTTCTCAGTTTTGCCCTCAGTACTACAGAAGCAAGAAGCATGACCATCTGGAAAAATTCAGCTACAGTAGTTCCAAACTGGGGAATACCCAGAACAAACAAAGCTCAGTGAATGCTATTTGCCAAACCAGTATGCTTCAGCTGAGCAAATGAGAACTGAAATTCATTTGGCTAAATCTGGGTGAATTTTCCTTGTGATATCCCTGATATCACACCACTGTTTAAAATGCCAACCTCTGCCTCAAAGAAGGGAGCCAGTTGAGGTTCACAATGAAACAGCTGTAAAACAAAGCACACAGAAGAAGAAAATATTTTCCCAAACTTCACACTGAAGCAGCAGACCATTCTAGGAAAGCATTCCTTACAGAGGTAGACATCCATTATGGAAAGTTGCACTCTGAACACACAGGGCCACAGAGTGTATAAGCAACTGAAAACAAGATGATAGCACCATCTGTAGTCATGCAGTTTTAATTTAGCGTAAAGACCAAAAAATATTAGAAAAGACTTGATCAGAACTCGTTTAATTAAAAAAATATGAGAATGATGGCCTGTCCAAGAGTACAATTTAAACAAAATAATTCTATTTTTGTGTACAGTAAAACAATAAGCATACCTCTACTGGCTATACTTGCTGGGCTGGCTGTAGACCATTTAGAGGGCAGAGGGCGACTGAAAGATAAGCAAGAAATAACTGCTTCAGTAAAAATAAGTCAACGATGTATATTGCATCCAAAAATCAATTAGGCATTTTTGGAATACAGAAGAACCATACTCTTAAACCCTTCATATTTTTCCTTCATTTTCTAAAACATATTTCAGGTAACACATTACTTAGAACAACATACATAACATGCACATCCTACCATTTCTGCTTTTGCACATTATAAAATTAACCCCTTGCTACAGCATTAATGTCTTTGGTGACTGACAACGTAATATAAATCCTTCAAGAATATGAATGGCAGAATATAAGGTACAGAAATACTATAATTTCCCAGGAACAAGTTTGGGCTGGAAATTAGAAAACACATTTCTAACCATGGGGTGTGACCAGCCTTCCAGGAAGAGTAGAGGCTAAACAACCCAAGATGAATCTTACTACATGCATAAACAAAAGGATTATATGATGTGGTTGCCTGCAATCATTCCTTCCACTACTAGATTCTGATCAATATCTACCCAAAGTGGCATGAAATGTGTTGGAAGCATTGGGGCAAGATTCTGCTTCTTTTGCTATTCCTCTTCAAATTTTTGGTTTTTTACATAACTTATTCTGAACCTGTTCCCCACCCCTTTCTACCATTTTCTCTTTGATCAAGCTGACAGTGAGGAAAATTGCACAATTTAAATTTCCTGGTCTTCTCTGAAGCTGTAAACCCCTCCTTCTGCTGATGAATAAAAACCCAAGAGTAATATTTGCACATATTGAATAAAAAATTATATTTCTGCAGGTAACTTCTAATTAAGGTGTTTATGGTAATAGCATTTACACAAAAATAATATAACTGAAATTAAGAGCAGAAAAGGGGAAACTCATAGCTAAGATCTAACTGCGTCTCTGAATACATCTACACTCTGCTTCAAGGAGCTACAGAAGCTTGTATAGATGCATATAAGATAGCTTTCTAGCCAACTCAGGTCTTGGACACAAGTTACATTTATGGAGTTACATTTAATATGCCCTTATAGTGCTACAAAAGGCAAGTGTGCATACATGCAGCCTGTCTGTAGTGCCACAAAGTGCTCATTTCAAACAGATTTCTTCAGCCTGAAGAAGGGTTCTTAAACCCAAAAGCTTGCTAAACATTTTTTTTCCAACTATTTAAGTTGGTGTAAAAAAAGATATCAGATTCACCTGAAGAACCTTGTCCACCTATGTCCTTAGACCAGGGGCAGGCAATTATTTTGGGCGGAGAGCCGCTTACCCAGTTTTGGCAGGCTGTCAAGGGCCACATGGGTAGCCACACCCTTTGACAGGTGCCTCCCCCAGTCACCATCTTGGGACCAATGTCTCAATGTCTTGGGACCAATGTCCCAAGGCCAGCACTGGTGGGGCCTAAAGCAAGGCACAGGCTGGTAGGGGTCTATGGAGCCAGGCTGGGCTGCACCAGCAGGAAGGGGGGGAGCTAGCTCGGCTCCATACAGCCCCTGCAAGCTGGGACCCCGTGCTCCTGCCACCCTGATCTGGGCCCCGCTGGCACTGACCCTGGGGCACTGGTGCGGTGCGGGCCCTGTGCTCCTGCTAGCTCCCTGTCCACTCACTCCCAGTGCCCACCAGCCCTGTGGTACAGGTGAGGGGCAGCGCACAGCCCCGACCCTCTGCTTACTGACAGGGAAGAAGCTGGTGATGAGCGCAGGGAAAAGTGGCCCCTCGCCCACCCCATGGCCGGTGCTCCCTGCTGCTGGCACTCACAGCCCTCGCGGGGCTGTCTGGAGCAGGTACAGGCAGTCCCAGGTGGGCTATAAGCGGCTGCAGCATGAGGTGTTGGCCACGCAGTGGGTGAGGGGTCACTCTGCCCTGCGCTCAGCACCAGCTTGTAACCTGGTCCCATGCCCGGTGCCCCACGCTGCAGCTACTCGTAGCCTGCATGCGGCTGCCTGTGCCTGCTCCAGACAGCCCCACGTGGGCTGTGAACACCTGCAGCAGGGGAAGACG
>NW_005842070.1:2095999-2123888 GCF_000455745.1 Alligator sinensis | reverse complement strand
TGGTGGTTGTCAGGGTGGGTGGGGGGGGGGGGGGGGGGGCGGCGGCGGCGCCCGGGCCGGGCAGGCCCTGCTGTTGTTGGAGGAACATTTTTGACAGGAACCAAGGGCAGAGAAACATTAATTTTCTACATTTTTGGGGGGCTTCGCGGGCCAGATAGAATGGCTTCGCGGGCCAGATCTGGCCTGTGGGCCGTATTTTGCCCATCCCTGCCTTAGACCAACACAGCTACATTCTACGCCCCTGTTTCAAACAGGAACTTGTCTGTAATGCTATGTCTCTTGGTGCCCCAGCATCCCAAAGTCCTCAGCTCTCCCACCCTCCTGCTCCCTGTGAGAGCAGCAGCTGTGCTGGGGGCCTTGCTGCTCCCATCAGAGCAGCAGAGACTGGTGAAGCTGCCCCCACAGGTGTCAGAGAGCTGCCTCTGTTGCGAGGTCTGCCCAAAAAGCTGCTGCTGAGAGCAGCAGATTAAAGTAGCAACTGCCAGCTAATCACTGACAGCCTGATCTGGGGTGGTGACTAATGCTCTAGGCAGGGGGCTCTGAATGTGTATTCAAGGACTCAGGCACCAATAGGAGTGCATACAACAGAAAATATACAAGGCTGTACAAGCCTGTTGAGATCCTGCATACACAGGACATTAGCTTGCAATGGACTTTATGTCAGTGTGGATACACTGTTATTGGTAACTTAGCTAGCTTTAATTTAGCTATCTTTCTGTGTTGAGCAGAAATGCCCACAGAATTCGGAGAGTTTTTGTACTTATTCTGAAGCATCTAGAGTCAGGGGTGGGCAAAATGTGGCCCGTGGGCTGGATGTGGCTTGCCAGGCCATTCTATCCAGCCTGTCGGGCCCCTAAAAAATGTAGAAAATTAATATTTATCTGCCCCTGGCTGCCTGTCATGCGGCCCTTGATGACTTGCCAAAACTCGGTAAGCAGCCCTCCACCCGAAATAATTGCCCACCCCCGATCTAAGCACTGCCTGATGTATCACGGCAATGCCACACTTTTGCATGTTTCACAATCTGTCTTAAACCAAATGGAAGGAAGTAGCACTTAGTCTCTTTCTTAATATGTTTTCATTGTTCCATATCTTAGGTAAGTGATACACTTACTGCTTTACTGTGAAAATGATTGTTTGGCTTGCTAACTTCAATGATCCTTCAATGTAATACAGTGCACATATTCAGAAATTATTCACGAGCAAAGTGCTAAACTACAATTAACTTCTGCCTTTAGCTTCTACTGTGCCATGCTAACTGCAAAGGGTCAATATTAACTTCATTTTAACCAACAGAATTACTACACAGAAACAGAAAACTGGTATATAATAGAAAAGTTCATCATTAAACCTGAGTGAACATGTGAACTGCACATAAACAAGCAACAAAGCAAAAATGTTGCCTTTTCAGGCTGATGATCACTTAAGTGACCCTTACTTGAGGCTCTCCTGTGAGCTGGAGGATGACCTGTCTGATTGAGGAAGAGATGCTATGCTGCCAGAATTCTTCAAGTAAGTCTGTAGACTTCTCTGATAGGATGGCTCAAGGGAATTGTACAGAGCTTCTGCTTCACTAGGGAAGTGATTTCTAAGACCTAGATAAGCTCTGAAAGCAAAAGAAACAATAGGTATAATTGTTATGCAGTTATGACTAATAAGAGAGGAGGCAGGAGAAAAGAGGACAAGTAGGTAATGCAACAAAAAGGGAAAAAAATCAGGGTAAGTATATGCTCTCTAAATATATTTGCTATCCAGGTTGTAGAGGCATTCAGCACAAGCCTGAACTCATTTTTTCAAAATCATTTTATCTACCCATGTCCACTCTGAGAAATTCTTTACATACTCTTGCTGATATAGGTCTTGTTGTCCATAAAAAACCCCCACAAGTATGGGAGAGGAAGATGAATAACTTTCTGGCATACTTGTTCACAAAGAGAATGTTAATTGTTCAATGATTCTACTAATCAAGTAGGAGGAACAATTCAATAGCAATACTAACCTGCATTACTCAAATTTGTTAAGGTCCTTAGATTCTAAAAACAACTCTCTTCCTATGTTTTATTAAAGTGGGTAGGAAACTTTGAAATGGAGAAACACACTCATTCAAGGTCATTAAAATAATCAACTAATCAAATTTTAACCCAGTGATTAACAGCTGAATACTTCAAGAACATTACAGTAACTAAATCTCTCCATTACATCAAAATACCTATGCTTTCAATCGAAGTTAAAAGCCGAGTCAAAACTTACTTTCTTGCCTCCACTCGTGCCTCAGCATCAGCATCATGGATTCCCTTCTTGATCGTTTCAACCAAGACAGCTGCATGCCTAGAAGACAAACAGTCCTCATATTACCTTTTACTGCTACATATTTAGCTAAAAAATAGATAACTTTTAACCTGTTAATTAAAGTTTCTCCAAGCCATCTGGCAGCCTAGAGGCTCTCTCAGGCTGTATCAGGTGCTAGTTATTTCTTATTCACAAAGTGAAATCTGTCTAATCTGTAAAATTAGAGTTTATTGGTATAAACAGGTACAGCATCTTAGAAAAAAACCTTTAATTTTAAAACACATTAGACATGGCAAAACTTTTGCTATGCCAAAGAATGATAGAAGACAGACTTCCCTGTATTTTGGGATACAGTCAAATTGCCTGATTTGATCCTAAAAAAATAAATTTGGGGATCAACCAGGTCACAAACAAAAACATATACCAATGGCCTGATAATGATTATTTACTCAACACACAACAGAGTAGCGAGAAACAAAGAATTGTCATTGCCTGCAAAATATCCTTACAAGATTAGGAAAAAATGATATTACATTTAAGGTACTTGGCTGGGATTAAGGACACTGGGTTTAATTCCCTACAAACATTTTCTATACCATATCTCACAATGCATAAGTCAAGGTTTGAACCCCCCAAATTTACCCTTAAATTTCCACCTTGATTTATACACCATATCTGGGCTCTAGGGAAGTTGGATCAGGCTCCTGGGAGCTTGGGCAGCACCCGGATCACTGCCTAGCCCGCTGGCAGCTCACCCCTGCCTCCCTCCCAGCTCCGCCCATGGTGTGAAGCAGCCCTTTCCTGGGCAGAACCAGGCTTCTTGCCAGCCACAGCAGGCTGCTGAAGGAAGAAGTGGCGAGGGGCCCAATCCTGCTTTCAGTGGAGCCTGCCCGCTCCCCACCCCCACAGCGGGCTGCATAGCCCCTGAGCTGCAGGAGGGGGCAGTCCTTCCCTCCATGTTTGTGGCGTCTCCCAGGCCCAGGCAGGGGGCTGCCAGTGGGATGAGTGGTGCCCGAGCTCCCAGGGGCCTGATCCAACTTCCCTGGAGCCTGCCAGCAGAGCCCAATCTTTTTTTTTGCGACAAAGATCAAAAGCAAGGATGAAGATGCAGAAACTTCCAATGTCAAGGATCCATACAGTGAACAAATTACTCATTTGGAATATTTGACAAGTGGATCATTATAAAATGTGGGCTGACTCAATACACTGAATATATAAAAAACCCTAACTTTTTAAATCAAAGGTTGGGGTCGACTTATACACTGTGTTGACTTATACACCGTGACAAATGGGAATTCCCGTTTCAGAAGGGAAGGAAAGGAATAAATATATTAATAATTGTGACATTCCGATAACAATGTGCCATGTCAATACATATCTAAAGAGGTTTTAAACCCAATCCTAAAACCATGTAAACAAAGTGCATTGATCATTATCAACACTAATACATAATAAAATACTGGCGATGGCAAAAAAAAAAATCACAAACTAGTATCTACTTATCAGCAGTTTTCAACCCTTTTTCATTTGTGGATCACTTTGGAAATTTCGAATGGAGGCTGGACCCCTTTGAATTGCAAGTGAGGGTACTCATATACTTCTGATTGATCAGAGTCATCTTTCGTGGACCCCTCACACAGCCTACAGACCTCTAGGGGTCCACAGGCCACAGGTTAAAAGTGATTGAGGTAACTGGGATGTAGTCTTTTCTTCTCTGATTGTGCATTATTGAGGACATGGACATGCATTACATTTCTAGTGACAGAAGTGCCTTTTTCTCCTGCTAGAGATGAGGAGAGTACAGGTGCTCCTGCAGTTTCTCCAGCAGGAAATATGCTGAATCTGGGAAAAGATCTTGTCTAGGGTCATGCAGGAATGAAAGCCTGTATGCTTCCACTTTTTCACTCCTTCCTTTCCCACTATGAATATACCTATCATTGCATTATTTTTCAGACAAACAGATCCAGGTCCATCTACTAAATTCTTATAAAATACCTGTTTATCTTTTAAAGATAATTATTTAAAATAATAATTTGTTTTGCATAACATGACTGATAAGAGAAACAACACAATTTAAGATAGTTTTTACCCATAAAGCAAACCTGTTAACTCATATACAACATTCTAAATTCCAATGCGTGTTTAAAATGCATGTTTAAACAGCATTAAAAAAAAAAAAAAAAGACAGTTTATAATTTTAACAGATTGTTAATTGTGGCGATGGCCTAAATACTGCTACCACACTCTGCATAACTCTTATTTCAGACTTTGGCCATCTGTTCTAACTACAGAACTCAAAATAAAGATTCTTGTTTTCAAATTTATTAACAAGTTTCACAGATGAGGAACATGCATGCTCTGTGCCCGTACCTTTCCAAAGAATGTGTTTGCCACTCTTGCAATAACAGGTCTAAAAATTCAAAAGAGCGCCTGAGAGAAAAAGCAAAAGAAAAAAAGGTCAAAACACAATAATGCTCTACTGGGCTGAAATAATAACCATCTTCTTCTCCCTGTGGGTAAATAAACATATGTAATAATAAATAATTACATGTAATACAGAATACTTAGCTAAACAATTTTCTAATATACCATACTTACCTGAATCTAAGATGACCCCCCCCAATAATCAGGTTCTATAAATGGAAAAATTATAAATTTGTTACAATTTTCCAGGCACAGAATCTAACTAATGGAGGGTCATCTTGAATTTGTCCCCTCCACTACTGCAGTGGGAAAAGTAGTGCAGGGGAGTGGGCAGGTGGCTGGGGGTGGGGTGTGCAATTCCCTTTGTCTTCTGTTCCTCAAAACTTCCTGCAGCCTGCTCACCCCCATCACCACCACTCTCTGCAGTCTCTGCCCCTTCCCCGCCTTACTGTCAAACAGCTGTGGCTCCATACCCTCCGGGGTCACATGGAAGCATGGCCTCTACCCAGCCACACAGCAGTATCACAGGACTTGAGGTGCGCTGCAGTTTCAATGCAGTCTGTGCCCCATGAGAGCTGGAGCTAGAGTTGCGCCAGACCATGGGTGTGGGGGAGATGGCTGCTATTAGTCTGACTCTGGTCCTGACCTGAAATCCAGTAAGAGGGGCTTTTTTCCCCCCATGCTGAATGGGGAAAAACCTCGTGTTGGGTTTGAGTAAATAGGGTAATGTTACTAAACTTGTATACAAATGGTAAAATACAAACTGAACACACAAAGTAACAAATCACACTGCATTTTAAAAGTTTAAAAGGTTTAATCTGATTGCCTGCTGTTCAACTAATGACATCAAATGCATCTATTTTAATATGTTTACCATATAACATGGAACAGGAAAATATAATTTGCAAACTGTATAAACAAACAATTTTTCAAAATTACATAAATCCAATTTGAATAAACATGCATAAATTATTACTATATAAATAGTTTATACACTTTTAATGTGTATATATCCATGTTTCCAAGCCTTTTTTGACCCAGGGTACTCAGAAAATACCAGCTCTTAACTTTAACTCAGTTTTTGACTACAGAAAATAACTGAGCAAGCCTTCTGTCACAAGGACCTCTGAAAAGACCACAACAGGTCAGGATGCTTTTGAAACTCTGGATTCCTATTCGAAAACTTTGGGATTATTTTGTGAATCACGTATAGGTGTTTGCACATCTAACGGTGTTAATAGTGCATGGACAGCTTTGGTCACCCTTAGAAGCATCTCATGGACACCTAGAGTGCCACAGCATCCTGACTGAGCATCTCTGAGTCAGGATCTTGACATATTTAACTGGTCAAGATGGGCCTATAATAACCCTAAGTAACTGCTAGACCTTAGTTCCATAAATCTTGTTTTCCATGTTTGTACTTTTATTTGTCATTACTCACTCTGTCCTATAAATGAAAATATAAGCCCCCTGGCTGCAGAGCACTAGGGGTACATGCTCACGCCATATTCTGGGGCACTCCAGAAAACAGGATATTTGCACCGGTATATGCACATGGCATGCCACATTTTGTAGCACTGCAAATTCCCTTCAGATCCTTGGCACTTCAAATGAATGCCTCTCCATACCCTAAGACAGGGGTGGCCAACTTGCAGCACATGTGCCATGGGCAACCAGCACAGTGGCAGATAGGGCAGGGAGCAGAAGTCAGTGCACTAGATCAGCCAGGAAAAGGGATTCAGAGTGGCACTTGGGGAGAGTGCTGGGCTAATTTGTTGCATGCCTAGCAAAAACACTGGCCTCCACTCCCTTAAGAGACAGTAAACCCTGTCTTGGAAATCACCTTTTGTAACAGTCTGCAGGTAGCTGGTTTCTAAAAAAAACTTGAGAATCTAACGCCCAAAACACCCAAGACACATTTTAGTGTCCCCTTCATGGCCTCTTATCAGCTCCTGAAGGGCACATTTCATTACCGCATTCACTCAAATACTCCGAATTGCTGTAAAACTGAGGAGGAAAACTTTTTATGATTTAGAGCTGGCTCCTCCCCCATAAATAACTTCTCTGCTCCTATGCATAACTTTGTGAAAGCAGTGGTACACGACACAAAAGTTACACAAATTTTCACTACTTCAGTGTGTTCTGAAATAAAGAAACAAAAACTGCTCAGAGTATCATTAATTTTAGCTTACTTTTGCTTGGCAAAGATTATGGGAGAAACCATGGGACCCTTGTAGATTCTTCCCCACCTCCAGTCTCAAACACTGCATTTTCCCTTCTGGATTGCATATGGAAGATCACATTTACTGGCAAATTTGCTTCCTTTATATTTTAATGACAACTCCAATTCTGAGGATGACTGGCTTAGCCTACTGAAGCCAGGGGTTTTTGTGGTTCACGCTGGTCCACAAGTTAAAGATTTTTCACATATCTAAAAGTCATTTTTAATAATTTACTAGAGGGGTGGGCAAAGTATGGCCTGTGGGCCAGATCCAGCCTGCCAATAGATTCTATCCAGCCTAAGGCTGCCCCAGTGGCACTCCACATGGGGCTAAGCTGCACCTGCTCCTGCCCAAGGCAGCCTAAGCCATGCTCCCAGCCAGACCTGTCCTGTGCCTGCCAACAGCACAGCCCTAGCCCCAGCTAGTGCACATAGCTTCCTGGCAGGACTGCCCCTACTGCAGCTGCCTGGGTACTGGTTGGCTCCCCTTGTCTCCAGCAGCTCTTCCTCCTCCTGACCAGTACGCAGGGCTCTGACTCCAGCTCCTGGATGCCTTCCACCCACTTTGCCCATCTGGCATGATGAGCAGCTACCTGCAGACAGATGGGAGTTGAAGCCCCAAGCACTGGGGCAGGAGCTGCCCAGCTGCAGCTTCACTCCCACCTGAAGTGGCAGGAGGAGCTGCTGGAGGCAGGGGGAGCCAAGCAGTACCTGGGGGCTGCAGCACCAGTTCTACCTGGAAGTTGTGTGCTGGCTGGGGCTGTTGGTGGGCGCAGGCAGAAGGACAACATGGGATGCCCTAGGCAGGAGCAGGCAGGGCTCAGCCCCACATGGGGCACCACAGGAACAGCCATGGGCCAGAATTGCGGTGGGGGGGTGGGCCTCATGGTGGAATGCACCTGCACTGTACTGCCCCAGCAAGCTATGCTGTATGCACCACCCTGTATCTCACCCCGACAGCCAAGTCCCAGGACCTAGTATGTGGTCATCCCCCCCTCCCAACACACTTGCATCCCTCACACACATACCCTAACCCCTTCACACAATATACAAGAGTAAGACTTTATTCTAGGCTATTATGTAATCACTCCATATCCACAACTCAAAAAACAAATTTCAAAGAATATTTTTGTCCTGATCTTTAAAATTAAAATACAGTAGATTACTCTTTAGTATATGATTTGTTTATCATCTATAATTTCTTTAAATGATATCTTCTGAAAGATTTTATGCATGAGGCCCTCAATAACTCACCAAAAGTCATTAAGTGGCCTTCCAAGTGAAATAACTGCCCACCTCTGCTCTACTGGCATAATTAAAAAACATACAAACGAACTGTTTTAGTAAGGCTGCTGTTTATAAAACACTCACCTTCTAACAGCAACTGATTTTGAAGTGCAGTTACTTGTTATTAAAGGTATGAGTCTAGGCACATGGGTATGCTGGAAAAACAACAAAAGAAAAGCTTTATGCAAGTCAGTCAATGCCAAACACATGCATGAACTATCTTGTGTTAATTAGCTCAATTATAGTAAATAACTTTAAAAAAAACCCTGAATCTAACATGAAACAGGCTAATAATTTTTAACATATGGGTAAAAAATGGACTTTTAATTAAGATATAAAAAGCTACTGAAAATCAATACCACAACCTTGTGATCATACACAACACTGGCTAAACAAAATTAACCTCTGAAGGCCCAAGCACATCATACATTTTCTATCAGGAATCCCACATCGATGTTTCAGTTACATTTCAGATGTATACCACTCACCACAATAAATGAAACAGAATTTAGGCATATAAATTTAACATTAGAGCAGAAAAGCAGATGAAGGGAATTGTGGAACACTGAAAATCATTTTACAACTATCACAATAGATAGTTGCTATTAAAAGAGTAAATTCATCTTGTTGCCAAGAAAACAAGTGAAGAAATACAAATGAATACAAGTATATAAGAAGAAAAACAAAACACAAACACACACACGAAGAAACAAAAGCAATTCCTCAGGTAAAAGGAAATTAACTTATGAAACCAGTTTGAAAGAATCTACGGAACTTCCTGTTTCTATTCACGGGAACAAGAAAATAAGTCTGAATTAACCTTTAAAGTGGATTAGTAAGCCGACAATAAAACCTTGCATAGACAATTATTCGGGATCAAAGTGACCATAATTCAGTTCATTTTGGAAGTGAATTAAGGTTGCTTTAAGTCACTATTTGCATATTCTTACTCAGAATTAATGTGGTTAAAATGATAAACTTTAAAATTCACACCGTTAGTTAATTTGCATTGACTTTTCTGATAGTGTCCAAAAAAAGCCCTAAGGCAGTTCCCAATTGAAAATTAGGAAACAGAGCATAACAAGCAAGTTGCTGTAAATAATAAAGATGTTGGGGGCTTTAACTGCATGATTAGCAAGCCCAGAGTATTCTGTGCACCCTTTTCTCCACAGCTTGCCACTGTAGCATGAACATGCAAAACAACTGAAGCAGCAGGGTTCCAATCAGTTTTCAGCGCACTGCCTACTCGCAGCGTTAAAAAGAAATAAACAAAGACAACTGACTCGTTTTATTTGTAATTTATTAACACTGACAATTAAAAATTCTCTCTCTCTCAATACTATTATAATTTGTAGTGTTTTCCATAATTTTTTATATATGTAATTTGATCAATTCATAAAGCATGTAGTAATGAGAGACTACAGAAGATGAAGCAGTGTTTTTAAATAGCAGTCCTTATTTTCTACTATTGGATGTCTGAAGTTATGTACACTATAACAAACCTCTGAAAAACACTTCACAGAAAAAGTCTGAAATGTAATTAGAATTTTTTTAATAAGAAAAACCCATGGGATGTTAGCTTAGGACTTAAACATGTTTTAATCACTTCCAAGACTGCCCTTCTTCAACTTGAAAGTTGCACCCATCATGTGCTTCTTCACAAGTAGTAATCCTAATCACTGGAGGCAGTGCTCAAATACCAGAGCTGAATCACATCTCCCTGCTGCTAAAAAAGCTCTCTCATACAGCTGGCCCCTTTTCATGACCTGCCTCTAACAGTTTCCAATTCAATTCAATAATTCAGGAGTTGGCAATCTTTTTCTGGCACAGGCCATGCTTTGTGATCCAGTACTCTGCCACAGGCTGCAAGTCTCCACCTACTCTCTCTCCCCCCACACTCAGGACACACAGCTGCTTGCATTGACCCTTGCTGCTGATCTCCATCTCCACTGCATCAAGAAGTGCAGACATGGCAGAGCAACAGGCTCCACAGAAGACAGAAATCCTGCAGATGGGATGGACATAGGGTGGCCATTAGTCAGGACTGTCCTTGTTTTAAACCCTTTCTCCCGTTTCTAAATGAGGTACAGACTGCAAAAAGTCCTATTTTTCGGTTCATTGGTAGAAACGCATGTCAAAGGATTTCTAACACTTAAAAAAAAATTACAGCCATAGCTGTATCATAGATTTGCCCCAAAACCAACTTGCCTTTATGGTTCCACGTGCAGCATGCATAGATATTACCCCAAATCAAATTTATCCCTGTGGTGTTTGGTCTCTATTTGTAGCATGAAGCTGTGTTCGGTTTGGCCATTTTCTTATCTGTATGTATTACAGTCTTTTATACTTTTAGGATGTAACTGGAAGATAATCAAATGAGATACTTAGCACCTATCCACTGTCTGCCTGTATCGGAGAAATCAACTCCTCTATAGTAGAGATTTTCAACCTTTTTTCACTTGCAAACCCCTAAAACGAAGGTGCAGACCCCTTTGCATTGTAAATGTGGGTATTCACATACTTTTGACTGATCATAATCATCTTTTACAGGCCCCTTAGACACAGTCTGCAGACACCCAGGGGTGTTCGGACCACAACATGAAAACCACTGCTCTATAGAAAGGCACCTGAGACAAATGGCTTATCACAGCCAGAAGAATGCCAGGTGTTTCAGGATCCCCAAAAATTGCTGAAGGATTTTAGTGACTCCTGAATAATTAGTATAATGATAATAAGGGGGCTGACTTACAGGTTTTTTAAGATATCATTTTAGGATATCATTTTTTCCAAACTGCAGATGGGTCCAAGGCCCCACCAGCCAGGGCTGGTAGAACCAGCAAGAAGGCTAATCTCTAAAAACATGTGCAAGGCTCGCAGAAGTTCTAGGGTGTAGCCCAGGGGCAGGCAACTATTTTGGGCAGAGGGCCACTTACCCAGTTCTGGCAGACTGTCAAGGGCCACATGGGTAGCCCTGCCCCTTGACAGGTGCCCCGCCCCCTGGTCACCATCTTGGGACCAATGTCCCAGGGCCAGCACTGGTGGGCCCCAAAGCGGGGCACAGGCTGGCAAGGGTCTGTGGAGCCGGGCTGGACTGCACCAGCAGGGAGAGGGGAAGCTGGCCCAGCTCCATAGAACCCCTGCTGGCCGAGATCCCGTGCTCCTGCCACCCTGCTCTGGGCCCCACCAGTGCTGGCCCCAGGACACCGGTGCAGGCCCTGTGCTCCCGCTGGCTCCTGCACCTACTCACACCCAGTGTCCCCAGGCCTGCGGTACAGGCGGGGGGCAACGCATAGCCCCAACCCCTTGCTCACTGGCAGGGAAGAAGCTGGTGCTGAACGTAGGGAAAAGCGGCCCCTCACCTGCCCCGTGGCCGGCGCTCCCTGATGCAGGTGTTTGCAGCCCACATGGGCTGCCTGCTAGCTCCTTCCCGGCCTGGGGTCCTCCCCTGCCCTTCCCCCCACCCCTCGCCCTTACCTGAGGTTCTGGCGCTGCCGGCGCAGCCACATGCTCCCAGGCCAGAAGCCCCTACTGGGGCTTCCAGCAGGGGGTTGGGGGGGCACACGCGGGGCAGGGCTGGGGGGCCCCTGCTGTCGTGGCAGTCCACTGGGCTTCCTCTGGGTCCTACTGCCCTTGGTTCCTGTCATTTTTGACAGGAACCAATGACAGATCAATATTAATTTTCTAAATTTTTTAGGGGCCCCGCAGGCCGGATAGAATGGCCTTGCGGGCTGTATTTTGCCCACCCCTGGTGTAGCCAGATAAGAGGGTAGGAAACTTATCTTTTTCTTAATATCTTCTAACCTATTGTCAGTTTTGTTTTTTTGCTGTTTTGTCTCCTTACTGCTTCGCTGTGGAAAGAGCAGATTTAGGGCAAGTGATATTCCAGGCTAGCCTTTTCGATGGAAAGGGTAGGGAGGGGAGCTTAAAACTTCTTCCATAACCCAAAGGGGAGGCCACCTGGAGTTGGCAGCTTCAGTATTAAGGGCAAAGGAGCTGAAGCTTCTGAAGAAAAGGAGTTATCCCAAAGCAACCTTGGTCTTTTTCTTGGGATAAGAAGCAGTACAGCAGGGAGAAACTTGGGGTACTGGGGGTACCCTGCAAATGGGTTTATGTGGATAAAATTGTAACTTAAAACAGAAAGTACAAGTTATTTTCTTAATGGATAGCAAGGGTCAGTTTTTTACATTTACAGCACAGGCCAAAAAAAAATCTTTATTATTACTCTGATTACAAATATATCCACGATTTACCATTCTTAAAAAAAGTACCAAAGCCCTTAAAGTCATCAGCAAAAAAAATCTACCTTCTCCTCTTATACTTCCTTGCCAATCTTTTACCACAGTAATAATGATGGTGGTGATAACTGATAACACAACATTTTTGACCTCCTGTCAAAAGTGATTTGCCTAGGAATGAACTAACATTTTAGTCTTTAAGTAAACAGAAAGAAAGAAAGAAAGAAACAGAAGAGCACAAAAATCTGGTTTATAAATGGAAAAACTAAGACGACATCTTTTCTAAAACCAACTAACTAAAGTTATTTTTATCAAGACTATCCAAAAAAAATACCATTATAGATGAATACTTACACGAATAATGAATCTGATTGCTGCACACCCAGAAGTTGCCATGACTTTGGCGCTGTTGGGGACCAGATTAAAAAGAGTAGGCACAATGGCTTCAGCGCCATGGTCAAACTTGTTTCCCAAAACTGTTGAAAGATGGCTATTTAGAAAATTAAATAGAAGTGGTTAATAAAAGCTTCATACCCTAAAAAGAAATTTAAATTTAATTACATATTAAAGCTGAATCAATCAAAAGGACGGCTGTTATAGTACATAATTTTTTGATTTTCAAATACGTAAATAGCTTCTTAAGCAGAAAAGACTGATAGAATTCAATGATACCCATGTTCACCCTACAGGCAAATTGATAATTAAATGCTCATAGCTAATTTTCCCTGTAAGCCTTATTTTATATGAAATTCTATTTAAAATTGCCATGTTGAAAAAACAGAAGTTTGCATCCTGTTATTTAGATCACACCATTGTATTTTTGACTATTAGTCTTCCATGATAGTATAAACTCAATGACATTTAAACGTATTATTAAAATTTAAATCTAAATATAATTTAATGCTTATCCTGCATGACAACTACAATCTCTTCCCCACTCAATTATTTATTCATGATTCTGACCATCAGTGCAGAGAATGTAATAATTTCCATACTCATTGCAATTTAACTCTCCATGGTTTGGAGCAGGGATTTCACCAATGAAGAGCATATGCAAATTGCATACTAAGCAAAAGATTAAAATAGGAAGAGAAAGAAAATGAGATTATGGACAGGGAGAAAGACACTCTATTTTCTGGCAGAAGTCTGGATTATTTTTAAAGTTTCCAATAGGAAAAAACTCTATTTCTCTTTCTGCATCTTTCAGGACTACCACAAACAAAACATTTGATCGCTGAAGTGTGATGCGATTAAATTCCTCATTTCATTTCTATCTTTAAGAAAAGCATCAGTCTAGGCTAAGCTGACAAAATTTAAGTCTTAGTTTCTGATAGTGTTACAGAACAAAATTAGTAGTTAAGCTGAAATCACGTGCCAAGCACTAAGCAGTAAAAGCTTTCAGGGTTGGACTCTAGGTTTATAAGCAAATAGAAGTTACTGAAGTTTGTGTTAAAATTGAGCTGTAGATCAACACTTCGGTTATCAAGAGAATTACAATGTGTAATTCAAATGATGGCAGACTTATTCTTCCAAGAATGACTAAATTTTGTGAACATTTTTATTACAGTTCTCTCCTGTACAGAAACTAATAAAATGTTTCTCCAAAGTTAAGTGATAACTCAACAGATGAAAATCACTCAAACTTTCATCTGTTAATCAAAGCATTTTGACATGAGGGGAAATCCGAAAGCCAGATCTTTTCAATGACATACTGTACTATTTAATGGTATGCTAAGGTCAGTATTTCAAATGTTTCTTTGTTAACAAACACTGTTTCTTTAATTTATGCAGAACTTGTATAAGGACATGTCAAAGTGAGTCAGCCACTGATAATATAAAAAAAATTAAGAATGAAATCTGACTGATCGAGTACCTCTGTAACAAAGAAAACTCCAAATGAAATGCATGAGGACATGAAAGTAATACTGGGGAATGATACCTCTTGACATGTCAAAATAATAAAAATAAAAAAACCTGGGCATTTGAATTTAAATAAACGAGAATAAAAACTAAAAAATAAGCCGAGTAAGGGTAACTCACAGAGGTTACCCATGAAAATAAGTTGATACAATCCAGGAGATGGTAATGAGGGACAGAAGATTAACAATGAAGCATATAGCTGAGAGAGGGGACATCAGCACTGGATTGGGCTATCTTCATTGATGGCTAAGCTATAAAAAGGTTCCAGCAAGGTAAGTGCCCAAAATATTGAGCAACCTGACATTTGCACATGGGGGAAAGGGGAAAAGCTTCAACCAAACACCCAAGAATTCATGAGCAGGATGACAACTCAAGATGAAAGATGGTCCTGAAAGAAACAGCAAATCGCAGTCTCCATCTACCAAGTATTTCAAGATGAAGGCATCGGTCAGTAAAACATCAATCACAAGTTTTTTGGGATAGCAGAAAGGTGATCGTGACTGATTAATAGATAAGAAATGAGGAGAACTATGCTAGTAAATGGTTATGCTTGCAAGAAGCCAACAAAAAACAAGAACCACGGAGCCAAGGACTTACTACTGCTTCTCCAGGACAATGCATTACCACACAAACAGTAAGTTGCAATGACTGTACCAACCAATTATGGCTTTCAACAGCTTCCCTAACTAGCCTAATAACTAGTTTTGGCTCCTTCAGGACTCCTCCCCAACTTGTAGAAAAACTGTACGTGAAGGGTTTCAATGATGATGAGGTGACTACAGAGGTCAAGTTGTTCTGGACTAGCTGAACAAGGATTTGGCAAGGCAGGCATCACCAAACTGCAGATGTGCTGGACCAAGTGCACTGAAGACAAGGGGGACTATACTGAAAACAAACAGAATTGAACTTAAACGGCTTTTGTCTCTTTGGCAGACTAGTAACTTTGTGAACTCTTGTCAAAGTATTATCCAAATATAAAGCATAGACATTATTATTATCCACAGGAAATTCAAACTACAAGCTAATATGAATATTTCTGAAGTAAAGAGTTATACCTTTTTAATATGTGTTTGCATAGTCCCATGCTTAGTTCACAATGCATTTATGTAACTTTTCAAAAGAGTTTTAAGTAAATGGCTAATTGTACAAAGAATATTTTGCTTACAAAAATATTTCCAAGCCCTAATACATAAACTTTTCAAGCTGATTATTGTCTCAGGATAAAACATATCTTTAATGCTGTGGAATATGTATATACTAAACCTTAACTAACATGCATTGTCTGCAGCTTTAGAACATGACTTCACTCCCAAACAAGTAACGTGCACAACAGTTAAACACAGATAATCTCCAGTGCCCTGTAAAATTCTGCTTTTTTAATACTAAACTAACTAGCCACTTAATAAATAAATATGCATAAGCTGTACTTACGCTACGGTAATGCACGCTTCTCTAACAACTTGCGATCTGAGATCCTTAGCTGACAGTTTAAAAGCACCATCCAACAATCGTAAATGCTGGAAAAAGCCGTCATACTGTGCAGCTCCAGCAACAAGCAGTGACCGCACTTTCTTAAGCTATAACAAAAGAAAAAGTTAGATGTGAATATATACATAATTTACATCATCATGTCCATGCATATATCTAGCTTTTTAAGAGTTGAAGTGTTGACTACACACACTAATTATGTTTCAATGATAAATTAATCTAATTTTTTTTAAACCTCACCGTAAAATGTAGCTTAGCTTGCAGAAGATGCAAGTTACCCCAATCCAACAATATTAACTTCAAAAGGTAATAGAGGATGTAGATGAAAAATTAATGGCATTCCTCTACAAAGAAGAAACACTGCTAAAATCAGAACTTTAAATCGTATACTTTTAAATGGTAGCTTTATTTGTTTCTCAGACCTCAATCTTTATATACATATGTGTGGCTGTATATACGCAAAGATCTGTATGCACATTAATCTAGAAACCTGTATACATACAAAATTTAGTGTTGCTGGTGCAAATTCTCAATGTTACAAAGGTGCTAAATTTACCAAGTGCATGTGCAAGTATCTCTAGCTGCAAAGCAAGTATACATATCTGGGCTGCACATAAGATCAGTCAAATGCAAATTGGGATGTAAAAGAGGTCTTCCACATACAGAAAATATAGGTCAACTCAGCCTCTTCAGCCTATCTAGCATGAAAGCTGCTCGAATTGTCTGAGAAAACTCTTTCAAAATATTTTTTCTTAAAATGGTATAAAAAATAAACAAACTGAATGTAAAACATACTGCAATGGTTCGTTGATCCCAGTCATGCTTGTCATCTGAGAGAATTTCCCTGATTTTGTTTAACGTTTCTTCAAGTTCTCGACTGGAATAGATCTGCAACAAACCAAATGAGCCAGATGCTTAATATTTGAAAGTTTATCTGAGAAAAGTGATAATACTTTAGGGTTTAAAAAGTAACAACAAAAACAAAATCTTGAAAAGAAACAACTAAGAAAAAAAGTCACATCTAAAACATTTTTTTTAGGACATATATTTGAATAAGAACAGAACTATTTGGAGTAGAGGAGAAAGGGTATGAAAGAGATTTTTCACAAGTTTGAAAAGGGCTCTTTTTGTGTTCTCAGAAAAGTAAAAAAATTTGAACGCTCAACATTTTTTTTTAACAAGAATTCTTGTTTTCTAGCCAATCTTAATAATCACAGCAATTCATATAAAATGCATCAGCAGTCCTTTTGTAAGGCATGGAACAGACAAAAGTTCACATCTTAAGAGGAACAAGAATTAGGAATGAAAAATAATACACTAACAAGTTGTTAGTAAGAAGGGGGGAGGTAAGGATACATACTGACATGCATGTCATTCCCAGAAACCACGTGTCTGATTTACTCTGACACTTCAAAAGCAATTCCAAATTTAATAATAAAATATAGTAGAAAATGACAAATCTTCCATAACCTTTATTTAAAAAAAAGTTTTCACTTAAAAGTTTTCACTTTTACTTAATATTTCAAATTAAACATTTTCTGATTGGAAAGGCTCAATACATAACATTACATCAACCAAATATGTCCCAAATAGCTCTTACTAGATGTTTTGTATACAGATATATGATTTTAAATGGTTACAGTCTTATGAAAAGAGATCTTATGCTCAGGTAATCAAGATAATTTGTCCCATGACCTATTATATCATAAGGTTCCCACCTGCCATGAACAACTGGACCTGTCTCCTCACTGACTCCCAATTTGGCTCCAATGCTTCTGTCAGTAACAAGGAGCCCTCTACCATACAAGTTGAAACCAAGCAAGAAGATCTTTATGTGCACTGAAGCTACATTTATAAAATAAAAATGTCTATGAATTCTCTTGAAAACCAAATAAGTACACTTGGCTCAGTTTCTACACCCCACAGAAATCTAAGTATACTTCTGATATAACAGCTGCACTGAGGCTAGCGCTCTATTCTTGTTCACAGCACACAAATGTGTTTGATGCAGTTTCACAGGAAGAGAATCTCCTGAATAAAAATTAGCAAATTCTAATTCATTCTTCATAAATGTTCATCTCTTTCATTAGGGGTCAGAAAGGCAAGAGCTATTAACTCATTCCAGAGTTCAACAATTAACCAATATATAAAGACTTGATAAGACAATACAAGTGGAACACCCTCCCCCACCCTTCCCAATCCTCATTGTTCCTTCTTCCTATAAGGTCAAAGATGAGATTGGGTGGCGAGCTGAGAAACATGTGCATTAAGCAGTGTACAATTTATTATCCATGTGACTTAATTCTATGCTTTGAAGTTCTTTAAAAATCATTTTCTACCTAAACACCCAGACTGGTATTTAAAACAAAAAAATGTAAAGAATTGGTCTTCTGTTCTTTTCTGTATAGTAAATAAATTAAGATAGCACTTTAATGTACTTCTTTAAAATTATGCACATAGTAGTGTATACTGAAATTTTAGAAAGCCTACTCAAGAAATGGTTCTAGTCAAAACACTCCTATTAATAAGTAACATGTCTTGTGTTATTTATAGTATCACAATGCCTACAAAGCAGTCATCAAGCAGAGCCCTGCTAAGTAGTATATTTTACTATATGGCTACATTATCCACACAAGCACAACACAACTTATCTTCATACTCTGTTCAAACAAAGTGTCTCCAAACTGAGAAGGTGCAAGACCTTCACTCTCTTCAGAGAAACTCTCTCAGGAATGATTTAACCCTGGTTGTCCCCTGTGGTGGGCCAATAGAGGATGCTCCTGTGCTGAGCCACCCACCTCATTGCACCCGACCACCTTCCAGTCTCTGAGTGCCTCCCATGGGGCACCTCACGTCTAGCTGACCTCCCTCCTGGAGCATACCCGCTAGCCTGGGGGTAGTGCCGCCACCACCCAAGGTCTGGTCTGATCCTGGCACTGTGTCCCCTGGGAAACACAGGCATCGTAGTCCTTGAGGGTACTTGACCCACTTCAAGAACTTGGGGTGCTTCCCTCAGTCTGAAGCACAAACAGTGGTCTCCCAAGGCCAAAGCCAAACCAAGGGGACCCCAAGGCATAAACTACACCCACTCCCAATAAGTCTCCCATGCTAGGTACAAAGAACTTTATTGGTTACAAGGAGTAAGTTTGGAATAGGATACAGGGTTGAGCAGTATCAGAGAAATCCCACAGAGCAAACAGGGTGGCTGTAGGGTAGCCTTTGATCATGCATCTGAGTTACTGCAAGCTATACATCTAGTTAGATCTCAGGTAGCTTACTCACAAGTATCATCCAGAGGCAGGTGGAGATTCCCTCTGGAGGCAGGCAGTTAATTGATCATGAGTTTCAAGAAAGAGAGCAAGTTTCAGATGGTCCAGTTCTTCTTTCTGAGTTTTCATCATGACTACTCCCCCTCCTCCTGGGCAGTCCTTAACTTACATAGCCCTTATGACCTCATTTACCTGGTCCAATGGAGGCCAGCACCTGTTGGCTACCAGCCAACCAATCTGAAATGCTGGTTTGCTGGGCGGACTGGCAGGGTCTCTAAAACAATAGGGAGCCCAAGCTCCTCACCCAGGTATGAAATGCCAGTCACACAGGCAGAGGGAGCAGGTTTCCCCCCTGCCTCAGGAATGTATACAACTCAGGGTACCTAAAGAGATAGGATGTCTGCCATCTGCAGGGCCCATGTTAACCAAATTGTCACAGAGCAGAGTTTTTGGGGAGAGAGAGAGGTGGTATTCTGCCACATCCCCCAATTAATTTTCCCCTGGAGCAGCGATTTTTCAGTTTCTCCTGGGAGAAAAATCCTGAACATCTGTACGCTCTGCTTTTCCCAGGAGAAACGGAATGTTTGTATATGGCCTTAGTCACTGAAAACCTCTATGTTTTAGTTGGTCCAACTGTGAAAGGCGATTAATAAGATCGTCCTTTGCACATGTGTATTTATTAAAGCATCTTGCAAAAAAGGGGCAAATATTACTATCTACTTTCAAGTACAGAGATTTTATATGATACATGCGAGAGTCACTGTTGTGTAGCAGTGAACACATGGGTCTACCATCTTAGAAACCAGGATTCTATCCTCAGCTATGCTACAGACTTCACTATCAATTTACAAACTTTGTTCTCGAGTTACTCACCATACACTGGATAATAGACCTGTGCACTGTAGGTCAAATAGGCAGTGTAATGGGAATGTAATAAACTTAATTTAACCAGATCCTGAAACTGCCATGCTTATATTTTACAGAAAATATTTTCAGTTCTTTCACTTCCATGAGCTTTGGTAATAGATTATTCCCTGATTTTAAAATAAATTAACTTCCTAAAAATGTTACTATTCTTGCTCCAGAAAATGTACTTTTATACAAGCCAACATAAGACTTGACACTAACTTTGAAATGCAATGAAATTTTTCTCTGCTTTCTTTCTGAAAATTTGGAAAAGGATCTCAGAAAAAAAATCTAGCCATTTGAAGGCCTTAATCCTAAAAAGTTTGAAAAAAGACAATGATTTTCTCTTTTTGTTTGGATTCAAGGGCAGTGTGTGAAAAAACTGATCCTATTAGAAAAAGGAGAGACTGCTTCCACTCTGAACAATAAGACAGCACACCACTGCAACAGCTGTCCTTAAGTTCCAAAAAAACGAAGGCATCAATGTTCTGAAATAATGAAAGGTCTCCGATGCATAAAATAAATAGCAATATGTTCTTTCTAAATTGAAACCACCAGTAGAGGGCAACATTCTAATGTGCACAAAATGGTTTAATAAAAAGAAAAAAAATGCAAAAATAAAAGCAGCTAAATACAACTGCCTGGACATTATTACTTTAAGAAAGGATACATCTCACACTGGAGACAGAGGAGCTAAAGGAAAACAATAAAAATGATGGGGCAATGAGTAACACACAAAAAATATGAAAAATGGTTGAAGGAACTAGGTTTGCTTTATCTGGGAAAAGAGATCACACACAAGGAAGGCATCAGAATAGTTTTCTAATATATAAATGGCTGTTATGAAGAGGACTAGCAAACTGTTCGTCAAAAATGCCATGGGGAGGACGAGGGAGGCAGCGGGAATGGAGCCCAGCTTCTGGTCCTGTGCCCCCTCTCCCCCCGTCCAGCCCCCTCCCCTCCGCCATGATGGGCCAGACCCAGTTCCCCCCCCATCCCCTGGTATGGTGGGCCTGACCCTGTTCCGCCCCTCTCCCCTCCCTAACACAGTGGGTCTGACCCCGTTGCCCCTCACCCCTTATGCCACCGCCACCTCCAAGGAGCAAGGGGGCAGGGGGAAGCTTGCCCCACCATCCCCCTGTGGCAGCACCCCATGCTGCCAACAGACAGACAGACAGACACTTCCATATATATAGAATGATGATCAACGATTTCTCAGATACCTAAGCAGAACAAGTAGTAATTGGTTTATATTTCAGAAAGAAAAATTTTATAAAAACCTTATCTATAGGGAAGTTTAACAGGAATAGGTTACAATGCTGTGGAAGGCCCATCATTAGGTGCTTCTAAGAATGGGTTAGACGAATGATGCTCAACCATTTCCCCCCCCCATGGGC
Source organism: Alligator sinensis (assembly GCF_000455745.1). Taxonomy (NCBI): domain Eukaryota; kingdom Metazoa; phylum Chordata; order Crocodylia; family Alligatoridae; genus Alligator; species Alligator sinensis. Next base: position 2,102,452 of record NW_005842070.1, on the reverse strand, counting down.
TGGATAGACAGTACCCCGCAGTGTGGGCTGGATCCAGCCAGTAGTTCCCATCCAGCACCTGGGGAAGGTGTGGTAGGCACCATTCAGCCACATGGAATGGGACAAGGGGCAACCCTGCACCAAGCTAGCCCCACAGGGGTAGAGGGTATGGCCTGGTCTTAACACAGCTCCGTGCAGGTTGGGGAAGAAGGAGGAGTAGTGGGTATGGCTTGGCCACTGGGGAGAGAAGAGGGAGAGAAGGGAATATGGTCCAGCCCCAAGCAGGAAGCAGGCATGGCTCAGCCCCATGGGGGTAAAGTGGGGGAGCAGCTTGGCTCTGATGGGCCATGTGGGGCTTGGGGTTTGGGTATTTGGCAGGGCAGAGATGGTGGTCATATTAATGGTCACTGCTCCTCCACCGCCAAACTTGCCAACCCAGGAGCAGCCCCGTGGGCTGGATGCCAAAGCTCCACAGGATGCATTTGGCCCCCAGGCCAGTCTAGACAACATCTATTACATATAACCTAGCTGTAGTTAAGTCTCATCTTGGAGCAGTGAGAAAAGAAAGGAAGCTAGACTTCCCATTGAGGTCCATTCCAGTCCCATATTTCTAAGATATATTGCTTGTACTGTGTCCACTGAAATGAACAATATATCGCACAAGCACAGAATGAAATGGCACTGGGCCCTAACCTATCCACAAAATAGTCTAACAATTAGACAACTTTTCTTGCGACTCTCTGCAAGAGAATTTCCTTTGCCTTCAGAATAACCCTGTTAATTTTCAGGTCAAACAAATTTTCCAATACTAATTTACCAGAAAGCTAAAATAGGGTTATGTAACAGAGGCTGGCTCTGTAATGATGCTTTCCTAGAGAAGAATATAATGCTTTATGTAGATACTGGAGTGTACTCAAAGTTCTCTAGAGAAAACAGATCCAAATATATGAAAAAAAGAAATTGAACTTTAAAAGCATTTCATGGCTACAACATCACTAAGATGGTCAGTCACAAGAGACCGGGTTATAAAATTAACTCTAACTTATCACCTGTTCAGCCATCCAAATTCATCTAGCTGCTAGCAGATTTATATATTCCAGTCACTCGTGAGCAAGATATATTGGTCTGTCTGAATTTTAACAAGGAGTGCTTTTAAGACAATGCATAAATCAATCTATACAGTGCATCTGCCTGGCCATATAGTGCTTAATAATTTGCTAGACCAGGGAAAGGAAGATTTTTTTGTTTCTATTTTGGAGGTACAAGGGAAAAGTATGATTCAGAAAAACAGAAAAAATTGAAGAGAAAGGGATTTCTTCTGCATTTTACTTCTAGTCTTTCTACCGATAATCAGAATATGAGATATAATTAAAATGCAAAGATGATTTTATTCAGTCTTCAACCTGGCTTTTTCAGTTCAAGGTTAGGCAACTATTTGGATCCTAGTAGGGTGGTCTGGATGAGCAGAGGTTTTATTTCCCACTTCATGAAAAATCAGAATAATGTGAGAATGCCATGTGTTGCTAGGGAACAGTGGGAACTCAACAGTTCATCTAGTTTACGCCTTGAGTGAATACTTTATAAAGCCATGCACAGAGGGCATGTGTTGCTACCTTAGGTTCATTTACTTTTCTAGTCCTGTAAAATTGCCTGATTTTCATCACATACATCGATTTAAGATTGAATCCTTTAAAACAGTAGTGCTCAACTTTTTGCCTGGCAGGCTAGATTGGCAGTGGGTCAGATTCAGGTGATGTTCCCGATCCAGCGCCTGGGGTAGGCATAGCCAGCACCAGTTTTTTTTATACTCAGCAAATTTTTCAGTTATCTATTTCCTAAAAACAATGTTTAAAATATTTAATAAGAAGTTTGTAAACAGACATTATTGGAAACAAAACTAAACACTTATAACATTATTCCTGAACATAAGGGAACATTAAGGACAAGGTCTTACCTGTACTGTAGGTACATCTGTAAATGCCTTAATAAAATCATCCTCATCAACAGCTCCAGCTCCTCCATCTTTGGATGCACCTACATAAGTTTTACAAAAACCTGATTATTAAATTATGTTTCATAAATTTTTAGTCAAAGGTTTTCCAACTGAAAGAAATTCAAACAACATTTAACACAATGATGGTGTAATCTCTGTTACCTGGTAGGATATTATCAGAGAGTTATAACATACAATGCAGCTGATTAAAAACGGAATTGTAATCATGTAGGAAATGTCAACATTTTGATACCTGATTTCACCCTGATTCTGCCACATGTCAAGGCAAGTGTCAAAACATCAATTCTTAAAAGAACCAAAAAAAGTCATAAGCAGTTTCAATTTAGAAATGTCAAAATGAAATAAAATGTTTAGATTTTCTCAAACTAAAGTGTTTTATTTCAACTTGTCGACTGAAACTATAACCACGGATTTTACCTTTTTACCAAAGGCAAACGCGGATTTCTCATTTTACAAGAGAAACCCGTGGGGATTTTACCATTTTACAGTGAGCTCCCTGCAGGCTGGCAGAGTTCCAGGCTGCAGGGAGTGGGAGGAAGGCAGTGAGAAGTGGGTGCCACGTGCACATATATGCGCATGGCCCCAGGCAGCCTACAGAGCAGCTCCAGTGGGTAAGTGAGGGGCAGGGGGCGAGAAGAGGGGGATTGAGGCCCCTGTAGGGAAGGAGCTGGGCAGGGCTGGTGCTGCTGCCTAAGCGGGTGGGGCTTGGGGCCACAATGCATGGGGTGCAAGGCCCCAGAGGGAAGCAGAATGGGGCTGTGAATGGCTCATCCAGGGGAGGGGCAGCTCTTGCACACTCCCAGGGGGGTAGGGGAGACCTGTGACCCCCAGATTTGTGTGAGGCAGGCGCAGGCTGGAGGCTTGAGATCCCGCCCTGCTTCCTGCCCCTGGGGCCTCCACAGCCCTGCGGGCATGACCCAGCACAGCTGGGGACAACGGGGCCGCGTGGGGATGTCTTTGCCACTGCAAGCTCCCCGCCTGCTGCCCTGGTGACACCCCTTGCTCATTCCACTGCTTTGAGGGGTGCATCCCTGTGCCACAGCCCTCATGCACAGGAAGTGTGTTGCCAGGGCAGCGAGGGGTGAGCAGCGGTGAGGAGGTTGTCGATGCCAGCTCCTCTGCTCCTTGCCATGCTAGGTTGCACCTGCTGGGCTGTGGAGGCCGCGGGGGAGGGAAGCAGGGCAGAGCTGGCAGTGGCAGCAAGCCTACTGCTCCCTGCTGCCGTTTCCCTCCCCCGCAGCCTCCACAGCCCGGTGGGTGCCACCCAGCATGGCAGGGAGCAGAGGAGCTGTGCAGAGAACCTCTGCGCCACTGCTCACCCTGCGCTGCCCTGGCAATGCACCTCCTATGTGTGGGGCTGTGCCCCTCAAAGCAGTGGCATGAGCAAGAGGTGTCTCGCCAGGGCAGTTGGGCAGCTTGCAGCAGCGAAGAGATCCCCACGCTGCCCCACTGTCTTTGTGCTGTGCCAGGATGCGCCCACAGGGCTGTGGAGGTCCTGGGGCAGGAAGCAGGGTGACAGCTTTAGCCCACAGACTGCGCTTACCTCGTGCACAAGTCTGGGGGCAGCAGGTCCCCGCTGCCCCTCAGGAGTGCACACGGTGGCATGGAAGTAGGCATCTCCCTCCCCCACTCAAGCCCACAGCAGGGGAGAGCAGGGGCAGGGGGCTGAAGACCCGGGTCCATAGCCCTGGCAGCTGGAGGCCCTGTCTGGCAGGGCTGGGAGAGGATGTGGGAGCTGTGAGTGAGAGGCATGAGCAGGGCTAGGGAGGGGTTGTGGGGGGCCTTTAATTTTAATCACTGATTTGGGGGAAGGGGGGGGGTTATCAGAGAATCTGTGATATTTTAGCAGAGAATTTGCAATTTTTTTAATCAGGGAAAGCTAAGATCCCTGTAGATCACCATGTAGAGTAAGTTTATCAGAAGTATGCCACAGAGCTTTTATTTCTTTAGAAGTGACAAATAACTACCTACCTTTTAAATATAGGTAGGTAATTAAATTAATAGGGGTACACCAATAAAGATTTTTCATGCCAATACCAATGGCCAATAATTAATGAGCCATATCAGTCAATACCAGTCCAATTGTCAATATGCAGCCTGGCAACTTGGAAAGCAGCATCTGGCTAATAAATATGTGGGGGGGGGGGAGATATGGGGAAGGAAGATCGTGGCTCCCATGCTGAGGCAGGGAGTGGAGCTCGAGCAAAAGCAGGAGCAAGGTGCAGGATGGAGCCACAAGCGGCTCATCCAAGGGGTGGCTCCTGTCATTGTGAGCACCCCCAGGGGAGGTATAGGGGGCACCTGTCCCTTGGATTTATGTGTGGGGTGAGGGCGGGTTGCCACAGCCCACTTAGGGCCGGGGATGGTGCTGGGCTCTTCCCAACAGGGGATGCTGGACTGGAGCTGCGCTCAGGGTAGGCAGTGGCAGCACTGGGAGGGAGACTAGAGCGAATTTTGGGGTGGCTATAGCCCCCCGCCCCAGCACTGCTGCTACCCACCCCAACAACTCCTGGTTGTAAGCATGCTGCAACTGCACACATGCTCGTGGCATTTATCAGCAACATTACCAGCCACATCAGCCAAAAGAAAGCCAATTACTGTTAATATTAATTTCCCTTTTACCAGCGTCAATATGATATGGGCCGATATATCGGTGCAACTCCAGTAGTTAAAGTGCCAGGAATTTAATTTAGATGCTACATTTTATTTATTGACTTCTGATTCAAGAGCAAACTGGATGCTTATCTCGCTCAAGAGCAAACTGGATGCTTATCTTGCTGGGATCCTATGACCCCAGCTGACTTCCTGCCCTTTGGGCAGGGGTCTGGACTCGATGATCTTCCGAGGTCCCTTCCAGCCGTAATGTCTATGAAATCTATGTCTATGAGATGCGCATCTCATGTGCTGTTCCTCACTTATAACCCTGGCTTATAAAACCCAAGGTATCCAGTTCTCATGGGTACAGGGTGATCTTGCTGAATCACATGATTTTTTCTTTGACTTTTTCTCAATCACTCATAAGACAACCTGTCCAAGAGTGTCTTTTTTGTTTAGAACTAGTGCAGGAGAGACTGGGATTAGCAGTTTCCCATTCAAGCCTGGAATCAAGATGTCTTTCAACTCTATTGGAAGCATGACAAGGGAGGAAAAGCTGATGAAATTCACTGTGACCTTCATGACCAATTATGCTGAGAGAGCTTTCATTAAGGTATAGTTTAAAACCACATTCTCGGAAAGCAATATTCTGCTTTTCCTGAAAGATCAAGACTGTCCATGATTAGAAAGAATTCGATGAGGTTAATACATACTTGACAAACACTTCAAAACTATCTTCAAGTTCACTTGGAGATTTGAGAAAAATTTCTACTGGGGGGGTGGGGGGGGAGGATACTTATTTTGATGAACCAAAGCCAGCATGCAGGTAAGAATCACAATGCTTCTGGTACACTATGTGACTGGTATTTGGATCAAGGGGTAATAAATTCCTGAAGTGAGTGAAACTTCTTCAGTTATTTGTTTTCCTGTCCTACACTGATTTTACTGGCCTCCCCCCTGGCAAATAAAGACAAAATAGAAGCGGGAGCTCTAGAGTTGCCAAAAAGCTACATTTTTTTTATCTTGTCTTTAACTTGTGCATTTAACAGAGACTGGAACATGAGTGAGTTATCTCCCTAAAACACAATATAAGAATATAAAATTTCAGGCACTGTAGTCAGTGCATCACAGGATAGAACAGGGGTGGGCAAAATACAACCTGTGAAGCAATTTTGTCCAGTCTACAATGGGTCCCTTGGCCCAAGTGGCATTGGGGCACCCCCGTCCCCAGCTCACTCTGGGATGCCTGTGCGGTGGTGGCAGACCCCAGTCCCACCGGCTCAACATGGGGCTTAATAACAGTGCAGAACAGTGGCAAGGAGGCAGCAGCAGTGGTGGGAGCCCCAGTAAAGGTGCTGCATCTAGGAGCTGCACAGGCATCCAGGGATGAGCTGCAGACTGGCAAGGGATGGGGATTCCCCAATGCTGCCCAAATCCCTCAGCCCTGGCCACTGTTTCCAAGTGCATGGCAGGGAATGGAGCTGCTGCTGGGACCATCTCCCTCCCTTCCCTGCCTGTGGGCTACACGCCCTGGGGTCAGTAGGAGGGAGCCTAAATTTCCCTGTCCCCACATGGGGTATGGCTATCAGCAGTGACACATGGCCATACCCCTACCCCTGACTCCCCTCCTTTGCCTCCTCCACAGGGCTTGCAGCAGTGACAGTGCAGGGCTAGGCCCAGGGCAGAGCTGCGATCCACTCCTTGCACACCCATGCCCACAGAACCCACACCTGTCACAAGGGCGTGCAGAGAGTAGATCACGGCTCTCACCTGGCCCTAGCACTGTCACTGCCCTGCAACCCCACCCTGTGATCCCAGCCTCACCCGTGAATGCAGGGCTTTTCTTTTCTTTCTCTCTTTTTTTT
>NW_005842070.1:2090942-2095929 GCF_000455745.1 Alligator sinensis | reverse complement strand
GGGGGTGCTCAGGGGGGCTGGGGGAGCAGGCAGGGGATGGGGCCTGGCAGGGTGCCCCCCATGGTCCCCTCTTCCAGCCCCTCCCCTGCCCTACTTACCGGCACAGAGTCCAGGTCCAGTTCCCTGTGGCAGCGAGCAGGGACTGCCCAAACCTCCAAATCAATTCAGACCTCTCTACTGGTCTCCCAATTCAATTCAGATTTGAAGATTCGGCCACCAAATCAGGCTGAATCTCCTCCAAATTGAATTGGCACCTGAAGCTTTGCACTGCCCAACTGGCTAGTTAGCTTGGTACTTATAACAATGTAGAGGTGGCAGCACAGAGCTCAACACAGTCTAACCACCCAAGTATTTACTCAACTTTTGGGGCAAGAGTTAAAGCCCACAGAGAGCTCTATACTGCCATAGTTGGTTTAACTAGTTCAAAGTAGCTCAGGCATGTCATACACAAGGTTCAGTCACTCCAGTGTGGACATACTATACAAATGAGGAAATGACAGCAGAGTGGAAGCAAGTAGAACTGTAGCAAAACTTAAATCTAACTATCTTAATGAATTTGTACATCTAGCATTTGTCAGCCACTTACAGTACAGGTTTATTAGATCCCTGGCTCCTGTGAAGCAATCACCCCAAAACAGCATTGATAAATACTTTTTTCCATCTGATCCACCTAAGAGACCATATCTTTTATTTGCAGATGCAGATGTTGCTCCTGGTTTGGAGAACAGCACCTTCTCACTAATGGTTCTCTGTCTGTGGAAACATGTATCATATCTTTAGTGCTTCATGATCTGAACTAGCTAATTACTGATTTCTAAGTGGAGTTTAAGATGTTGGCTTTGGCCTATAAAGTGCTAAATTGCTTGAGTTTTACCTGCTTAAGCGCCTGTTTTGGATGATATATTGTCACACATTTGGTTAGTGGAATTTCTGGGCTATGCTGTTTGTGAAATTCTTTTTACTTCATCAACCTGGATCAAGCCAAATCTTTTGGCAACCAAAGCAATGGCAAAAAATGAGAAACGTGCTTTAGCCTCAAAGATGAACATTAATTTCATCAAAGAAAATCACTTAATATACACACCCTTAGATAACTCATTGCATTAGGAATAAAAAGTCTCAACTCCAGAGAAACAGCTCCTGCCCTAGTAATCCACAATCCAAGACTAAACTACAGTCTTCTCCATATTAGGAAGGTTTTGAATAGTTACATTAGTATGGCTACACTTGTATACCAGCAAAACCCATGAACCCAATCATACCAGTGTAAAAGTGTTATACCAATAGAGTTTAAGCTAGTTCCCCTGACTAGCCTAAGCTATAACAACAAAGGCACAGTTATTCTGGTACAAATGTGTTTATACTAGAGCTTTTATTGGAAAACTTAGAGTAAAAAGAAGAATCAGGCCCTAACTGGCACAGCTACACTGCTAATACTTAAGTATAGACCAGGCTATGGCAAATGAAAGCATCATAAATACCATCAAAATGCTCTTTCTGTAGATGGGACTCATACCAGCACAGACTGCTGGTATAGATTACTGTAGTCGCTTGACCCTTACTCCTTCAGTGAAATGTGCTATGTTAACAAAAACAGTTTTGTCAACATAACTGTACATGTTCTAGGGGTTTTTACCAGCTGTCAATCTATCACAACCTTGATTGACATGGCAAAGCCAGCAAAATTCTGTACTGTAAACCACTAAATAGGAACAGCTGCATATTTTAACCATATTAGTGGACATATGTTGCTTGACCTTGTTTGGGGTGACTGATTAGTGCCCCAGGAAGTGCTTTCCTTATAAAGGGGCTCCATCTATACAAAAGAAAGTAGCAGCTGTATAACTCAGGTGAGAGTTTAAACAGGCACAGTTGATAAGAAACAAAAACTTCATTTGTATAAGAGTGGCTTATTTTGGTTTAGTATGAGTTAAAACGGGTTTAAAGATAAGCAGTTTAAAAACATGCTTACAGAGAAACAGCCACTTCCCCCACAACCATGTGCCATGTTTAAATCTGTTTAAAAGACAAATAATTTTAAGATTCAGAACTTGAGACAAATAAAAAAAAAAGACCCACTCAGCAGCAGTAGGTAGTGTTGCAGTACGGGTTTCCCTCACTTTATGCTGTACATGTGCTCCTGGAAAATGGCACATAACTTGAATTCGCATAAAGGGAACCCACTTTAAAATGTAAGAAATAGGGATATGTTCAAAGACCTTCACTGTACTGCCTCCCAGATCCATTTCTACCACTTTTACAAGACAGTTTTGGTACTCGCCAACAGCAGACAGTACACACAAGCACAGCGTGGTGGTGAATGTTACCATAACGGGGATGGCAACTACAGAAACATGTGTTGCAGACAATGAGTGAGGAGCACAGATCCATACAGGAGACTATATTTTGGTGTGTGTCACTCCCACAATGCACCACACAAAGCAGCTAACTGCAAACTTCCACCACTCTGATTGCATAAGAGTGAATTTACCTTGCATATAATGAACTTTTGCAAAAAATTAATAAAACGGGTCATCGCATAAGAGTGAATTCACATATACAGAACCCACATAAAGCAAGGGAAACTTGTATTAGCCTTAAAAAAATCAGTTCCCTGTCCTTAGAAAAAAACACCCTCCTTTCCTCTCTCAAAACACCTAAAATTCATTTCTTAAAGTTCTTTACCTTTGAAAAAGAGGTTTATTAAGAAAGCTAGAGACAACTGAAAATGTATTACATAAAACATTTTCTCTTAAACAAATACCAATAAAAATAAGATGCTGATAGTAAAAAAACTCTAAGTAGCCGATATATCTTCATCATCAGAGCTCTCAGCCTCAGACATCACATGTATAACCTATTTCTGACTACAACAAGGATAATCCTCAAGTTCTATCAAAGCTCCACATTATCTTTTGTTTCCATATGAAATAATAATTTTGAGAATGTAAAGATATTACCTAACCTATTATATTGCTTAAAATGAGCATAGAAAAAGCCCATTATGGTTGAGACCACAAAAGTTTTTCTGTTACAATCACTGCTCTTGCATCCATTTTCCCTAAAACATTCACTTGGTAGTATATGTAGATTGACAGTGTTTCAAGCAGAACACTCCACTCCCTGGCACCTTGTTCTCTGTTATGTGAGTTGCAAGGGAGGGGAAGTAGCAGCAGTCCTGTGTTAAACACCATTCCCAGACATCCCTCTGAAAACAGGACCAAAGGTGATAGAACATCTAAGGCGTGTGTTAAAAATGGGACTGTTGTGGTTAAAAGCCATGTATGGTCACCATACACTTATAACTATACCATTTTCAATTGCCTGGTTTCTACCTGAAGATTATTCTATTTTTAAGGAACAAATTATGCAAATTCCCTTTTTCTTTTTTAATTCAATGAGTAAAAGCAAATTCTTGAGCATAGCTGAAGCATAGAAATACTGACCTCTGGAACACCATAGTTTACAGAGCAACAACCTTCACTAAGGACTAATGCATTTGAAATAGTTAGAACAAGGATTGGCAACCCCTGGCACATGTGCCAAGCGTGGCATAAGAGGCCATTTTGCTTGGCATGCCAAGGCCAGCCCCAGCTCCGGAAAGCTGCTGCCAGTGATTGAAGGGGTTCTCCCAGCAGGGCTTGCAGCGTCCCAGCTGCCTGCTGGGAGCAGCCCGGGATCCCAGCTGACAGCAGCTTCCCAGAGCCAGGGCCGGCTGCAACCGGGAGGCTTCAAACAACTGTGCCATTCTCTGGCACCAGCTCCGCACCGGCACATGCAGGCGTGCCTCAGAGCAGGCGACGGAGGCGAGGCCTGAGGCAGTGCAGCCCCAGTCTCTCCCCCGCTCCCGGCACGGAGGTGATATGCCCGGCACAGATGGTTGTAGCCAGCCCGCTGCTTGCTGCAGCTGCTCAGAGCCTGAGCTGGCTACAACCAGCTGCGCCGGGCTCATCACCTCTGTGCCACGAGCGACCGGGGCTGCGCTGCCTCAGGCCCTGCCCACTCCGAGGCACACCTGCACGCACCAGTGCGGAGCTGATACCAGAGCCTGGCACAGCTGTTTGGAACCTCCCGGTTGCACCCAGCCCCGGCTCTGGGGAGCTGCTGCCAGCCGGGATCCCAGTCTGCTCCCAGTAGGCAGCTGGGACACTGCAAGTCCTGTTGGGAGCAGCCCAGGCTCCAGCAGCTACCCAGAGCCAGGGTAGCTGCTGGCAGCCACAGAGCCCAGGCTGGGGGGCAGGGGCACAAGCAGGGTATCCTGCCATGTACCCCCTGCCCTCATTTTGTTTTTCTGCCATGCCGGCACCCCGGCACCTCCAAGGTAGGCATTATGGTGTTTTTTGGCACTCCGGTTAGAAGGTTGAGACTGGAGAGGAAAATAGGACATTAAAAGAGTTAGTCAAGAAAGTTAGCTTTCTGACCCTAAAATTTCTAGTATGCTGTAATGAGATCTAACCCAACTTGGGGGTTCCACTGCGCATTCTGCCTGCCTGACACCTGCCATCAAAAAAGGAACAGGAAATTTCTCAGACAGTTTCCTTTCTGCCTGGAGTACTGCCCACAATTTTGAGATACTGAGGCCATTACCCTCCCCACTAGTTCTGGAGGCAGTTCAACACCTGAGGGTTTATTTCAAAGCTCCATATGAAGTTTCAGAAGATTAGCAAAAATGTCAATGGCAATCAGTGAACAATGTACAACAGGCTAACTGGCTCATAAAACACGAATTAACTGTGTTCCTTGATTAGGGAAGCCAACAAGGAGAGAGAGAAATTGGAGAAGCAAGGCTAGCAGAAATGAAGCTACTGGGCAAGAAATCACCTGTTCAGCTGGTCAGATCTTTCCCACTATACTGAGATGTACTTGAAGTAATAAATATATGTAGAGGAAGGAGGAAACAAACTGAAAAGGGTAAGTTTCTTCCCTGAAATAAAATGCTAAAATGTCAAAGCTAATTCTGTATCATCACATGTAATACCTTCCTGCT
>NW_005842070.1:2050600-2090928 GCF_000455745.1 Alligator sinensis | reverse complement strand
GCAGAGAAAACATAAAAAAACCTTATTTTATTTAGAAAAGGGGCCAACTGGACTTGGCTACAGTCTTATTCATTGAAAGCACAAGGTCTTTCAACCTAATAAGTTGCTACTAACCTTTTGGTATGTCTAGCTTCCATGAGCAATGTGTTCTCGTAATGACTTGTAACGACTTGCAATGCATAAAAAACATCTAGCAAGACAATTTCCATGCCCAAAGATGTGATGAAGTAAGACCTCTGCTTACAAAAGTTTATACCAGGGGTGGGCAAAATATGGCCTGCGGGCTGGATCCGGCCCGTGAGGCCATTCTATCTGGCCCACAGGGCCCCTAAAATATTTAGAAAATTAATATTGATCCGTCTTTGGTTCGTGTCAAAAATGACAGGATCCAAGGGCAGTAGGACCCAGGGGAAGCCCGGCAGGCTCCAGCAACAGCAGAGTCCGCCTGGCCCCGCCCTCCCAGCCAGAAGCCCCAGTAGGGGCTTCAGGCCTGGGACCATAAGATTGCACCGCACCAGAAACTCAGGTAAGGGTGGGGAGAATGGGGGAGGACCCCAGGGAGGGAAGGAGCCCGGGGAAAAGCAGCCCCTCCCACACCCCATGGCTTGCACTCCCTGCTGCAGCCACTCGCAGCCCACACGGGACTGTTCTGAGCAGGCACAGGCAGCCCCACGTGAGCTGCGAGCAGCTGCAGTGCAGGGCACCAGCCACAGGGCGGGTGAGGGGCTGCTTTTCCCCACCTGTACTGCAGGACTGGGGGGCACTGGGAGTGAGCGGGAGCGCGGGGCACACACTGGTGTTCCAGGGCCAGTGCCGGCGGGGCCCAGAGCAGGGCAGCAGGGGTACAGAGTCCTGGCTGGCAGGGGCTCTATGGAGCCGGACCAGCTCCCCCGTCTCCCTGCTAGTGCCCCCCAGCCTGGCTCCATAGATCTCTGCCAGCCAGCATTCTGCTCTGGGTCCCACTGGTGCTGGCCCCGAGACATTGGTCCCAAGATGGTGACCAGGGGGTGGGGCACCTGTCAAGGGGCAGGGCACCTGTTAAGGGGTGGGGCTACCCATGCAGCCCTCAACAGCTTGCCAAAACTGGGTAAGCATCCATCTGCCCAAAATATTGCCCAACCCTGGTTTATACTATACATCTCTGAAATAATTAGTCTATAAAAAGGTACAAATTTAACCTGCCTTTAGTCAAAGCTCTTGGAACATTGGAAGAAAGAAGACAAACAGGGAGCTTTTTGATTCTGTACACTGGAGGTGCATCTTCAAGAATTCTACAAGCATCTATAGCATAGCTTTTGAATGTGATGGTTCAGGCTTGGAAAGAGCAGGAAGACAATTTCACAGAAAATTTAGAACGAAGAGTTCACTTTTGGAAAAAAAAATCCAGAATCCTTAGTACCAGATTATGATGAAACATGATGTAGTTTTTCCATGGACAGAACCACCAACATTGAGATGTATTTATCAGATGCTATATGACTGTGAAACAAATGTTAATGGATAGACATACTTGTGCGACCAATGGCAGTGGCTCAAAAACATGGGTCGGTTAGGGTATTCAGCCTCTATGAAAGGTTCCATTCAGGAATGGGTAGTCTGATTACACATCTATAGTCTGCTCTGCTTGCAACTTGAGCATTTTGGGTCTGAGCCTCCAAAGATTCCATGTGAAGATGCTATTCATGACTGATCAAGTGGGCTTTGGTGCTAGGCCCAGATATCTGCTTCCCCAAAGCAGCACACTGACTGCTTTGCATTCTTACAAACAGGTAAGCTGTATGGAGGCCATATATTTGAGAAATCAAGCTGAAGTTTTGTTGATCTGCTTACCATTCTTAGTCACTGGCTGAATGTCTGCTGAGCCACTGGGCAGTTCCCATTTAAGTACATCGCTATTGTCAAAGACAGAACTACTGAAAAGAGGCAGACAAGATCATCGGTATTCCCTTGCAGTCGAAGATAACTGTCTGCCATGATGGTCTTATCTGTGGGTCTAAAGATGGCTAATGAGGCCTATCTAGGATCAAAAGACATTGCTGCAGCTCAGACACAGGTTTCCATGTGGGGTGGGAGGCTCCAGGTTCTTGGAGATAAAAACTTAATGCTTAAATGGAGGTCTGATCTCTGAGTTCCCCCGAATAGTTGAGATAGGCCTTGACAGTATTGTTTTCTGATCCAGTCTGACCAGTGCTGCCCCTGAGGAGCACCTCCATTTTAAGAGATTTACCACTCAGAGCTCTAAAACAGACTTAAGCTCTGGTCCTCTTCTACAAAGTTAAGTTCCCTGCACTGTCCTATATAGTTTCTGGCAACTACTAGGTGGCTGATAATCCTATCCATGAAAGAGCATGGGACTGCAAGGGTCCTCCTAGATCACTTGACTCCAGGCCCCTGCTATCAAAGGAAACAAAGAGAAAGGGGGATTATAATTTGAATTAAAAAGCAAAGGTCAAAAGAGCAGATCAGGAGCAAAACTAGCTGATACTACACAGGCATAAAATCTGGCAATGAGTTGGATACGGTGGTGGCCAAAATAGGCAAGGTCACCATGCTGAATGGCCTCTAGAACTGCAGAGAGGAGGTGAACAAGTTGTTGTGTGAGAGATGCTGGACTATCAAATTGAGGAAACTAGGACTGAAGTTGAGAATCTAAGATTTAGTTCCTTTCCAGCTCCCAAGAAATTAGTTAGCATATCTTCACATCAAGCCTCCTACTGATAATGTCTTCTTCATCTAAAGGCTTTTCTTCCTTTGCATAATCAAGATGACAAAAAATCCTTAACCTGATTATCACCAAAAACATTTTAAAAAGCCAACCAAAAATTCAAGTACTTTAAACTAATGGTAAGCAATAAATGGAATAAGAGCCTTTTAAGCATTTGCACAAATCATATACTTCTCTTGGTGGAAAAAATACAGCCTCAAGGCTGTCCAACTGGTGGCCCCCAGACTGCACCTAGCCCACAAGAGGTTAATATGAAGTCTGTCACTTCCCTCTTTGCTCCTGCAACAGCTGGGGTCCCTGGGGCAAAGCAACACAGTAGGATGGGACCCAACAAGACTACCTGCATGGCAGTATCAGTGGGGCAGAGGTCAGGTGGCACAGGGGAGGATTCATGTTGCAGCAGCAGAATGGAGGCTAGGGAAACTCGCACAGCAGTGACCTGGGTGGGAGAGAGTTGGTGTAGGAAAGGAGACTTATACTGCCCAAGTGGGGACATGGTGGCAAGGCTTGCCATACCTGCATGTCAAGGGAGGTGCATGTGGTAGGGGGACCCAGTGAGCCTATTTACTGTGTGACCCCTGTGGCATGTAACCTACATGGTAACGAGCCATGGCCTGCAACTGATGCAGTACATGGTCCCCAGCTGTGAAGTTGGATAGCCCCGACCTATACCATGAGATGTGCCAGCCAAGATTTTTTTTTTTTTTTTTTTTAAATCGGAACATTGATTAGAGACATCCTGATTGGATAAATCTTCAGAGAGCACTCATAAGCATGTCTTTTTATGATTTCCATAGCTAAAAAGGGAAGATGTAGAAAAGGTATATACAATTATTAAAACAAACAAAGAATAAACATAGTAATTGTTCTGATTTTTAACACGCCTTAATCTTGTGGACTAGCACAAGTATTCCATACAGCCCTTCATTTCCTTGTGGCATCCATAGAGCAAACTAAAGTTTATTATTTGTAGCTACACTTCTTCTTCTATAATAAACTGCAGTGAAATTTCTTCTGTAAATTTGAAGCAGTTTAAGAGAGTGGCTAAGTGTTTATTCCAACTTATATTGGCTCCTTTCCCCCTACAGATAAAATACATTTATTATACACTTGGCAGAAAAATGTAAAATATGATTGACATATCAGTAAATCCAGACACAAACCAGGAGTTGCACTTAACAGAACACTAATCAAAGCAGCCTGGCAACTTTGGCTACATTTTAAGAATGTGGAATTCTAGAAATTCAATTTTAGTGCCATATCTATTCAATATCTGAAAGAAGATAGCCTATAACTCTCGATGTACAGTTATATTTGCTTTTAAAAAGCTACAAAAAAAAGCAAAATTTTCATTAGAACTTGCAAAATATTAAGTATTAACTATATGTATAAGTGTTCCTATGAAATCCTTTTGCTAATACACTTTTGGTTCACTAACACAAGCATGAGCTGTACTGTGACTGCCAGTACTTACATCATCTTCTGGGAATCTCTTCAGTGAATTAGGAAGTTTGAATATATTAAAGAGGAATAAATCATGAATATTCGTTACATCCTACTGGTTTATTAATGCACCTCACAGCTTGGTTGGTGAGGAAATGCAATACATACATTTCTGCTAATTCAAACTGTATTCTGGCTGTGCAGTTCCATTAACAGGAACTGCTACATGATCAGTCTAGAATTGGAAAAGAAGCCTAATATTAATAGACTCAAGGAAAAAGCATATACTAAAATGATGAACTCTTCATAGAAACATTTACAAAGGACAAGTGGCATATTTAAAGAACATTTCACCTACACCTAATGAAGTCATCATCTCTTTCGAAGCAGAAAAATAAATCAATATTTCCCCCAAATTATATCAGTTGCTGAGCATGTATATAAAGATCTATATGATCTAAACCCTATCATCTCTCTTGCAGTAAATACTTAATTTTCCTTTTATTGTTAGGTAAAATGATTAATGGAAGTAATAATGTTGTTTCTGGTTGAATCTCTGATTCATAATTGGAAATTAACTCTATGTAATAAGTATGTGTAATATCAATGTGACTGTTCAAAAAAAGTTTATCTATCTAAATTCAACAAATGATAAGCAGGCAGTGCTACGCTACTCCAAAATCCAGGCAAGTTTCATAGAATACTCATCTAGTTACATTTTTCAAATGTTATTTAAAAGATTTTTGTGAGGAACAAGGTTGATGAATGTCAAATGCCTTCAACCATGAAAAAAAAAGCATAGGCCTTTTGTGCAATTTTATTTTTACAGATCTATTATAAAATATTAACAGAATGTTTTGTTTGCACCGATTGGTTAATCAATGAGTTCTCTCACACAGCCACACATGTTCAGAGCTTTCAGTAATTCCCAGCTTCACAGTGTTCATTTTATGACATCTATTTTGACAGAAAAACATTTACAGTCACTTGTACTTTGTGCAAAATGTACATACATGTATACATGTCTTTGTACATGAATGTCTACATAAAACAAGGTCCTTTCCAGTTTCCTATTCTGCAATAACACTGCAGTCATGAATTAAATACTGCCTTCTAAAGTTCTTTTATATGTGCTTGCTATGTCAGGGTTGATGTAAAAGCATATCAGAATTTAAATAAGTATTTATTACCTCCAACCTTTGGCCCACCAGCTGAGCCTGGTTTTCTTGCACTGTTTGTAGGATTTCCAGGCTTCTTAGGTGCAGGAACCTTGAAGGCTGAAGCAGCTGACGATGGCCTATTTCCATCCACTGACTCTTCATCATCAAAGCTTTTATCTAGAAACAATACAATAAGAAAAGATGTACTTATTACAAGATATTTACGGGGAGGGGCATTTTTTGGGGTGTTTTTTTTTTTTAATTGATTTTTTTAAAAATTTTTAAATCACTTTTCAAAGAAATTTACTAAAAGATAAAATAAAAAATAATGGTAATTATTTGGTCCTTTGTCTAGGGCCTTGCAGTAGGATGACAATTAAAACATGCTAGATATAAAATCTTGTGTTAAGTGTTAGCTTCAGCTTTGCAATTCATCACTGTAAAACTGAACATTCAAAAAACGGATGTTGCACATTCCATGTAACAAAAATGAAAATATCTATACAGGTTAAATATTTCTTCCCCTTCTCTGGATCATTTTTTTCCAGAAATGAAGCCCTTGATACAATTTTCAGTCATTCCAGGCAATCAAAGAAAAACGCTTCTCCTTTTTCTTCTACTCATGCATGCATTTTCTCTTACATATCCTCCCACAATGTGTCTACCAACACTCCCTTGCCTCATTCCTTCCACCCAGATTTTGCAACTTACAATCACAGATCCGCTTGCAGATCAGCCGCCTCATTCCTCTGATAGCTCTTAATTCCCCTCACATCAGGATGCTCCCAATACCTCACATGGCCACATACAGGAGATTCTCAATACTAATTAAAAATTCTATCAAAAACTGACTGAAAACACCATAGATCCACCACTGAGATTTGTGCCGGCATCTTTCTCTTCCCTGCACTAGGTGCTGAAACAACCAATCAGCTTCAAGGTGACATCATCTTCTGATAGCCACTGCCAGATGAAAAGGTGGAAATTCTTCACGCATATAAATTCATTCTCACACTCAATATCTGCATCCATAATTTCAATCCTTCATTTAAAATTTCACAGGAAAATAGGGCTTTTGGGTTTCTGCTCCCTTTTTCTCTCATTTTATTTAGTCAAGTAAAAACAAATCAAACAAACAGGAAAAGAACCGCCCTTATCTCCAAGCTATTAGTTAAAATATCCTCAAACATGAATATTCTGCACTTGGTTTTTAAATTGATAGGATTCCAAAAACAGAATGTGACTATTTGGCAAAACATTGGTATAAAAAGGTGAATCTCTTTAGTAGCCTAAGTATTAGACAATCAATCTGTGGTTCATACAATAAACAAGATGGGTGAGGCTGACAGCTGCATTACAGTGATACAGATCAATTTAGCACATTTTCCTTCACTGGAACCTGCCCTTTTAAAAAATAAAAAACACAACACTATCCCAGGAATTCTGGCTATTTGCTTAACCCTGGACTTATGAATAAATTGCTCCCAATGAAATACTGCCTATTTTTAACAAGATAACCTCCTAAAGGGAAACGGCAACCACTAACTATTATGTTAAAGCAAAGCACGTTTTCCCAAATTGTATATAGAGGAACATCAGCTGCTTAAAAAAGAAGAGAAGAAAACATTTTGGTTCACTTCAATTTCCTAATGGAAGACTTGAGAAATATGTTTGTTTAATCAACACTGCATAACGTGATTAGAAAGCTGTCTGCCTTACAGTAAAACCTCAACTGAAAAAAATCAAAATGCATATCTGAAATTTCTCTTCAATGTGCTTATTTCCTTGAAACCACCATTTTAAAGGGAATGTTACCAAGAATATTTGTGTGTGGATCTGTAAACTCTAAGAACGCAGAGAGAAGGCACTGAAAACCACACACTATTACATGAGTTTCCATGGAGACAGTAGTCTGTCCTCACACTGGAGCTGTGAGAATACATTTCAGTTCTCACCAAGTTAACTCTTAATGTCTTGTAGATGTAATCAGATGTCTGCGTTTTTTTTAAATGGTGAAATCCATTAATTTAAAACACAAGATTAAGTTTAATAAGCTTATTTTTGCATAAAATGTATATCAGTAGCAGTGGTTAACACCCAGAACTCTGCCTCACTGAAACGTTACAGGTTATTTTAACATAATATGAGGAGAGGCTGCAGATGAAGATGGTTTTTCATCTTCTTTTTAAAATAAAAATGATTAGATTAAAAACCTAAGATATCTTCAACTATTGCATAAGAAATAGCTGAACTATTAAAACATATCTAATTTAGTTTTCACTATTAGCACACGCTTTTCACTTTTTTCAGCTTTGACAAGCAGATTAGACTTTCGCACTGTTATCCAGTAGCACATTACTACAGCTTTTGAGTTGCAAGTATTATACCAGAAGCCTATTCTTATTAAAAATTAAACTGTTTCTATTTCTAGTACAATTAAAAGGTAATAATAAGATTTCTTTCAGAATGTTAAACAGAGTTCTTATTTTTTTAAAATGGGACTGGGAATGCCAGTAATTCCCAAAATGATTGGGAAACTAATAATTCAGATGAACTTTAAGCACCGATTAAACTAGTCGTTCTTAAAAGGGGGTTAAGCAGGTATGCACATTCTGCTGTGTTAAAGAGAGTCAGCATAGTGCAGTTATTTTGTTAGCTTTTTGCTTATTAAGTCTACAGCCACACACACAGCTGCAGCCTTCATGATTTTTTTAATTGCTTCAATTAATTTGGATCTTCTCTCTCTCAGAATTAAAACATTAATCATTCCTATTCTTTAAAAAAGATGTAGCACAATATATTTAAACATCCCTGGACAGCATAAACACTACATTTTGAATGTGGGTTTTGGGGGAGAACTGTTTTGGTTTTTTTGTTCGTTTGTTCTTGGTTTAAAGTCAAAGAAAGCATTTCATATTAGAAATCCAGGCTACAAAAGTTTCATATAAACATACATTCTACACTCAGTAATATGCATCCTCTTGTTTCTTTCAGCATTATTGATTTTATTCCAAAACTACATTAAACTGAAGGCATTTCAAAAGAATGGTCAGCTTTCCACTAAAAGTCAATCCAAATCAGTGTACAGCCAGCCAAATATATAAATGTAACAGTTTAATTTTGAAATCTTAAATTTAATGCCCAGTTGTTATAAGGATCGACAATTTCTCCCCTCCTTTTTGTGCTTTCTTGTTTTTACTTCCCCAGGCTTAACAACAGAGCTTCAATTGATCTTCAGGGACATTCCAATTCCAGAAGGATGCACAATAGCATCTCCATGCATCTGAAGCGTCAAACCTATGCTTACAAAAACTAAAATAAACTATAATTTGAGCAATATATTTACTTCCAGTACCATGCAAAATCTACTTCTTTTCATATCAATATCAACGAGCATTTATATGAATATCTCGTGGATACAAATGTACCTCCACATATCTGTGTAGAACTTCAAATTTAGGCATAATTAGTATTCTGTAAAAAAGGCACAATTCCATTATGACCAACTGAATTGAGCCTACTCCAGACTTTTAGTAATCTCCAATTCTGTGTATAGCTGATGCTCTGCATTTGGTCAGTTTGAGCTTAGTGATGGCAGAATCATGTCTATGTATGCTGTTTATAAATTAGTTTTTTTATTTTCCACTTTTAAATTTACTCCAAAACATTTCTTTACACAGAAAACCTTTCGATGGTAGGGGAAAAGCTGAAAGTTATTTGTTTTAAATTAAATTGTTTGAAATTTACCTCAAAAAATGCAAACTCTATTTTTCAGTCCTAGATGATCTGGCAACACAACTTTTATTCTTAGATTAACTGACAACACAAGTTTCACACATCAGATTTTACACACACAAAATTCAATTTGGAAATGTTCTCTCAGTTCCACAGAAAATTACAAATTGATGAAAAAAACTACATAAAACAGATCCAGTTTTAATTACAGCCTAATCCAAACTTAATGTATGTAAATTATAATTAAGTTTTCCTTTTTAAAAAAATGAAATGGCTTAAAATGAAATTTGAATTTTATACAGCATAGACTAAAGTATAAATTTAGTATAATCTATTAAAATAATTTAAATAAAATAAATAGAGTCAATGAGATTCTACTAAAAACTCTGGAGTTAAAGGCTGATTTTCTTCTATATAAAAACAAGGGGGAAAACATCTAACTTTTGAGGTCAAGCTTAAAAACATGGCACTATTTCATGTATTAAGGATGTGACCCTGTAGGGATGCAGGGTCTATACTACTGGATGCAAAGAATCAAAGACATCATAGATATTGGAACCTAATGCCACAAACGTAGCACAGATGAGAAGAAACTTAGAAGAAGCTAATGAAACAAACCTGAAACTTATAACGTATGGGTGCAGCACTCAGTTGATGCATCTTTTAGCCAAACATTTCAGTATTGTACAGCAGGGAAAATGGAAAATGCTGACATTGAAAAACTTGCATAACAACCAGTTTGCTTTAGCATCAGTGAAGACAGCTGAGGGATCCAAGCTAATTCTTCCCCAATATAGACGATGGAATTCAATGGTTGACTGCTCTGAGCTATTTACTAAGAACTGGCCTATTCTTATGACCATCTGTGAAGAAAACCGTGACAGAGTCGATGGAAGTATCATAGGTAGAGTAGTCAACACTGGACTAAAGAGAAATGCAGTAAATATGGTAAATACACTAAAATGTATTTTCACAGCCTTGGACAAACTAAAGAAAAATTGCTGCGGTACTGTGTATGCTGTTGACATTTGGAATGAACTTCAAGAAATATTACAGCAAGAAATATCCAACAACAAAGGTTTACTACAGGCAGTAAAGAAGCAGATGAATCAAGCTCTTACTCCATCTCATTTTCTTGCCAATACTCTTAACACAAAATACCAGGGTAGATTCCTAATGGTCGTAGAGGAAAATACTCCTATGATCTGGGGATCTACTAATGACCCATCAATCATGCCAACCATAAAAAATGTCAAGGCTACAGGTGGACCATTCAAGTGGGACATCTTTGCTAAGGATGTTTTGAAGAGTCACACCACTGAACTGGTGGAAGTCACTAGCAAGGCATATGCAACTAAAGTTTATTGAAGTCCTAAATCAGCTTTTGTCAGGAGTAGCCTTTTTTGCAGATGCCAAAAGAAGATTTCTTAATTTGGACTGATTTCTCAGCTTTGAGTGAACCAACTGGGAATTGAAAAAACAAGAATGCTTATTTTTCTCTTCCAGTCTATAAATAAAAAGAAGGGAAAGAATGATGAGTTCTAAAAACTTTAAAGAAAAAAAAAAAAGGGTAAACAATTTCTAAAGAGTCTAGGTAAAAAAAAAAGAGAAAAAAAAAAGGGACTCTCTTACACAGGTTCTGCAGACTGGGGTGACCCCAGGTCAGGGGAAGGTGTAGGAGCCTTTTCACACCACTTGGGTTCTCCTGGGATTGGGAAGTGAGCAGAAACTACTTCCTGCATCTTCCCCAGAGGAGTGGGGATCCCAGTCTCAAGGGGGCAGGGAGAGCCTTTTTTTCCACCACTCAAGTTCTCCTGGTACTTGGGAAGAAGTTAAGCAATGAGGAAGTATCCAGGCCTTTGTTGTCCCAAGAACAACCTCTACCAGGTCAGGGATGGGTTATTTTCTCCTGCAACAGTCATTTTCATTCCAGGAGAAACTGATTCTCCTGGTAGAAATATAGGGCATTTATACACGTGCTCCAGAGCAGACTTGCTGCTCATGTATAAGCACCCATAATGTCTGTATGTGGCCTCAGACACTCACCTCCTTATTCAGCAGGGATTTGAGCATCAAATTCACTCAGGATTCTCTGAAAATACGTACTAGCTAGTGACAAAACATGCATACTGAGAAGTAAGCTCTTTTCCAAAGTGGATAATTCTGAAGTCAAGAATAACTCCTCAAGTTTTAGTTTATTATCCTCTTTTGAATTTAAGTCCAGGAAGGAACACTGGCGCACTCGGAAGGCTTCTTACTTAGGATGACCATACGTCCCGGGCAAACTGAGACAGTCCTGGCTTCCGTAGTCCGGTCCCAGCCAGTTGGCCAAAAGCCTCGGAGCAGAGTCCAGTGGGGATGCAGAGCAGCATGGTGTGCCAGGCAGGTTGCTGGGCACTGATGCCGCTAGGCAGGAACAAGGCAGGTAGACAAGAGCAGAGTGGCACCTGCTTTAGTCCCCCTGCCTTGCTCCTGTCCAGCAGCAGTGGTGCCTGCCTGGCCACCTGCTTGGCACACCATGCCACTCTGCCTCCCCACCAGACTCCATTCTGGGTCTTTTGACCAACTGGCTGGGACCAGACTACAGAAGCCAGGACTGTCCCAGTTTGCCTGGGATGTATAGTCATCCTATTCTGACTGTTCATGATTATCATACCACATGTGCTATGAGTTGTTTGGTACCTGTGAAGTGTTGTGTAAACCACAGTCTGAGAACATTGAGTATCAACTGCAGCAAGTTAATGGGTGTAGGGGTGTACACAAAATTGGCCTTAAAATCAAACCAAACACTTTAGAACAATCCACTAAAAGACTTATATAACAATTCACTTTAAAAAAAAAAAAAAGTTACACCTACAACCCACACACACATCCACCTACACCATAGCTTTAGCCAGCTGCAAATTAGAAATGATGTTACTACCACATAGTACGGTATTTGCAAGATCAGAGGATGCAAGAAAATGAATATACAACATCTGGATCTTCCCAAAAGATTTTTCCCAAAAAGCAGTTATGTCAAACTAACACTACTGTTCATGGAATATGACAATTTGGTTATAAAAGACTGAGGGATGCATAAAGCTAAGTCCAGGTACAGCAGAAGATCTGTAACTTAGAACTGAGCAAAAAATAAATAAATAAATAAAAATCTATTACAAAAGGGAATTGACAAAACATGGCAAATGCTCAGCTATTATGAATCAAAACTATTTTCATTGACTTCAAATTCTTAGTTATGACATTTGATATTTAATTATTGTAAGCATCAATCACTGTTAGATGGAAGGAGGATATATGGCATCTTTTACATAACAGATCCCAGAGGAAGCTTATCAGAAGACAGGATGTAGATCCCTAAGAGATGCAACAACAAAAATGTGTGTGTTTGGGGGAAGGGGGGCCACTGTACTGAACTACTGATCCAAAAGTCCAACAGAGAAATGAAACAAGCTATGGAAATGTCTTGATCTAACATGCTTAAGAATACTGAGTTCCTATGATAAAAGTGAAAAGGCTGAACATGTGACAGTAGGTCTTTTTAATACATTTAAAGTGGTCTCCACATCATGTTTGCATAAAATGAATGCAACAAAATAAGAATGCAATTAACCAATACTTTGAAGTACATCCAGTAGATACTGTATGATTGCCCCCCAAATAATGCTACAAAAAGTGCACCTTGCTCTAGTAAACAAGCTTTAGTTGAGTTCACAAAATTTAAAGAAATAACCTCAATGGCATACACCAGGCAAGCATATCTACATTGGACCCTCTTGGATTTTAAAGTGACAGTGGAATACCTTTCGTCTATACACAATTGCCATTTCAAGTGTTGTACAAGCCTAGATTGTATTGAACTTCTGGGGCAAGATCTTTAGCTCAATTCCAGTTGAACTGGTGCAGCCTACAGTACGTTTCTCTAGCATAAAAATTAAGCCTCAAGCATTGCAAATGTATCAGGTTAGCTGATTCCTCTCATTCCATCCCTCAGTTCAGGACCCCATTCTCCTCACTGAGTATTTTGTCCTCTGTATAAGACATTCCATGGGGCAATTCTGTTTATTCTAGCAGGAAATGCCCTGCGGGTACATAATATATAATAGCCCAGCTCTTTCTCTATCATACATGTTCAGCTGCATCCTTCCTCTAAGTTCCTAGTACCCATTATTAAGGTTTTTGATTCCTTCATTAAGGGCTTCAGTGTGGGGAGTATTGGGGAGGGGGGAGAACGACATACATGGAGCATGCCAGGCAATGCTAACTGCTGAGACAGTGATGGGGAGGCACAGACCAAATGCAAGGAGATTGTGTCCTGGGGCACAAGGACTGACTAGCAGAAGAGTATAGTGACAAGAAAAGAATCAGGCTATTGGTGAAAAGGAGCTCACCCCACAAGTACTGACTGGTATAATTTTTCTAGGCACACTTAAAGACTGTACATTTCTTCCAAATCTGTGAACCACCACTGTTGTCCCTATTCTATCACAAGACAAAGTGGAATATCACACAAGCCAAACTCCTACTCCTTCACAGTCAGACTCTTGACTTCAACTGTGATTCTAACTCCCAGATGGAAAAAAAATGCCACTGAAAACAAAAAGTACCCAAATCATGAGATACTCATCTTAAAAGCAAAAGCAAAAATGGTTAATGCTGCATTTATTCATAAATAAATAAATAAGACATGCACCTTATTTTGGGAAGGCAGAAGAAGAAAAAGATTTTCCTTGGGGACGGAGGGGAAGGGTAGGAGAAATAAAGTCTTACTTGCCACTAAGGGGGCCTCATGCTCCGCCATGGAGAGCAGGGTGGAGTCCTCAGTCTCACTTCCTTTCCCCATGGAGTGACATTGGTATTGCAACAGCTACAGGGTTAACTTTCTCACAACCACAGCCTGATTCTATGCAGTCTAACTGTAAAAGCCTTAATTCAACAGTGGCTGTGAGAGGGTTAAACCAGTAGCTGCTGGTTTAACTGCTGCAAGAAGAGGGGAAGTAAAGTTGAGGAGGAGAATCTTGCCAAGCTCCGTGTCGCACCAGCTTCCAGCCCCTGCAGAAATCAGTCTTGTCATGTAAGACACTCATGCTAACTTTCCATGGCTAAATCGGGGGGGGGGGGGGGAGGGAAGGGGTGTGTGTGTGTGTGTGTGTGTGTGTGGTCGCTCGCTGTTTCGTCGGACAAGGGTGGGGGGGGGGGGGAAGAGAGAAGGGGTGTGTGTGTGTGTGTGTGTGTGTGTGTAGTAAATAAATATGGTAAGTACTATTGGGGTTAAAAAGGCATGAGATATTGGCAGATTGCAAAATGAAGTTCCTTTGCTGTATTCAGCTTTTCAATCATCACCAAAGCATCAGAAAGTCAAAATAAAAATCAGCATTGTAAGTACATCACAGCTGGTAACAGGATTGTGGCAAATATTTACAACATGTAATAGCTTACTTTGGATCTTATCTCAAACTTCCTATTTTTCGTTCCTCCAACTTTGCAACTACACTATCAGACGGAACATGTTTTTCCTGCATTCCATAACAATCAGATACAGCACAGTGAGAGAAACAGATGAAAGCCTTGACCATTTTTACATGAATTTACAACCTAAATTTTTCAGCATAGCCTGGAATGTTCCAAAGAAATACTAGAGGATGAAGACATGTTGTTTGCTAAAGAAACAGTAAGGAGGTAGGAAGGTGTCAAGCTAGGAAGGACTACCATCATGTTATAAAGTATACTACAGACCACCTAGGGCAGGGGTTTTCAACCTTTTTTGGTTGGTTGTACCCTGGCGGCTGGTCACTGAGCAGGGGGAGGGGGGGCGGGGTTGTCCCCCGGCAGCCAAATGACAACTGGGGAGGGGGGAAGGGGGTTGGAAGTGCCGGTGGCACTGTGGCAAAACCAGAAGTGCCAGCAGTGCAAAGTGCTGGCAGACCCGTTCCCCACTTTGCTCCGCTGCCACATACCCCCTGGCACCTTCCCAAGTATCCCCAGGGGTATGCGTACCCGGTTGACAATCCCTGACATAAGGGAAAAACACATTGGGAAGCAGGATAAAACTACATCCAAAACAATGTTATACACTTTTATCATAAAATGCATTTACAGTAAAAGCTGTGTTATCTGGCACTTTACCATCCGGAATGCTCTATTAACTGGCATGCCGATCAACACGACAAAAGTGAAGCCACCTGCTGATCGACACGGCAAAAGCGAAACCGGAAGTCCCACCGTGGCACTTCCAGTTTCACCGCTGTGACCTGAGTCCACTTCTTCCTCATGGACCACAGCCCAGGGCAAAGCAGCCCATGTAGGGCTCCACTCCCTGTCCCCAGCACACTGACGCCAGGGAGTGAAATCCCTTGCACCACGATGGCATCCTAAATTCACATCTGGATATTTCAGAGCCACCATTCTCTTCTACTTGTGTCCCAATTTTTTTCAGTAGGTCATGCTGACAGACATAACAATGTACTAAATAAAAATGGCAATTTCCCTTACGTGCCTGCTTAATGCTCTAGTAATGGCTCAAAACAACAAAATAGAAAAGAGCACCGTAACAATTCTAGAATTATTTGTTGAACGATATTTTGAGCTATTATTTGTCAAAATGGAAGATGAATATAACATAGGAATACTGACTGAAACGGCTTCTTTGGGCTCTCATCTGACCTACTATTTCAGGGGTAGGTAATTATTTCAACTG
The DNA here is from genome assembly GCF_000455745.1 of Alligator sinensis. Classification (NCBI taxonomy): domain Eukaryota; kingdom Metazoa; phylum Chordata; order Crocodylia; family Alligatoridae; genus Alligator; species Alligator sinensis. The sequence goes on along the minus strand of NW_005842070.1, from coordinate 2,075,168 downwards.
GAAGGCTGATTAACGAGTTTTGGTGAGCTGTCAAGGGCTGCAAGGGTGGCCCCACCCCTTGACAAGTGCCCTGCCCCCGGTCGCCATCTTGGAACTGGACGTCTTGCTCCCTAACCCCTGACCTTCGTCACCTTAAGTCTCTCCCCTTACCTCCAGAAGTACTCCTTTTTGTGTGTAGCAGTGAGCGGGGCTCCCCCTAGCGGCATGCAGGTGTATATGTGGTGGATGTGGAGTTTGGGGGGGGGGTGCGATTTGGTTTGTGAAGGAGGGTTTGAGGGTATGGTGAGGTGTACATGGGAGCTCCCCACATGCCCCGCCCTAGGCCATCAGCTCCCACCCACACCATGCAACAGCCCGGAGGCCATGCACCCTGTGGCACCTCCCCACCACCACCAACAGCACACAGCCCCAGCCTGCCCCACACTAGTTATGGCACATCCTAACACTCCCTGGGCATGCAATGGGGCTGGGGTGGCTCTGTGGCTGGACTGCCTATCTAGGCAGCCTAGGCCACACAGCTCCTTCCAGCTGCTGCCACCTAGTATGCCCCGTGCCTGCTCTGGACTTGCTTGTCAGGCTCAGCAGTGGCAGCACCAGGCGGAAACTATTGCTTGGTGTGGGGGAAAAGCAGCCACTCCCCTGCACTGCTGCTGGGCAGTTTTCACTGCTGCGCAGCAGTGGTGACAGTGCAGAGCAGCCGCAGGGCATCCCAGGCAGTGGTGACACAGGGCAGCCCTGCACTGAGTGGACTCCAGAGGTGCACCATTGTTAAGGTGCACCAAGAACTACCCAGCAGCAGTGAAGGGGAGGGACCGCTTTTCCCAAGCAACAGTTTCTGCCCCGCACTGTTGCTGAGCCTGGACAGGCAAGTCTGGAGCAGGCGTGGGGCACAACGGGTCGAGGCTGCGTGCATGGGTAGAAAGGCAGTCCAGCCACAGAGCCACCCCAGCCTCACTGCGTGTCCAGGAGGCAGCAGGACATGCCATGGCCAGGTGGTCCTGCCTGGCCCAGGCACCAAGGGACCTGCTGTGGGCCGGATTCGGCCCGAGGGCCGTATTTTGCCCACCCCTGTATTAGTCCATGTACATTCACCTTTTACCCTCATCTTCCTCATACTGTTCAGACATTACCAGACCTCAGTTATGTGAGATGAAAGAATATTTCTTTCCATAAAACCCAAACACGAACTCTTAGTCTCCACCCAAAGAATTAGAAACTACATAATTTCTACAGACCAATACGGAAATGGTGTTGTATTGGAAATGTTTTAATTGCCATCAAAACAAAATAAAAATGATACAATTGTTTTGCTCCAATCTCCATCCCGATGAGTATTATATACCATGAAGAATGTAGTAACAAAATAACTATTGCATATTTTGTACCCCATACCATCTATTTTGCTATCTTACTAGCAACAGACCTAAATTAATCTCTGCTGTTGCTGTCACAGAGGATCCTTTATGCTAGTTCAGGATATCAGAATTCCTTTCCCTGAAGCAGCTTTGCCGTAACAGCACATGTCTGATACATTAAGGTGGTTCTTATGGTTCATCCAGTCCTATGCATCTTGTTTCTAAGAGAACATAATAATACATATTTCATAAGAAGGTGCAAAATAACTTGCAATAATCAGATGTGTGATAACTTTCCTTTCCTCAATGCTTCATCCCAATCTCTAGTAGTGATCAAATGGTTTAAGACCCAAAGCAAAGTTGTAACTCTTCATATTGATTTTATTAATATATACTATCACTTTTAATATCTTTTCATCTATAATCCACCAATTCTTTTTTAAATCTGTTTAACTTCTCGGTATAAAATCCACATATGTTCGTTAATGTGTTACCTTTTGCTCTCAATCTGCCGCCCTTAGTTTTATTTCCAAACATGTTATGCAGAGGAACTATGTAACACTAGCATGAAATGAAAACACTAGCATGCATTTAGAAGGTCTGTCTACCTTACTTTCAAGCCTTCCAAAGGCACATTCAATAACTACCGATAGCCTGTAGTATACCTCTACTATTGCAAAGTACAGCTTCATTGGCAAAGAAAGCAAATGGGAGAGGCAGATCACATGGATAACACAGAAGGTACAAGCAGACAGGAAGAAACAGCATCATAAATATAGCAGGTGGTGTCACAATTCAAAACTAATAATTTTAATATCATGATCCATATTAGAAATGATTTGATATGTAGAACCTGATCATTTAAATGCGTGTACAACACTTGGATGTTGATTTTAATGTAGTTCAGTAGGACCTCATTAAGCTGGTTGTTGGTTAAGGTACCAACAACCAGCTTAACCCAACACTGCAAAAGCAAACCGAATAAAGCCATTTCCTAGTGCTAGTACTATATCAACTATCTGGACTAGAGAGACTAGTATCACCATTCATCATATATATATCAAATCATTTCAAGGAATGAAAGAGTTGCACATTGGTCATTATATACCTTATCCACTTGTTTTTCACTTTTTTTGGTACGTAACTTACTCTTGCTCCTTTAATTTCTCCATGACTTCACTTCATTTCACATCATCATTTTTTCTTTTTTGATTTTTAGCATCTGTTCTCTTAATTTCCATCAGGTTTCCATTTTCATGTAAACTGTCTACACTACTATTATTTTTGGCCACATACATACAAGAGAGCAAATGTCTGTGTACACTGCCTTCAGAGAGAAGCAACAGCACAGTCCTTCAGCAGCCCAGGGCAACTCCCTTCCCCCAAGAGAGACAGTGTGTCACATGGGCTGAACTCTACCGTGCCAGTCAAACAGAGAGCAGAACATGTCCCCTTCACAGTCCCCACGCTGTGCTTCAGGGAGACAAAGACTGACTGAACGATCTGGATCAACCAATAAGGACTGCTTTATGCACTGCTGCCATATGTTGCCAGGCACATTGAGGAAGTCTGCAGAGCATGCCAAGATGTGCACAGGGCTGTACAGAGTCAGCACACTGCAAGCTCTCTGCTCTTCAAAGGCTCAGCATTCAAACGTTTGTTCAGGGATCTCTGAGTAAGAATTTCTAGCAGGAGAACAAACTCAAGAGAATTCACCCAGATCATTTGAACATGTGAACACAGCCTTTACAGACACACGTTTTTTCTGAGACCAGCTCTGCTTCCTCAATAGTGGAAGTATTAGGGTAACTGGGGTTGTCAGGTATTAATATCACATTATCAAGATCAGTTCTCTACCACTCACACTGTAAAATGGTTTCCATCCTCTACAATTAAGCTACGTTTACTGAAGTGACTAACTTGACTGTTTTACAGCCAAGCTAAAAGTTCTTTTCTACATATTCTCCTACCTCTGTTGTTTCTGGCATATCAGAGCACTACCTCCTCTTGCACTCAGTCACCTCTTGAGGTCTGCAACTCTACAGTCTTCATGGCCTCCAAATTCACAATCCACCCCCGCCCCTATCAGAGAAGCAAAATTTAACTGCCATTGACACCAATTACAAATATCTTGGTAACAATGTAAGAAAATGCCCCATCTTTCCTTCTAGCATCATCCTGCAACTCCGCCATCCTTCCAGCCTATCATGTCTAACAGACAGTATGGATTAATACACACGTACCCCTAAAATCTGAAGCTTCATTAGTGCAGATTCCCCTCAACAAAATTAATTTGTTAAATAGCAAAACCTGTAAGCTGGGAAATGCTGGAGTACGCTTAAGCAGGCTTCATTAAAAGACCTTCATTTCTCACTCTCTCATATGAGAGAAATCAGACTACCATTCAACCCAAAGGTAGTCTATTTTTTTTCCAAGTATGCATGCACTGAAGCAAGTATCAATGCCTTAAAATAGCACACAAATAAAATGAATTTTGTGTAGAAAAAACTGAACTCTTGTAAGAAGACAGGCCAAGAGCCACAAATTCCACTATTTACACCCCAAGCTTTTGTGTATCCTTGTAATTAAGTACATTTTTTTTATTATTTTAAGTTAGGAATAGCTGTTTTAATGACAAACGTTTTTAAAAACACGCTGAAATATAAGCAAAAGCACCCAGGAAAACTTTCGTTTTAAAAGTGTCTATTGAAGGATAAAGAGGTATTTGTTGTCATTTCCCAGCAATTTTTGTTGTTGTAGAAGGCAAGGTTGCAGGGAGGGGAGTAAATGTTATGTAGGAGCATGCAAAAAAAATCTTATGTTCAATATTTTAAAGCTACAAGACTCCTTCAAGTGCCCACACAGTATGTTTGGTGGAATTTAAAACAGATGGGCAAAATTACAAAGAATCATCATGTCTAAGCAAGTTATTCCAAACTAACCCACCCCAAGTTAAGACTGCTACAATGCATCTTACTCCAGCTTACTACTATTAAGGTAACATAAACAGAATGAATAAAAATGTTTTTATAATTGGAACATTCTATAATAGTGACTGCAAGTTATCAGTGTTCTTTAGATTATGAGGAGACAGCTTTGCCTTCAAAAAGAAACTACATACTCAGGTACAAGGATACAAGCAGCAACTATGGATCCATCTGTGCCAGGAGCAAGAAGCAAGTGGAGACACCAGAATGGAAGCTTCTCTCCCAGCCAGTTAAATCTCTAGCTTTTGGCTGATCAGCTAAGGGAGGGCAACTGACGCTGAAGAGTCTACTTAGCCCCAGCATTAGATTGTAACTGAAAAAGTCTTTTTTTCCTTCATTCTGTCATCCCAAAACAAGGTGTGTATTTTAATTGGGATTGTGCACTATATGAGAAAACAACAATCAGTTTATATTTTTAAATAGTAAATTTAATATGGAAATTATTTAAAAACATTCGTCTAAGAACTTTGTTATCACTTGGCAGAGCAAAACCTTATTATCAGTTTTTCTATTTTAATTGTAGAAGTCTAGTTATTCCATTTGCTAAAATGAACTGTTAGATTGGAGAAGCACGGACCACTTTATTTACTATAGTAGGGTGTTTACGAAGATACTCAGAAAGGGCTACTTAAATCTCAAAATCCAGTAATTAATAGTTCAGATCCCTCATTATGTCAAATGTCTCCTTCCTTGCACCAACATAGTACTTATGTAGGAGGAGAAAAACTGCAAGAGCACTATCGTTCAAGAGGACAGAAATAGGAACATAAGGGAATTATAATTATTAAAATCTCTGTAGGAAGCTACTGAAGACGGAAATGAAAGTGTCAAACATGAGGATGTTGGCTTTCCAAGAGAAAAGAATCAAATCAGTACATTCTGTTTAAAGTTATACAATTACACACGTTTTGAACAAAGTAAGATTTTTCCTTTCATATATGCTTTGAGTTACGTTTTCTTTAAAAAAAAAGTTGCAGGTTTTCCTAATTTCCAGTCATCCTAGTCTTACGATATCCCTTATATACTGTACTAGAAATCATAATTAAACAACTTCAATTCCAACAGTAAAAATACTTAAAACCAAAGTGGACCCAAATGGACTCTGCCAATTCAATACGTATTTTGCATAACTTCTTCTGATTCTGCTTCATTTCCTAAATTATTTAAAACAAAGTAATGCAGGAATGAGGAACTAAAACATTTTCATACTGAATTTTTGAAAATTACAGAAACTACTTTGGTTCTGGAAGACACAATGATTTTTAACATTAGCAAAGCAAGGCAAAAGTTAAAAATATTTTCCTCCATCCAGTTGCTCAAATTCAACTGCAAATTTTAGAGGATCAGTATTTAGTGTTTCAGGTTCGCAAAAATTCAGTCACCTATCATTTCTAATCATTTCTGAAAATTATGACTTTGTCTAAGCAAAAATGTAAACATGATGCTAGTTATTCTAGAAATATGTACTTTGCTGGAGAAAATAAATACATTTTTCAAATACAGTATAACCTTGTAAATCCAGATCTCAAAAATGTGGAATTATTGAAAATCCGGCATTTTTTTAAAACTATACTCCATCAGGGACTAGCGGGGGCCAGTCCCAGAGCAACAGAGGGGGAAGCTTGCACGCATTGGCTGCCACTGCCATCCACTACCCCACACTGCCCTTCAGCATGTGGCCGCTGCTACCTCCCTCGCCCCGACCCCCTGGGACCAGCTGCTGCTCCTGTTTAAAAACTACGGAATTTTCACATTTCTAGCAGGTGCTCAGTCCAGGGCATGAGGTTTTACCGTATATGCTTTCTAGATTTGACTGCCCAAATGTAGCTATGGAAAAGGGAAAGCCCAACAAACTAGATTCCCATCTTAGAAAAAAGTTCATGCTCATCCCACTTTGTGCCTTCTCTCATGCTACAGTGTGCTTTAATTTCCATGGCTACTTCTGAAAAAAATCTGCAATAAGAGCTGTTGCCTTTGAACCCCAAGCTAGATCTAGAAGTTTAACTTTTACATTCTTCCAGCTACCTAATACATACATGCATACAGTTCTAATATTTATAAGCATTATATGCCTAAAAGAAAAGAGGGAGAGATCTTAATCTATAACCAAACAAGAAACTGAAGAACAAAGTTCAGCACTATAATTAATCTGATGAAATGAGGTGATGCTCCCAAAAGCTTATGCATCTCTGCTTTAGTTAGTTTTTAAGGTGCATCTCTACTTTGCCTTTTGCTTGACTTCAGACTAACATGGATAATCACCTCTCTCTCTTAGCATTAAATGCAGAGATAAGTCACACAAGAAAGACACAAGTGTACAACTTAAAACCTTTGGGCTCCTATGCACGTGTGCAGAGCCTGCTCCAACACGCTGGGAATCCAACATGTTGGAGCAGACTCTATTAGTCAAATCTGCTGGAGTACAGAAATTGACGCACTGTGACAGAGTTCCATGTCACATGCAGCAGCCTCCCAGCATATCTGCATGCAGAAAAAAATGGTGGTGAGGCACTCTGAAATAAAATGCGTTCAATGAGCTTTAGTTCAAAACACCCCACTGCCATTTTGTCAGCTCAGGGACCCTGATACACATGATGCATAGGCACTTTTAATTAGCATAGCTTGCTAATTAAAGCACCCAGCACTGCATCCCACAGCAAATATACGAAGTCAGTAATCTCTTTCAATTCAGCCCCACGTCAGTAGTCTCTTTCAATTCAGCAGAGAACTAATATGTTGATTTACCTTTAGATATAAACTGAAGTTTCACTGGCTCAAAGGGAACATAAAAACACTGTTTTCCTAAATTGAGGAATTAGGGTTTGATATTATAAACATGCACACACACATACTAACCTGTAAAAGGATACATGCGTCTATGATGTACTTATCATGAGTTTACAGTCTCAGGACTGACAAAGGGCTGTTTATATAACTTTACTCAACCTAAACTACAGTTCATTAACCATAGAAAAATCCTGCTATGCTTTCTGCATCTCATTAAGGCCAAGAACAAGTATTCATTTCTAGTGGTAAAATATTTCCATTGCTAGAATGTTTCCAGGAGAGGGAGCAGTAAAGGAATTCAGCATACAATTGCTCCCTCTCTCCTGCTCCTCACACCTTCTTCTGATCAGAGCAATCCTAGCCTAGGGAAAAGCATGGGAAGCACCAGCTGCTCCAGGCCTCCTGTTCACAGAGGGACTAGAATAGTGCAGCAAAGCCTCTGCCCACTAGAAATGCTGGGGGCTCCATTCTCCACTGCTCAACTCCTCCCATGACCAGATGAAGGCAAGCAGTAGCTGCTCCTCCAACCTTCCCGAAACCACGTTCACTCTGATCTCAGGAAGGTATAGGTAGCATTTGCTCACTACTCAACTCTTCCTGGGCCCCAGGAGAAGTCAAACAGCGGGAAAGCCTTCAGTCACTTGGGAGCGACTTCCATCAGGTTGGAGATGGGTTATTTTTATCCTAGAATCTGCAGAGATCTTCCCAATAGAAATGTAACACCTGCACATAGCCTAGTGTTTTTCACCATTTTTCTCACGGGCGTTTCATACTTCTAATAGTAGCCTCAAAACTGAAAGGCCCTTGGTCAGCTCAGGACTGCTTCAGAAAACTGGGAAATGACAGTCAGTTTCACCAGTTATGCAGTTAAAAGTAAGTAAATTAAATTACGAATGCAAGTGGAGTGCACAATAGGGCAATTATGTTATAATGACAAGAGAAGTGCCATGCAGTTTTAAACTTAAACAATCTGTAAATAACCCATATTTTTTTATAATGTAAGCAACAGGCAAAAAAGTTATAACTGGAATCAAGTAATGCAATTATACTCTTATCCAGTAAGCATATAAGTACCTGGAATATTGAGCTCATACAGCTAAGATGCTGAAAAAAGTATATTGTAGTACCACAAAAAAGTGCTTTGGGGTGATTTTCAAAGGTTCATGTAAGAGAGTAAATTGTATGGATTTCAAAGATTTTTCATATATTTCACCAACTATGTGTAGTTATTGGAAATATGCCATGTGTTTTCTAGAGCAACTGTGACATAATTTTAAGAGTGTACAATTCACTTAAATATTTACTGTTCAGTTTTTCAAAGCCAGGTCATTTGAACAGTATAACTTCCCACTGAATGCAGAAATTTTTATATAATGAATTGGTTAAACCTCTGCACATGGGTCAAGAACTTGGGTGTGTCCTTGAACCTGTATAGTCATTTTCTGATTTCTCATTCAGATAGCTTAAACATAGGGACATACTCTATTAAAATCTAAAGGTTATTTTAAAAACAAATTCTATTTGATGAAAAAGTGGTCCTACAGTTTTATTGATATAATAAGCAACACACATCAATGCAGCTGGCAACTGATAAGAATTAGGTTCACAGACTGACAATGAGATATACTGTCCCAAAACAATGGAACCACAAGAAGAATGGCAACAGACCCATGTAGCTGTACACGGAGCTTCTAAAATGCCTCAAATGCAAATGGAAAGCATACAGGCAAGATAAAAAACGAGCTGCACCTGCTGAAGGAGGCCAAGTACAACAAGAACAAATTCTATAGGAGTGATGGCCAGAAAAGAAGGACCAAGGAACCTATGGGTCCACTGTTAACCGTTAGGGGGAACTGCTAACAGAAGATGCAAAGAAGGTAGAGCTACTCAACTGCTACTTTGCCTCAGTCTTCTCACACACACACACACACACACACACACACACACACACACACTGCAGCCAGCCACCAAATACTTCTCTGGATACAGATGAGGGCAAGCTGAGGGAAGAGGTAACAAAAGAGATGGTCAGAGAGCTATTGATGGGTCTGAATGAATTCAAGTCTGAACTGGCAGAGAAGATCTCAGAGCTCTTGGCAATGATCATGAAGTCATGGGAGACAGGTCAGGTACCAGAGGACTGGAAAAGGCCCAACATAGTGCCTCTCTTTAAAAAGGCAAAAAGAAATACCCAAGGACTAGAGACTGGTTAGCTTCACCTCAACACCTGGAAAGTTACTGGAACATATCCTAAGGAAGGCTATTTGCAAGCACCTGGTGGAGGAAAGGCTGATCACAAGCAGCCAGCATGGATTTATGAAAAACAAAGTGTCAAACAAGCTTGATCCCCTTCTTTGACAAAGTAACTACATGGGTGGGTGAAGGGAATGCTGTGGATATAGTGCATTTGGACTACAGCAAGCAGGGCCATCCTTGGGGGGAGGGAAACCAGGGCCACTGCCCTGGGCTCCCATGGTCAGTGCAATATACACCCCGCCACAGCCGCTGAGCGCCACCAGTTCCTGCCGCTCACTACCCCTCTTCGCCCGCTCCACTGGCTGCGGCTGCTCACACCTCCACCCCTCCCCGGGCCCTGCACAGGCTGATATGCCCCATACATCCCTAGGGACGGCTCTGACAAGGTCCTGCATGACTTCTCATAAACAAATTGGAGAAATGTGGGCTAGGCAAAATTAGTATAAAGGTGGATAGACAACTGGGTCAATAGCTACAAGCAAAGGGTAACTATTAACAGGTCCCTGTCAGAATGGCAGAAGGTTTTGAGTGGAGTCCCATGGGGGTGTGTGTCCTGGACCCAGTGCTGTTCAAGGTCTTTATTAAATTATTTGGATGCTGGCACAGAAAGCTTCACTCAGCAAGTGTGCAGATGACAAACTGGAAGAACTGCAAACACAGAGGATGCAAGTGAATTCAGAAGGATCTTGACAAATTGGAATGCTAGAGCTAAGAGGATGAAGTTCAATGTGGACAAATGCAAGGCGCTATACCCTGGGAGGAATAATCAAAAACACAAATAAAATGGGTGACACCTGGCTGGAGGACAGCACTATGGAAAATGACTGGGGAGTCTCGGTAGATCAGACTCAATGTATTTGCAGTCTGAGGTAGCCAACAGAAAGCTAATGCAGTTTTGGGATGCATCAAAAGAAGCATTAGGTGCAAGATACTGGAGCCTCCCTACTTGGCACTGGTTAAGCCTCAGCTGGAGTACCGCGTGCAGTTTTGGGCTCAACACTTTTCCGCATTCTTTTTAAAGCTAGAGAGGATCCAGTGGCGGACAACGAAGATGATAACTGTGTTGGAAAGTGAATTCCTTGAGGAGAGACGGAAGGAGGTAGGCACGTTCAGCTTGCAGAAAAGGCACTTGAAGGGACATGACAGCAGTCTTCAGATACTGCTGCCATAAAGAGGGAAAGTACCTTTTCTCTCTTGCTGCAGAGAAAAAGGTTCAGTCCAATGGCTTGAAATTGCACCAAAGCAAGCTTAGGTTGGATATCTGGACAAACTTCTTCACTATTAGGTGAGGCTGCTTAGGGAAGTTGTAAAACACCTTCAAAGGATGGAAAGTCCAAGAAGAGGTTGGACAGCCACTGGTTATGGATAACCTAGGTATAGCTATACCTATGTTCCACTATGGGTATTTTCCATGCTTCTGGGCTTCGTTGGTTCCCCTCCCCCCACTTTCTGCTAAATGTGTGAGGGTGTTTTTAAGCCTTCCACAGAGGCACTCAGTGTTAGCAACAGCCAAGACTGGGGACCTTGACTGGGGTGTGCCAATGCTTCAGCCAGAGGTTCCTGGCTGGAGGGTCTTGCCCTCCGCTCAGATTCAAACTGATCACCACATTTCGGGGCCAGGAAGGAATTTTAGCCCACAGTCAGATTGCTACAGGCAGTGGGGGGTTTGCCTTCCTCTGTAGTGGGGGCATGGCCATTTACCTGCTATCAGTTCCCAAACTGTGGGTCATGACAACAAACACAGTTGCAACATCAGCAGATGTGGGCTATGGGTTGGGAGTGAGGGGCCATGCTGAAGAAATGGAGTTATGCTGAGGAAATGGAGCCATAAATGGGGTCATGCTGAGGAAAAGTTTGGGAAGCACTGTGTGACAACATTTTACAGGAGCAAGACATTGGCTGCCACGGTTCCCCTGCTTTACTTGTGGCTGGTTAAGGTGTGAAGTCTGTGTTTCATAGATTCATGGATGTTAGGGTCGGAAGGGACCTCAGTAGGTCATCGAGTCCAACCCCCTGCCCTGGGCAGGAAAGAGCGCTGGGGTCAAATGACCCCAGCTAGGTGCTTGTCCACTCTGCTCTTGAAGACCCCCAAGGTAGGGGAGAGCACCACCTCCCTTGGAAGCCCATTCCAGATTCTGGCAACCCTTACTGTGAAAAAGTTCTTTCTAGTGTGCAACCTAAATCTGCTCTCCGTCAATTTGTGGCCACTGTTCCTAGTTACTCCAGGGTGTGCCCTAGTAAATAGGGCATCTCCTATTCCCTGCTGTCATCCCCTGATAAATTTGTAGGCAGCCATAAGATTACCTTTCAGCCTTCTCTTGCGAAGATTGAAGAGATCTAGGCTCATCAGGAGGCCCTTGTAGGCCCTCCTTATAGGCCATTGCCTGCAGGCCTCTGACCGTACAAGTGGCCCTCCTCTGAACCCTCTAAAGATTCTCCACATCCCTTTTGAAGTGCGGTGCCCAAAACTCGATGCAGTACTCCAACTGTGGCCTGACCAGTGCCGCATAGAGGGGAAGCATCACCTCCCTGGACCTGTTTGTCATGCATCTACTAATGCATGACAAAGTGCAGCTAGCCTTATTGATCACTTCATCACATTGACAACTCATGATCATTTTGGAGTCAACAGAGACCCCCACACCCCCTCACACATCCCAGCAATCCGTCCCCCCCACACTTCCCCCCATAAACCCTATACACACCCACACCCCACATATCCACACACCCCCACATGCTCCCTCACCCTACAACCAACACCTTCCCCCACAAACCTATACCCACCCCCCATGCCCTCCACTCCCCCACAATATAGAAGAGTAAGACTTCATTTTAAGCTACTGTGCAATCACCTTTATGTACACTACACAAGCACATGTAAATCAGGACAAAAATATTTTTTTGAAATCAAATTAATCAATGTTGTAGATGTTCGATTTTTAGAATATGATTTGGTATTTTTCTGGTTCTGAGATGGAAAAACCCCTTGCTGAAAGGAGTACTCCTGGGGGCAAGGGGAAGGACTTCTGGTGGCAAAGGTTGGGGGTTAGGGGACAGGACTTCCAGTCCCAAGATGGCAATCAGGGGCAGGGCACCTGCCATGTGGCCCTCAACAGCTTGTCAAAACGTGGTAAGCGGCCCTCCACCTGAAATAATTGCCCGCTCCTGACTTAGATCCACTTATAATAAAACAATGCATCTACTATCAGAACCAGGCAACAGGTGGTTGTCTTTTGGAAAGGTTTACATTAAGACTGTTGAGAACTGTTTCTGCTGCTGTCCTATGGATATGAAAGTGTTTCACTTCCAGTTCCTTAATCTAGCACCATTTTTTTTTTTTTTTTAAATGAACTTTAACGGCACTATAAACGGCACTGTATTTACTATAAACTTGGCAGGAGGAACACAGATTTGGAACAATATTTAATTTTTAAAAGCTTTTGATTCTGCTGTCTTCCACTGCATTTTAAAAACGCTGATTTCATATTCTAGCAGCACATACTCTTCTGTCCACATGAGCTACTTCCACAACATACATGCTAGTATTTTTTTCTCTTTTTAGATAAATTACACATTTGCCATCAGAATGAGATGGTTAAATATTAGGAAGAGGGGGAATATTTCAAACAAAGCTGTAAAAGCTTTTAGTAGCTTCTATATTCAAATATGATTTTTGTAACAAGTACTGTCTCCATATACAGCAGGATTCTCTTATGAACATTTAATTCTATCAATGAATTTTAATGGAACACACGTAAAACACACAAGAAAAATAATTTACTACTATTTTCACATCAAACTATATTTTATAATAACTCATTCTGAATATAAGTAGCTGGTTTTTCTCACGGACATAAACCTCTTATAAAACTGCTTACGTCTGAATGGGTGGGACAGTGGTAACAGACAGTACTCTGCATTTTCTTCCAACTATGTTGCTATATAGGGCAGGGGTCAGTGACACATGGCCTATGGAGCCACTGGATCTGGTCTGCAAAGCCAAAAGGAATTTCCCTGTGCTCATGCCCTTGTCATTGCCTGTGCCAGGGCTGAACAAGGACCTGCACTGGGGCTGGTCAACTTCCAGCTGTACCTGTGCTCCTGCTGTTTGTCTCTGCTTCCCCCACCTGTAAGTTATGCACATGCTCCTCCCCTCCCCCCCCCCGGCACCTTTTAAATTTAAAATATCATTCCTCAAACATACCTAAAACTACATACATCTTCAGTGTTGTATCTTCCCACCCAGAAGTATCATTACATTGTACAACATCCAAATTTTTCACAAAGTACTAAATCAGATTAAAGACTTACTAAGAAACTGTCTTCTGTTTCAAGAGACAATGTCAGGGAACAGTAAGACAGGGTATAAGTGTTCGTATATATTAAGATTTTATTTCTTAATAGTAAAGGAACATGTTAAAAAGCAGAAAGTGTTATGCATAATTAGTAAGATTTATGCATTATTAATAAAAGGAATTAGGTGGCCAGTTACTTTAGGCTCTGAGATCATCAATCTAGAATATGACAATTGCTCAAAGCTAATATGAAATATCTTGCAAATAAGATGCAATTGTATTAAGAAATCCCAGTGGTAAGCAGATAAGCTTTCCCTTCCATGGGTATGAAACAACAGGAATAGGCTAATTCAGACACATTAGGATTTAACAAGTGTGCCCTCTGAGAAATATGATTTTGAGTTCAGACAATCTCAGTACCTTAGATCTGATTATACAATATATTTAACATGCTATCTGAAAAAAACCAAAATAGGTCTTCAATCTTCATCTGCTTCACAATTCTAGTTTTAACCATAACATTTTATGCTTATTCTGTTTTTCTCAGTAAAAATCTTAGCAGGGCAACTCTGCCTCTAAAGCAACAGAAAAGAACAGTACTAATTAGCATCCAACAACATGAAAAACAAATCTTGACAAAAATCTCTGTATTCCTAGTTGAAGAGGAGTGGCCTGCACTGATGATGTAGTATGCTGCAATTGTTAGCTATGTCTAAAATCCCTAATCTTGTTACCAACAGATAAAAACAGAAATGCATTATCCTCTTCAAAGAGCAGCTCAAAAGAAATCCTGTGCCAAGAAAGGTTCTGGACTAACCTTCCTCAGCAGCCTCAGATTCTGATTTGCAGATCACAGACCTACGTTCACAAAAGCATGTCTTGATAAATAAGAGACTGAATATTGTCATGCTAGCGTGTATTAAATGCAGTGAAAACTGAAGAGCTGTGATATTTTTTCACACTGCACTCCTCAAACAGAAGACTGAAGGTGCTAAGATAGTTAACCTGGAAGGAAACAAAATGCCTGACTCTTCCCCTGTAATCATTATCTAAATTAATAATGGAAATAGAAATAAAATTAAGGCTCAAAATTGATTTAACTCTCTCAATTTACATTTCTGCATCCTTCTTCAGAAAACTCCTGAGAGAGAAAAATAAGAAAAGAAAATATAATAAACCAGTGTTCTCCCAAGACCTGAAACTAAAATACCTGAAAAATCTATGTAGGAAAAATGGTATAAATTACGTAATCTTTAACATCCCTATGGCTAAATGCTTATATCAAATATCACAGGGTTTATTTTTAATCAAAGTTGACTGACTCAAATGTACTAAGTATAGTGAATTTAATACTTTTCTCAGTCATATGTGTTATATTTTTTCAGGATAATACCATCCATCTCCAAGAACTGAGAACTAAAAAAAGGCCTCTCCAATCCACAGACTGACATAATGGATGTATTTATTCCTTTCTGCTGGAAAAGAAAAGCTACAATTAACTGTAATATTTGTAGTATTTGAGAGTTTAAAAACAAGACTACAGCTAGTCCTGTTAATATACTGCAAAAGTTAATTGGGTTAGCCCCAACCTCTATAAAAAAAGAAAACCAACCTGGCAAAACTTCCATTTAAATTATTTAAAAGAACGAATAATGTTCATGTATTTACTAATGTTTTCTTTATTCTAATCATTCCCCACCATGGTATGAAAAGACCAGATTCTTTATAAATGTAATAAGCGGTGGTCTTATGCAAGACAAACAGCTAAATAATCATCCTACATACTGTTAATTGTATCTGGCATTATTGCTCAAAGCTCCTACACAGAACATCAGCTGACTGCTTGAATAGTACTTTGTTCTTAGTGCTTCTGTTAATGACGAATCAAATCATACAGAAGAGCTCTACAACCACCCCCAGTGCTATAAACCTGCAGCCAGAGAGCAGCAGAAAGCCTGGAGCTTTGTTTATTTGTTAACATGCTATGGTTTATAGCTTTTATCTGCAAGTTTCCAGAACCCATATTTACAATATTCATATAAGAAGCACTTTATGGAAAAACAATACAGATAAAGCTATTCCCCATAAAACCTCAGTTAAACAGTTTGAAATATGTTTCCCTCCAAATATAAAGTTATGATCTTTTTCCAAAGAAAAATAATGCAACTTACTATTCATAAGGAAAAACTAAAAACAACAAATGTTTGAAAGATCAAAAAACTATTTGGACCAACAGGGAAATAATGGCAAGTAATCCCTCTACTAAAAAAACAATACAAACAACAATACTAAATGGACTCAAAAATGCCAACAATACTTCATGTTTGGGGCTAGTAAACAATATGCAATCTTTCTAAAAAGAATAAAAGTGAATGTTACAGTGGGCATAGCATTATACTCTGAATACTTGCAAGGACCAGCATAATAGAAAACTCAGGTCCAACCCCTACATAAGCTTCAGGCTTCCTTAAGAAAAGAAACTAAACTCTCTCAAGGAGGTACGTGTTTTAGCAAGATTAATGTATAAACCCAGGTATCATGTGTTGGAAAGTAATTTTTTTTCAATATACATCAACACACACAAATATAAAATGTACAGTTCGCAAACTTATCTGAAAACAACTATATAGCTAGAAAGTTGCCAATTTACTGTGGTCAGGCTAGAGCCTGAAGAAAAAATGCAAAGTGCCAGGCAAAGCCAAGCTACTACTATTTTGTTATTTTTTCACATGCACTGTGTATAATAAAAGCAAAACCAATTTGTCTACAATATAATACTGCTTGTGCAAAACTGCTGTTGTACTTATGAATAAAGTAAAACTCCTCCATATTTACAAATTTTCTTATTTTAGCCTTATAACTAATCACATATTTCTTTACAAAAATATAGTATTTAGGCTAAGTGGCTTAGTACATAAGCATTATTCTAAATTCAGTATCAGTTACTCATTTTTAAAAACAATCAGCACGTCAGTAGCATTTTTCATAAACCAGATAATACAAAAATGCATATGGGAAACACCAAACTAATAATTATTACAGTTATACGATATGCAAGAAGTCCATAGAAATTATTTTAAAATAATAAACTGAAAAAGAGTGATACCCTCCATGCCTAAAAGAAACCCTTCAGTTACTTGCATCAACCTTGCATGATGGGACTCTGGCTGATACTAACCACATCAGGATAAGATGTCAACATGCCATACTGAAGACTTTAATGCACTTGACATGGTCAAACCTTGCTTTAAAAAAAACCACGAAACATTAAAAAAATCTGTCATTCCTCCAGGAGCTGTCTTCACATGATAAAGCATTCAGACACTTCCCTGTCATTTGCATACACGTGACATGTCCTCCTCAACCCGATTTCGCTCCCCACACAAAATGATGACAGATTTTGATACTTTGTTTACAAGGTAAATAGCTATTCTCCTTTTTATTCGCTTCACAGAAGCTCAAGTAAATTGAAAAAGGCAAAGCTACATAAATAGCCTTTTCACAAAAAGCCCAGCTATACTGGTCCAAAAGATCTTGAAAACTAAAACACTGTTTCAATTAACATGAGTATACATGAAACAGGACATACCGAGCCATAAAAAAAAAAAAAAAAAAAAAAAAAAAATCTTACTCACAAAAAAAAAAAAAAAAAAAAAAAGTCTTTCTCCCCATCTCCAACAGCCATCATACAATACAGATGCTGCTAAGAGCTTTCTGAATGAGCCAAGATATCAAATAACAGCAACTGAGTTATTATATGTATATGCCTGCGCCACACACAACCCAGTGCAGCATGGAGACGGAGCACTGTGACCCAGTCAGATCTGCAGTTCTCTGCTGCAATAGCCAACAGCTGCTCCACCATTTCAAAATACAAGTCCTACCTCTTGCAGAAAAATCCCTTCAAACTAACATACCCAGTACCATTCCAGCTTAACTAGTCACAGTGCACATCTGATTAGACTGAGGTCTTTTTTTATCTCTTTTCTAGCAGTCATTTTTGGGTTTTTTGTTTAAATAAGCCTCCTGTAGCCAATTAACATTGTACTATTGGAGACTTTTAATGTAATCATCAAAACACAAGGCATGTGTTCAGTAATCACTTTTTGCCTCTATTCCCTAAAGATTTCTATGCAATCAGTGACAATCACATGATCTGATGGATTATCTGATTTGCATCTTTTAAAAGGGACTCTCATCCCTTTATAATTATCCCATAATATTTATAAACAAAACTACAAGAACAGCACAAATAGTAATATTCCAAATCTTCTCAATTAACCTCTTATTGGGTAGAAACATTTCTGGTTGTTGTAAACAAATCACGTCAAAGGCAGACTATCAAAGGCTTCTCTGTGTATACAATGCTGGGTCATATTTAACGAGGATTGCCGCTGGTGGAGACGGTGACACAACCTCAACCAACCATGCAGCTGCAAAAAGGCTGCAGTGTATCTTTTGTACAAGAGAAGCACAACAATTTTATTTGCCAGTTCCATCGAGAAGCACGCAAGAGCTTCCTAATACACAGGAAAGATTTAAAAAAAGCATACAAAATCTACCTTTATACAAAAGGATTTAGCCATTTGTCTTTTAGCAAATGCCACTTCATGCTACTCCAACATAAAAAGAAACAGCAGACTTTTAGATAAAATCTGTACTTTGAAAAATGAAACAAGTATCATACTTATTTAATATTAAGATGCCTTTTCTACAATAAATGTTCTTATGGCAGCTTTATGAGATATATACTCAGTGATGTGACTGAGATATCAAACCTTCATGAAACTAGCAAAAAAACCTTTCCCCTGCTTTTCAGCCAGATAAGCAACAGATTGCTAACTCTTGGTGCACGTGTTACGTGACATCATCTTTACAAATTTATTATAAAAATGAACCATGATTCACGCCTGTATATATTCTTACAATCGTATATGGCATACTAAAGGAATAAAGAATAAAATACTGTAGCAGACGCATTAAATATTTTAAATTTTTTTAAAGTTACCTTCTCCAGAACTATGGTTCCCTACTGTGTGGCTGACAAACATAAAATGAGGAAAAAATGCTTAACTACAACATGCATTCAACTACAGAATCTCAACTAAGAATGTAAAGGCAGTGTTTTGCAGAACTTCACTAACATTACAACGCAAACTGAAGTCATAAGAGATGAAGGTACTCAACACATCTGGAAAAAAAAAATCTTGCCAGCCTGGACTGGCATGCAGAAAACTTATGCAGTCTAGTTATATCATGTATATGGTCACAAAAGCCACCAAACTTCCACATTTTCCAAATATTTCTATACAAATGTATTCTGTTTCACATTTGGGAGCTCTGGCAATATCAATGTCACTGCTGTTTCCATAGTAACTATACTTCAAACAGAGAAAACAGCATAGAAACAAACTTAAAGGAAAATAAGCAAAATAAAAGGCAAAACAGGTACCATCTTATATGAGATACCATAAAGTTTTTATTGCTACTTTTAAAATAGCTTATATTGCCTATGCATAGCTTTTCCATTTGTAATACAGCTGTCACAGAAATGACACTAAAAACAAACAAAAAAAGCCAACTTTGCACACCACTTCATCCTATGACATATTTAAATATTCTAAAATAGACATTAAGCAGAGACATGCTATGAGCTGGGAAAACTACACAGATTGTGCATCAACATATTAAATTACATTCCCATCAAACCATTACAACAACTGAGCAAGAAGAGAGATTTTTGTTTAAATTATTTTTATTTTAATCCTTCCTTCTCTAAACTTAAAGCAGAACAGATTTTGCAAGTGTGTTAAATGCTGTAAAATAAATCATATTTTCAAATTCCAGCCAGCAAAACAAGTGCTCTAACAGCTCCGAGGCTGGCTGCTGCTCCTGTTTCCATAGAAATGGATATTTGTTTGCTGAATAATGGGGAGGTGCTTTAAAGTAACTTCTTCAGTTTACAGGAATACATTAATTTCCACAGGAAAAAAGAGCCCAAAATCTGGCATACAGTTAAGAGATAGCAGAAGCAGCATGGATTCCCACTATAACAAAACCAAACCAAACCAAAACAAAACAAAACAAAAACCATATAGCATTATTCCAAATATGAAACAAGTCATAATTTCCAAAGCTGCATAGGAGCTAATTTAACCATCTTATACAATCTGAAGAAAAGATGTCCACTTCTAACAACCACCAAAAGCCACAATGCCAGCAAGCAGGGAAGAGGCAGCTGAGTGTCTGTAGTACTACTGAAACTCATAAGCAGAAAGCAAAAAAATTACCTGTATATCAAAGCTCAGTTGGAGATAAGTTACTAAATAAATGATGTATGGTGTATCACCTGCTCAATGTTAGAGAAAAGTGGAGTCAAGCCTCTTGAGCAAGCAAAAGAGATTATTACACCTGCCTTGGCAACCTTACTAGGCTAACCATGCACTTCCACCCTCCTTCCTTTCCTGAGCTTTTCAGACTTGACACCTCACTCCTACAACTGCTCCTTTCAGTTTCAGCAGATGCTTCCTCATCTACTCTAAATGATGATCAGACCCATCCTAAACTGTAACAAGAATATAGTGAGCATCCTAGGATAACTGGGATGTGTCGAAACATTAAAATGGTTAAGAATCAAAGACAGTATATACAACTTCCATTCAATATCTGAGCAACCAGGGTGTAGCTTCTTGGACAACTTTCACATTGACAAAAATAGAGTAAAATGGTAATTAAGTAATATGCAAGAGAAAGGAATGACTTCTAGCTGTGTGTCTGTTTCTGTTATCATGTGATTTCACAGGTCAAATAATAATTTATGTTTTCAGGAGAGATTTGGATTTGCATACCCTCGCACTTATCCCCTTGGTTAGCTGGAATTAGCGGACACATGACAATTAATAAAGGCCATTTTGGTTTCTATTTGGCCCTTTACTCACTGGCAGCAGTGCAGCTGGGAAAAGACTCCCTGGATATTACAACAATAATAACAAGTGATAGGGGGAAGACAGGATAACATGAAGTGACTGAAGTCTGGTTAATCTCACTAGCATTCCAAGTGTCCAGCCACTGAGGTATGATTTACAGGCATCACTGAGTTTTGAGGTGAGATTAAAAAGCCTTTTGGATTTTTACATGGATCAACTCCATGTACAATTTTTAGTCCTGTGGATATACTCTTTCACAACACTTTCAACAATGCTGCTTCAGTGCGAAGGCATGAAGCAGCGATGCTTATCAATTACATCTAACTTCCAAATTTACAGCATGGGGATTTTTTCAAAGCACAGGTTTTGAAGGTGTCAGCTCTTGAACATTCTTCTCTGCCCTGTTCATGCACCAGTGATCCAATGCCATGTAACTTACTCAGCTTAGCTCCAGTGTTGGTTTTTCAATAGAAGATGACTTTTCAGTAGTTGGTTCCCATGAGTGTTGCATCCATCAGACCTGAGAACATTCTCCTCATCTGTAACCTTAGTCAGCCGCAGTTTGTCACGTTCCTCAAGAATCTAACCCTCAACTTTCTCTTGTACAATCTCATAAAAATGGGGAAAGTTTGTTATCAAGGAGAACTAGCAGACCTACAGATTCCTGAGACCATACAGAAATAAATGACAGAAGTTCAGATAAGGTAAGGCTGTGCTGGCCAAATCAGTGAAAAAGAAAGGTTCGTAATTCTGTACATAGTATCTCACTTGTTGCCACCAGTTGTCTCATATCAAGTGCTACCTCAGCTGTATCCAAGACTAACTTACTGTCCAAGCCTGGTACTGCTGCAGGAGACCTAAGAAGCTGCAGTGTAGTTTTTGGGGAAGACAATGAACAGGAGTGAGAACTGCCCCTATCCAGCTCCCCTTCGGACCATCCACAACACACAAACTTTCTCTTCATTTTGTTTCTGGAACCTAGGAAACTCCCCAAACCAGGAAATGACAAAGCCTCAGAAGTTGCATTGCTAAGGTATCCACTACTTCCCCTGCTCTACCTGGAAGTTCAAGCTTAATTTTATCTTCATGGCCCTTTATAACTCTACCTCTCCCTATTGATCTCCTTCCCACATCTTGACTACATCAACATCAGCCTTTATCTTCTATAAACAAAAAAAAGTGCTTTCTTCTACACTGCTTCTTACTAGGGGTGCACCGATAGAGATTTTTGGGGCCGATACCAATAACTGATATTTAAGGAGGCATATCGGCTGATTCCGATCCAATTTCTGATACAGCTGCCTCCAGCTGGTAAGTCCGGTGTGGTGGAAGGGGAAGGGGGAGGGAAGGGGTGTGGAGGGGGGGCAGATCAACGTCCCCCACAGTGAGGGAGGGGTCAGGGGCAGGCACTGCCCAGGCAGGGCAGAGGGGTGGGTGCCAGAGCCACGGCTTGTGGGAGGGGACGGCAGCTCCCGCTGTTGCTTGCACCCTGGAAAAGGACAGGGTGGGTGGCAAATGTCCCCCAGATCTGCACAGGGTGGGGGCTGGGCTTGAAGCGGGCACTGGGAGGATGCTGCATCCACCCTAAACTTCGCTGCTGCGCCACTACCAGCACCACCAGCTGCAGCCCCGGCTCTTCCCAGCATGTGGGTGGAGGCAGGGCACTGAGCTCAGGCTGCACTGGACAGCTGGTGGTGGCGGTGCTGGGAGCAGAGCAGCAGCGAAATTTAGGCCCTGGCTGCAGCCCGCCCCGCCCCAGCAGATTCAAGGGACACATGCCCTCCCTGTGCCCTTTTGGGGTGCAAGCAGCAGTAGGAGCCACCTCCCCACCACAAGCCGCAGGTCTGCGCCCCCCACCCCGCCTGAGCAACGCCTGCCCCCTCCCTCTCCACAGAAGGCATTGATCTGCGTCCCTCCCTCCCTCCTCCCTCCCCTTCCACCACACCAGACTTATCAGCTGGAGGCAGCTCTCCATGCCGCTGGCTCTGCTTCTTGCTGCCTAAGTGCCGAGATGCAGCTGCATGCAGCACAGACATTTATCAGCCAAATTATTGGCTCCATTGGGCCAATATCTGATATGGCCAGTTTTCTGTATATCGGTACCGATCCAATATCAGACCGATGTATTGGTGCACCTCTACTTCTTACAAACAACTATCCTTAAAGCACAATACCTACTGGTAACCGCACAATTCTGAGTAAATGCCCTTGCTCTGTAAGGAATGGCTGAAATTTTTATAAATTAAAAAAGTTTAATTATTCTGAAACATTCAGTTTCGCAAACAGCTAGCCCTCAGAACCATCTGTTCTCTTGCTCAGACTCATCTTCTAATCTATAATATTTATATTTTATATTAATCTTAATGTATATCATACTAACTGAAATTAACTATGAATTAGAATTCTATCTGTAGCCCTGGTTTAGATGTATATGGGTATACATGAGGAGCACAGTTTGGATTCTGATCTTGAGAATATGAAAGACAGGTTTAAAGAGTAGAATGCTGATGGAGTAACATTTTTTAGCAGAACTAGTTTGGAAAAAACCAACTCTATTGTAATCAAGAAAAAGAAAAATCACCTGGTTTTGCTTGATAATTACTTTGACCACTGCTGAATACTGCTATGGTCAATAGACATGTATTGTTTTTCCAAGGAAAACTTTTCATAAACAGTTCAAGATGAACAATGAGAATTCTACTAAAAAATTCTGCGTGTGGTGGGTGAACATTTGCTTAGCTTTGCTTTAGAACTGTCCTATTTCATCACTATGCTCTAGCATACAATTGCTAAAGCCCAATCCATGCTCTCTACAGAGTACCAAGGGGTGTTGAAGGAAAGAAAAAAGTTCTCTCTAAGCTTTATCTTCAGGCTACAGAGGGTCACACTGTTGCATATAAGGCAGCCTTCTTGCCATCTCACTATTTCCATGCCCAGTGCAGTGCAGAAAAGCTTGGTCTGACCTAAAATAAACTAAACTGTATTGGGGAGATTTTGATTCCACATCACCAAAAGAGAAAGGGAATATTAATTCACACTCATACAGCATTGACCATTCAGAGAATCTCAAAATGATTTACCAACATGGGTAAGAATATAAGAACCAAAGAAGTGCCATACTGGGTCAGACCAATAGTTCATCTGGTATTCTGTCTCCAACAGTGTCAGTAATAGATGCTATAAAGGGAGAGCACTGAACCAAATGTCTCTAGAGTGCTCTATCTCCTTATTCGCTACCCTCCCTGGCATCCACCATTATTGGTTTAGAGACAGAAGTCAAAGGAAACATCTACAACCATTCTGCTCAACAGCCATTAAAAGGTAGATTACTCATGAATTTATCCAGTCCCTTTTTGAACCTGGCTATGCTATCTGCCTCCAGCACCTTCTGTGGCAATGAATTCCACAGGTTAACTACATGAAGTGTAAAAAAGTACTCTCGTTAGTTTTAAACTTGTCACCTACTAATTAAAGTGGACACCTCCTAGTTCTAGCACTCAGACTTGGCGAGCAACAGGTCCCTGTTCACTTGGTCCACACTCTTCAGGATTTAATAGACCTCTATCATATCTCCCCCCACGCCCATATCCAAACTGAAGAGTCCTAGCCTGGTATGGCAACTCCAGGGCCCTGATCTTTTTAACTGCTCTTATCTGTTCCTCTTCTAATTCTATTACATCCTTTTTCGTATGTGGGAATTAAATCAACACTCAATATTTAAGATGCAGGTGAACCATGCTTTTGTAAAATGGCATGATATTCTTAGTTTTGTTTTCAATTACCTTCTTAAACAATACCCAACATTTTATTAGCTTTTTTGGTAACCACTGTGCTGAGCTGTCATTTTCAGAGAACAATCTAGAGCATTGTGTATGTATAGTTGAAGTTATTCTTCCCCAGGTACATTACCTTGCACTTGCTGACCTTCCACCCCAGCCCCTGCCTGGCCCTATGCGGGTATG
>NW_005842070.1:2046437-2050590 GCF_000455745.1 Alligator sinensis | reverse complement strand
CCCCAGTCCCCCTGGCCTTGTCCCCCACCCTCCACACCCACTTACTGGAGAAAAAAAAAAGCAGGGCTGGGCCTGTGTTAAGCTGCATCCAGAAGCAGGACAGTTTTAACTGTTAGGGTAGTAGTGAGACAGATACTCTTGAGCTACTGCACTCTCTGGGTCACCCTTAGGCAAGGCATTGCACCCATCAGCCTCCCTTACCAGGGTTACAGTTGAAGCCAATGGGGGTGCAAAACAGTGGACCATCTTATTTGGCAGATGCCTGTTGCAACTGGGACAATAATAGAGGAGACTTGCTCAAGTTAGCTGAACACTGCAACCGGCAACAAGAAGTGGCAACCTACTGCAGTATTTTGTCAAGCATAATCCATGGTCTTTCAAGAATTAAGGAAAAAAAACCAAAAACAAACAAAAAACACAACAACATGAAGGGGGTCCCTGACAGGAAAAGTGAGGATGCCTCACCTGTTAAGGATAATCATGAGCAACAGGTGACTCCTGACTGTCAGCACGCTACTGTCCACACTCAGGAAAGCAGTCAATGTGACAACACGGAATGTGAGAACTCTACATCTGTGCTTGGACCAGTGCTTTTCAACATCTTTATCAATGATTTGGATGGAGGAGTGAAAAGCTTGCTGGCCAAGTTTGCGGACTACACCAGGTTATGGAGCAGTGTGGTCACACCAGATGATAGGTTGCATATACAGGCAGACCTGGACAGGCTTGAGAGTTGGGCAGACCGGAACCAGGTAAGTTTAACACTTCCAAGTATAAGGTTCTCCATCTGGGGACAAAAACCCCTCAACATACATATAGGCTTGGTGGTGACAGCTTGACTTGCACCACAGCCAAAAGGGACCTAGGGGCAGTGATTGACCATCATATGAATATGAGCCGTCAGTGCGAGGTAGTGGTCAGCACAGCAAACAACATGCTGGCATGCATCAACCGATGCATCTTGTGTAAAACTAAGGAAGTGATACTCTCGCTGTACTCAGCACTGGTGAGACCGCAGTTGGAGTACTGAATCCAGTTCTGGGTGCCACACTTCAATAAGGACATGGAAAAGCATGAGAGGGTCCAGAAAAGAACCACCCGTATGATCAGGGACTTGCAAGGAAAGCCATATGAGGATAGGCTGAGGAACCTGGGCCTCTTTAGCCTAAAGAAGAGAAGGTTGAAAGGGCGCTTGATAGCAGCTTACTGCTATATCAGAGGAGTGCACCAGGAGCTCAGAGAACAACTGTTCACGAGGGCAGTGATTCTCAAAGTGGTGGTCCGCGGACTGGTGCCAGTATGCAAGCCTCCGGTTGCCGGTCCACAGCAAGTTGCCAGGAAAGAAAGAAATATATTTTCAGAAGCATAACACTGATATGTCATAGCGCCACAGTTCGTACGTTCCAACACTCCAGGTGACGTCACGTTGTGCGAGGTGAGGAAAGAGAAGGAAACAGCCGGTCACACATTTGTGTAGCGCTGTTACACGCAGTTGCTGCCACCGGCTGAACCGAGCACCAGTCCCTGGCCCGCTTGAAAAAAAATTTCTGATCCACCACATCAGATAGTTTGAGAAGCACTGCACTAGGGCGCCCCCAGGGAAGACCAGGACCAATGGATACAAACTCCTGGAAGGCCACTTCAGGATTAATTCCAGGAAAAACTCCTTCACAGTCAGGGTGTCCAGACTGTGGAATAACCTCCCTCCAGAGGTGGTGCAGTCACCTACCCTGGAGGTTTTCAAGAAGAAACAAGACAGTCACCTCGCTGGGGCCTAACCCCAGTTGTCCTCCTGCCTAGAGAGGGCGGGCTGGACCACATGATCTGCAAGGTCCCTTCCAGCCCCTAACAATCTATGAATCTATGAAAATTGGGACAGTGGTTAGTGTCAAGCATGAAATGAAGAGATTAAAGATCAATATTCTAGGTCTGTGTGAAGCATGCTGGAAAGAGCCTGGAATTATTGTTTCAGAAGACATGAAGATCATCTATTCAGGAGGTCAAATGCATGAAAGAGGAGTTGGGTGGATTTTAGATGAAGAAACCTTAAAACGATTGCATGGTTTTGGGGCAATATCCAGTACAGTGATGCTTGTGAAAATAAAGGCTAAACCTTTGAACATTGCAATAATACAAGTCAATGTACCAACAGCTAAAAGAGGGGAAGACGACACTGATAATTACAATGAAGACCTTGATAAATTAAAAAAGCAATGCAAACCTCAAGAAGCGGTCATAGTGATGGGAGATCTAAATGCAAAAGTTGGCTGTGAACAACTAGATAATACTGTTGGACCTTGTGGACTTGGAGAGAAAAATGAAAGAGGTGAGAGACAGATTCATTGGTGTGTTGCAAATGATCAAGTCATTATGAACACATGGTTGGAACACCACCTGAAAAGAAGGTATACATGAAAAAGTCCTGGAGATTACATTATAAACCAAACTGATTACATCACCATCAAAAGAAGATTCAGAAATGCAGTTCAACAATTGAAAGCTTACCCAGGGGCTTGTAGCAGAATGCAATCTGTTTCTCCCCAAACTCTGCCATCAGGCTGATGACCAATCTGACAATTTGGTTACTATGGTCACTGCAGAGTGCAAACACCCCTGGCCCCATTGGCTTCAGGTAACCCCAAGTTGTAACCTGAGCTGGATACATTCTTGAGGGAGCGGGAAACCTGCTCCCTCTGCCTAAGTGACTGGCCTCACACATCTGGGTGGGAGGGCTTAAACTCCCTATTGTTCTAAGCAATGTCATCATGACTGGCAAGGAATGGCCATCAGGCCGGGGGGGGATCAAGAGCCCCAGCCAGTCTACCCAGCAGCCAGCGATGCATTACAAATTGGTTGGCTGGCAAACAACAACTGCTGGCCTTCACTGGATCAGGTAAATGAGGTCATAAGGTCTAGAAAAGTTAAAGACTACCCAGGAGGAGGGGGAGCAGCCATAATGAGGACTCTCAAATGAATTTGCTATTTTTTTTTAAACTCATGATCAATGAACTGCTTGCCTCCAGAGGGAATCTCTGCCTGCCTCTGGATGATACTTGTGAGTACACTATTTGAGATCGAACTAGATATATATCTTGCAGTAACTCAGATGTGTGATCAAAGGCTACCATGTCAGTTTGCTCTAAGGTATTTCCTCTGATATTGCTCTACCCTGTACCCTATTCCAAACCTACTACTTGTAAACAATAAAGTTCTTCTCTGTACCTAGCGTGGGAGACTTATTGGGAGAGGGTCTAGATTATGCCTTGGGGTCCCCTTGGTTCAGGTGACTAAGGGAGACCACTATTTGTGCTTCAGACTGAGAGAAGCACCCCAAGTTCTTGCAGTAGGTCAAATACCCCTCAAGGACTACTGGACCTGTGTTTCCCAAGGGGCACAGGACCAAAATCAGTCCAGACCCTGGGTGGTGATGGTGTTACCCCCAGGCTTGCGGATGTTCTCCCAGAAGGGGTTCAGTCGGACATGAGGCACCCTCAAGGAGGCAACAGAAATGATGAAAGACCTTTTCTTGTATTTTATTGATTATACCTAGTGTTCAACATTTTCAGGTTTTATTAAAAAAAAAAATCTGGGAATTTTTCAGGGTTTATCTTCCAAACATAAAATCCAGGTTGAAATCAGGATAAAAAGGAAAAAAAAGAAAAATAAATCAGTTTAAATTGGGGAAAATAATAATACATTCCCGCAGCAGTGATGGAGGGACAAAGTAAGGCTGGGACTACAGAAGGGGCGGGGCACAGCCCGTTGGCCGCTCCCGGAGCTGCAGCAAGGAGCAAAGCAGAGGGAACTGTCAATGGGAGTGAGACGGGGAGGGACAGCTCTTGCTGCTACTTGCATCCTAGGCTGGGGCTAGGAGGGCTGTGCCAGGTTCTTCCCAAGGGCGCATGCCCCTGGATCTGCATGTAGGATGAGAGCAGGCTGCTGCTGTAGGGTGAGGCTGGTGGCACTGAGCAGCAGCCTGCTCTCGTCTAGTGCACAGATCCAGGGGCACGCGCCACCCGGGAAGAGCCTGGCGCAGCCCCCTAGCCTGCAGTCCTCCCGAAGCGTGCATAGCAGCAAGAGTTGCACCCTCCCGCCCCACATCCACTTACAGTTCCTTCCACAGCTGGGGGGGGGGGAAGGAAAAAGGGTGGGA
>NW_005842070.1:2038969-2046244 GCF_000455745.1 Alligator sinensis | reverse complement strand
CACCCTCTCCTGGCCCCCATGTGGCAGCTGCCAGCCTGTTTCCCCACCCCAGAAACCTGTGCCTCAGGTAGCCAGCACTTATAGTTTACTGGCACCCTCTAGCCATTCCCCATTTGTACCGGATAACAGGGATTTTACTGCACCCAGTAAAATTGAGTGAACTGAAAAACATGTAAATTAGTAAAAACCAAATAACTTCAATTAAAATCCTGGCCCCCATGTGGCAGCTGCCAGCCTGTTTCCCCACCCCAGAAACCTGTGCCTCAGGTAGCCAGCACTTATAGTTTACTGGCACCCTCTAGCCAT
Organism: Alligator sinensis; assembly: GCF_000455745.1. NCBI lineage: Eukaryota > Metazoa > Chordata > Crocodylia > Alligatoridae > Alligator > Alligator sinensis. The sequence continues at coordinate 2,045,938 of NW_005842070.1, read as the reverse complement.
TCCCCATTTGTACCGGATAACAGGGATTTTACTGCACCCAGTAAAATTGAGTGAACTGAAAAACATGTAAATTAGTAAAAACCAAATAACTTCAATTAAAAAAATAAAAATAAAAATCAGAGAATTTATTGGTGAAAATTGGAAAAAACTGAAAATGCGGAACACTAATTATACCAAAACTTTTGATAGAGTCAAGCATAAGGAGTTAATGAAAATACTGGAAGAACTGGATACTGATAGTAAAAACCTGAGAATTTTAAGAAACCTCTATTGGGATCAAACTGCAGCAGAAAACAAACTGATTTCATCCAAATTGAGAGGAATAAGGCAAAGGCTGTGTTTTGTCACCTGACTTTTTCAACTTGAACTGTGAGAAAATACTGAGGCAGATTGAGGATTTATCAGGGCTGATCACTGGCAGACAGAATTTGAACAACTTGTGTTATGATGATGACTCAGTCTTAATAGCCGATTCAGAAAAGAAACTGCAAGGAATTTTAGATAAAACTGTTAGTGAGAGCAAGAAGAAGGGTTTAAGTATCAACTGTAGAAAAAAAGAATGCGTCGTAATTACAAAGAAAAAGATGGAAAACCCTATAAAATGTCAGGATTTGATTACAACAAAGACAAAAAATGAATACATGATGAAAACTGCATAAAACAATCATATTAAAAATCATTGATACAATATATATTAGTTGTATTGTTGAGTTTTACAAATGGTTTTCACTTAACATACAAAAGTAATTTGTTAAGTAATAGAGTAAGGTTTCTGATACTTCACTATTACAAAATACTATACGCTGAAGATACAGCAGGGAATTTGTAGATGGAATTCACTATATAACACTGTTTCAGTGAAACGTACCAATGCCTAAAGTTCCAAAAACACCCCAAAAAAACCACGCCCCACAAAAGAAACCCATATGGCAAATGTTCTCCTGTAGTGAAAAAATTAGAATCTTGTTTTGAAATTTAAACTCTAAAGATGGAGGTTTCTAACAACAGTAACTTTCAAAATGTTGCCACAATTATTTAAAACCACTAAATGAATTTTCATTTGAGAAAAATACGTAGATATATTTATTCATGTTTAATTACTAGGAAGAGACATACTCCAAAAGAAAGCCAAAAAATATTTATAAAAAGGAATCTCACATACAATACTAAAATATGTTGCAATATCCTAATTACAGTAGAATTACAGAGATGTAGGGCTAAAAGAAACCTCACAGGATCATCTAGTCCAAGGCAGAATCATCCCTATCCAAACCAACCTATACAAATCCATTATCTAATCTCTTAACAAACTACACAATCAACCCTAACATAACACAAGACATAACACTATAACCTGACACAGATAAAGAAGGGGAACCACCACAGCTAACATCCTACTGCAAAGCTTGTTAGTATATGCTCAAGAGATCCTAGGAAATGGGTCACACCCCTACTACAAAGCAAGGCAACCCACCTCCCCCCCCCCCAAATCTGTACCAATCTGACTATATAATAAAATTCCTTCCTGACTCCAGATCTGGTTGTGTTTGGCCCTGAGCAGAGGGTCAAAAACACTTTAGCCAGGAGTCTCTGTGTTTTAAGTTCCAGTGGAAGCAACAGCACACCCCAGTTAAAGTCCCTAGCCTTGGCTGTAGCTAGTAACCAATGCCTCTGAGGAAGAGTTTAAAAACACACTGACATATAGAAGAAGGGTGGGGGGAGGGGTGCGCAAATCAGGAAAGCCCAGAAGCATGGGAAACAGCCACAGGAGAATATAGGCATAGCTATGCCTAGACCAAGGGTGCTCAACCTCTGGCCACAGAGCCATTGCATCTAGTCCATGGAGTTTCCCATGGATCAGGAAATCTGGCAGTGGGGGAATTGTGACCAATAATATGGCCATAGACCTCCCTGACCAATTCAAAACCCCCAAGTCCTACTTGGTGGACTGGGCTGGGCTGCGACCCTTTCCCCTGTGGGGCCAGGCCACATCCCCCCTACACTTCTGGATCAGGACTGGGCCATGCTTCCTTCCCTCCAAATGGGGCCTGATTGGGGCCGGGCCATGCCTCTTTCCCCCACAGGGCTGGGTTACCCCCCTCCCCTTCACAGGGCCAAGTCAAGCTCCTTTAACCTGCAGGGCTGCAGTGGGGGAGGCCTGGCCCCCACCCTCCTCCAAATGGCCAGATTTTCCACGCTGTGCCTGCCTGGGGACTGGATCAAGAACACTGGCTGGATCTGCCCAGTAGACAGACTAGGCACTACCAACCTGGCCCACCAGGCAAAAAGATTGAGAGAACAGCTTGCCTAGATCCATCCCTGACCAATCTGTACAACCTATTCTTGAACACTGCCAGTGATGGGGAGTCCACAGCTTCTTTAGCCAGTCTATTCCACTGCCCCACTATTCCAATAGTGAAGAAAAATTTTCCTGCTATCCAATCTAAACTTACTTTGTTGCAACTTCAAGACTGCAGAAAATATTTTGAAGTTTTAGAAGATATTTTGAAGACCAACTACCATATTTACTTGAATCCCAAGACAAGGTCCCCCCACAATCAGCATGGGAGGGAAGGCCTGCCATCCTACATTCACATAAAAGATAGGCAGTGTATTTAATGTAGCTATCTTTGAACTGCTGTTAAAAGCAGCATGTGCTCATCAATGGAAACCAACTATGAAGCTGATTAAAATATAGCCAGCACTGAGCATGACTATAAAACACACAGGCCATATTGTGCAAACATGCTGATTAGAACCTGCCACAAAGATAAGTCAGTGTAACTCATCTGAATAAAATGTATGGTAGAGCACAATCCCTCTCAGCATTAACTCTTTGTCAAGTCATGGTGAGCCACTACACTGGCTCATGCCCCATTTTTACTTCCTTGTCACTCCCACAGCTAAGCTGCGTCTTTCTTCCCCATTTCCAACGAATCCTGCTTCTCTACAAGCCTTAAATGCTAGGCAAACATCACTAAACAGGGCCCCAAACAGTTCACCCAGAATCCCTCTGTTACCCCCCTCTCTCAGCCTGTTGCAAACTGTTAGTCTGGCCCTGGCCTCCATGAGGTGAAGCCAGACCGAGATGCCCTATGCCTCAACTGCATGTAAATTTTTGGAGGATCCCAGGACTCATAACAAGAACACCTTGTTCCAGTCATGAGTGGGTGGGGGGTAATTAGCAAATAGATCCTTTGTGGGGGTGTCTGGAGTATAGACCTACACTGAGCAATGCTGAGCCATGGGTTCACATGGCTTAAAATGCTGTCAGCAATGCTGGGGCCCATCCCAATGAACTATATGGTAAATAATGAGCCTTTTGACTTTGGACTAATATCATGCATAGTTTGTATTATGTAAGTAGATGGCCATGTGTTACTTACGTGTATGTTTACAGAGTACCTATGCTAAAACTTGCAGCAGTTTAAAGAAATGGTACCATGCATCAATTCTGGATGAACAAAGTATATGTGTACTATATGCAAATTGCTACAACTATATTTATTTCAAGGTCAGTTTTTTCAAATTTGCTCCTCACTTCCATGTGTTCAGGGTAAGCAAGGTCTGACAGTAATGGGGGGGAGGGGAGGGGAGGGGAGGGGAGGAGGAGAAGGTGATGCAGGGGAAAGAAGTTTGGGGGGGGAGGGGGCAAAGGGGCTACCTGACCCTTCAGATTTTCCCTGCTGTAGCAGTGGGAGGGAGACAAATTCAAGACAAAGCTCTGCTAATTAGATGCTATACCTGGAAAATGTTAACAATTTTATAAATTGTCCATATACAGAATCTAATTATTGGGGGAGTTGTCTTATAATTGAGTAAATATGATATGGAACTGCAACAGTTTGCGCGCTGGTACAGTGATGCAAACTGCTTAAAGAAAGTACAACTGCCATCATTACAAGACATTTTGGGTATGGAAATATGTCAAAATACTGCAGCAATCAGGCATACTAATTTCAAAAGACAAGAAAACAATGTTTATAGCAACATATCAACATCAAAACTTAATATTATAGCACAAAAACATATTTCTAGAGTAGTCAATCCAAGCCTCACTTTGGAAATGCCAGTAATTCCACCAAGTAAATAAAAATTAAATACAATTTAAATGAGATTTAGTCACCTTCCATTTTTAATAACAATATATATTCTTGCTTACTCACCACTGGTACTAATCATCATATTTCCAGAGTTTCTCACTTCATCAAATTTTGCAAAGATCACTTGTAACCTAGAAATAAAGGACAAAAGTTATTTTCTTTTATGTGAAGCTTAGGTGTTGTTTTTCCAGCTCCCTCCAGTTAAAATAAAATTGAAATCAAAACTAATTCCAACTATGCTGCAAGAGATAATGAAGATGAAAGATGGAAGACAAATTATTTTTTCTGGCGATCAAAATTTTTTTCTGCAAACAAGCAATTTCTCATTTTGAAGTTAAATTTATTCAAATTCATTAAAAATTCAATCCACTTAGTAAGATCCACACAGGCAGCCAGCAAACAGGGACTGCAAACAGGGTAAGCAGTTTGCAGGCAGCTGCTAGGGGCAAGAGGAGGAAAGAGGAGAGAAACCAGGAACCAAATCCTGCCGAGGAAAGGTAAGTGATCCAGCTGCCTGTGCCTTTGGTTTCCTGAGTGTTTATTTGGTGGGCTGCATGCGTTTGAGGCATGTGCTCTGAGAAGCTGAGAGTGATTGCTGCCTGGACCTGCCAAAAGCCCTAATGAGGGAGCAGAGCCAGTTGAGCCCCAGCAGGGCATAAAAGGAGTCCCTGGTAACCTGGGGAGACTGCAAACAAGGTAAGCACTTTGCAGGCAGCTTGCAGGCCAATTCCTAGGCCAGTTCATGTGTGTTTGAGGTGTGTGCTCTGAGAAGCTGGAAATGATTGCCGACTGAGTAGTGGGGACACTGGTGGGGACCCATTGTACCCCATGGCTTCCTGCCTTGGCCCCAGATGGTGCTTATTCCCATTGCATCAATGAGGCTTCCTCCCAGAAGGAACCTATGGTTCCATCCTCCACCCAGACAGAGCCCCTGGCTCTGGGCTATGGAGGCTGCCTGGCATGGCTGCCAGCAACTGGGAATGGGAGCGAGGTCACCCTAGCCCATGAGGTCTGCTGCTTCCCAGGGGCCTGTATCCGGGACATGGCAGAAAGGATTCCTAAACTCATCTGGCCCTCTGATCACTACCCCATGCTCCTCATCCATATGGCCACAAATGACACAGCTTGGAGCAATCCTGGCTGGGTCATGAGTGACTACAGGGCTCTGGGGGCTAGGCTTATGGGGCTGGAGGCGCAGGTAGTTTTCTCCTCCATCTTCCTGGTTGTGGGCCTAGGAAAGATGGATGTATCAAAGAGGTGTACCAAAGGCTCCAGCAATGGTGCTACCGAGAAGGTTTCAGCTTCCCTGACCACAGCACATACTTCAGAGACAGAGGTCTTCTGGGAAGGGATGCAAACCACCTCATGCCAAAGGGGAAGGCTCTTTTCTTGGCTAGGATGGCAGACCTCCTGGATAAGACTTTAAACTGAGATTGCCAGGGAGGGGAGGGGCCAACAACCAACCAACCGTTACAACAAGAGATACCAGGGAGGACACCACAGCACAAGCCGAGGGAATGGAGCTCCCTCAAGGTAACAGGAAACCAAGGACCTCCAGCAGAGGGCTCAAATGCCTGTACACAAATGCCAGGAGCACGAGGAACAAACAGGAGGAAATGGCCCTTCCGCTTTCCAGCCATGACTACAATATCATAGGGATAACAGAGACCTTGTAAGACTCTACCCATGATTGGACTGCAGCTATAGAGGGCTAGACCCTGCATAGGAGGGATCACATAGGGAAAATGGTGAAGGTGTAGCTCTATATGGAAAAGAAGCCATACACATCCTTGGAAGCTAAAATTGGAACCAAGGAAGGGAGACTTGAGACCCTCTGGGTCAAGATGGGAGGGGGGGGACCTTACTGTAGGAATGTATTACAGACTTCTGAATCAAGATGAGTTAATAGATCTGGAATTGTCCAGAGAACTGGAAGAGACTTTAAGAGAATGGGACATGGTCATCATGGGTGACCAACTACTCAGACATCTCCTGGGAAGAGCACTTGGCCAGATCTGACCAGTCACATAGATTCCTGACTTGTAACACCGAGGTCTACCCATCTCAGGAAGTATACAGGCTGACCAGAAGAAGTGCCCTCCTAGATTTTCTTTTGGCCGAGGGGGACAACTTAGTGAGTGATCTGATGATAGAGGGTAACCTAGGCAACAGCGACCATAACACTATCACTTTCACTGTCTGTCGTAGAGCTGGGAAATCTGTCAGTAAGGTACAAATTCTTGACTTTAAAAAAACTGAATTCAATAAGCTAAGGACTTTAGTGAGTAATGCCCTATGGGATCATGGACCTCAGGGAAAGCACATGGATGAAGAGTGGTCATTCTTCAAAGAGACGATCCTCGGTGCACATAAGTCGTCCATACGTATACGCAAACAAGGTGGCACAGGGGCTGGGAAGCCACCTTGGCTCAATAGAGAAGCTGCAAATTTTCTGAAAAAAGAAAGGAAGGCTTACCAATGATGGAAGCTAGGAATAGGCCCCAAGGAGAACTACATAAGATTGGCCTACACCTGTAGGGGGCAGATTACAAATGCAAAGTCGGTGACCAAATTCAGGTTAGCAATCGAAATCAAGGACAGTCAGTTCTTCTACAGGTAAGCAGGTAACGGGAGGAAAACCAGGGGAAGCGTGGGACCCCTGCTCAATGCATCTGGACATCTGATCACTGACACCAAGGAGAAAACAACTCCTGAACGAGTGCTTTGCATCTGTATTCCACCAGTCTAAGAGTGATAGCCTACCGAATGCAAATATGACATACAATAGTCACAGTAGAAATGATCACTTACCAACAGTCAATGTAGAGCTGGTGAAACAACAGCTAGAGAGACTGGATATCTGTAA
>NW_005842070.1:2004519-2038875 GCF_000455745.1 Alligator sinensis | reverse complement strand
AACAGATGAACTCGATCCAAGAGTGCTGAAGAAATTAGCTGAAGTCATTGCAGGACTGCTGGTGAACCTCTGAGAACTTGTGGTATTCAAGAGAGGTCCCAGAAGACTGGAGGAGGGCCAACGTTGTGCCCATCTTCAAGAAGGGGAGGAGAGAGGACCCAGGGAACTACAGGCCAAATCAGCCTGACCTCAATCCTAGGAAAAAATCCATGAAAACTCTCTCAAGGAGTCCATAGACAATAAGCAAGCTAGTAGAAGGCAAAACTCTGAATGATCCAGCATGGTTTTGTTGCAGGCAGGTCATGTCTAACTAACCCCATCTCCTTCTATGACCAGATTACTTATCACCTAGATAAGGGAGATGAGGTTGATGTCATTTACTTGGACTCTGACTTGGTATCCCACGAGGCTCAAGGTAAAACTAGGGAACTATGGGCTCAAACAATTCAACAGTCAGATGGGTGTGAAACTGGTTGCAAGGTCAGACCCAGAGAGTACTAATAGACTGATCTGTGTTTGCCTGGTGGAAGGTAGCCAGTGGGGTCCCCCAGGGTTTGGTACTTGGACCACCGCTTTTCAACAATTTCATCAATGATCTGGATGTGGGGCGGAAAAGCACACTGGCAAAGTTGGCCGATGACACTAAGCTGTGGGGAAGCGCGGCCACACCTCAGGGTAGGCTGATGATCCAGGCAGACCTAGACATATTAGATGGGCAAACCAGAACCAGATGCTGTTCAACACTGAGAAGTGTAAAGTGCTCCATCTGGGAAAAAAATACGCAACAAACTTACAGGCTTGGGGGCACCACGTCTGAAAGACACCTGAGGGTCATAACTGACCATAAAATGAATGTGAGCCACCAGTGTGATGTTACAATTAGCAGCGCAAACAATACGCTGGCATGCATCAACCAATGCATCTCAAGCAAAACTAAGGAAGTTATTCTCCTGCTCTACTCAGCATTTGTGAGGCCTCAGCTGGAGTACTGCGTGCAGTTCTGGGCGCCACACTTCAAGAAGGATGTGGAGAAGCTTGCGCGAGTCCAGAGAAGAGCCACTCATATGTTTAGAAGCCTGAAGAGCAAGCCATACAAGGAAAGGCAGACAGATATATGGGACTGTTCAGCTTAGAAAAGAGAAGACTTTGAGGGGGCTTTGGTGGCAGCTTACAAATGTATCAGTGGACAGCATCGGGGCAGGCGAACAACTATTCACCAAAGTGCCCCAGGGGAAAACCAGGAGCAACAGTCGAACTCTTAAAAGGTGGTTTCACACTTGATAAAAGGAAAAACTTCTTTACGGTTCAGTGACCAGACTCTGGAATAGACTCCCAGCAGGGGTGGTGCAGGCACCTACCCTGGAGATCTTCAAAAGGAGACTGGATGCATACCTTGGCTAGGGTTATTTGACCCCAGCAGTATTTCCTGTCTAGAGCAGCGGGGCTGGACCCAATGATTTCATGAGGTCCTTTCCAGCCCTAAACTTCTGTGAATAAAACACCGTATCTTAAATAACTTAATTTAAAATAGTCCAGCACTAAATTACATTTATCTTAATGGCATACAGGCTTAACATAACCCTGTTAGGCTAGTTATATAAAGCTCTAAACAGTCATGATTTGAGTACCATATATAGTAGAACAATTAAAGATAACATTAAACTAGTCCAGAGCCAATTACTATATCTGTCAAAATTTCATTATTTTGTCAATAAAGGTACTCTGAAAACTATCTTTCTTTTCCAGTAGAAAAGAAGACAATCGTTTCATTTTTTAAATATACAAAACATTTGAGGGATGTTTAACTGTGAAGAAACTATATTCTGTTATCTTGGTGAAGTTAGTGGTACATAACAGAAAAAGCCTGAGATTTTTTTGTTTGTTTTTTGGCAACGTTGGCAGCGTTCTTTTCCAACTTATCGCCATAATGTATTATTTGTCCTCTAAAACAGGGACGTTTTGCAGTGGGGGCCACTTTTAACTCCTAACGTGGGTTCCCTTCCAACTCAACCCGTGCTACAGCTGCTGGAAACAGTAACAGTCATGGCCACCCCTTCACTGCTGATGCCATTTCCCCAAGTAATCACATCCCCCCAGCTACCAGAACACTGCAGAAAGCCCAGAGCTCCAGGGGACGGACAAGATGGCTCTGCAGGCCAGATCCAGATGGCAAACCACAGGTTGCTGAACCCTGCTCTAAAACCGACTAAACCCCAACTAAGTTAGATGTTTGTGAATTGGAAGGGGATACGTTGACCTAGCTTGGGACACAGATGCAAAGATCTATGCCTCAAACCAAAAACGATGGCTTAAGGAGAAATCTGTTTCCATGACATAAAGGTAACTGCCAAAGGCTCTGAGATCTTCTTTGTCAGTTCCTTTAGGACCCTGGGAGAAAGTTAATCTGGTCCTGCTGACTTGAATTCATTCAGACGCTCAAAAGTTCTGCCATTTGCCCAGTGCCTGTATGCTTTCCTTTTGTATTTTAGAAGCACCTTATACAGCCACACTGGTTTCTTGCCATTCTTGTGCTCCCATCATATTGGGACAGTTTCTTGATGTGCTTCCAATACTGTGCCTTTGGAAGCTCCCAGTCCCCTTGGGATTTAGCATCCTAGTTTTGCTGACTCCAAGCTTTCCATCTCAGGATCGAGAATTCTATCATATCATGATAGCTTCCTCTTAAATTACCCATTGCCTTCACATCCTCCACCTATTATTCCCTGCTGATCAGGAAAAGATACAAGATACATGATCCCCTAGTAGTATCCTTCATTTTCTGGAGCAGAAAGTTGTTCTCCACAAGTTAGGTACTGGCTTGACATTTTATGTTTGGCTGCACTGTTCTTCCAGCAGATGTCTGGAAAACTGAAGTCCCCCATCAGTTCCAACCCACAGCGTTTGGATAGATTTATTACCTGCTTGAAGAATGCCTCATCTACCTTCTCTTCCTGATTAGTTGGCCTGTAATAAATCCCCTACTATTTTATTTAGGAGTGCACAGATAGAGATTTTGGGGCCAATACCAGTAGCCGATTTTTAAGGAGGCATATCAGCTAATACCAATCCAATTTCCAATACAGTTGTGTTCAGCTGGTAAGTCTGTTGTGGTGAAAGGGCGGGGAGGGGGGGAAGGGAGGCAGCTCCCACTGCTGCACGCACTCCGGGAGGGCACAGGGCAGGGGTGTGCGCCCCCGGATCTGCGCGAGGAGGGGAGGGTGGGCTGTAGCTGCAGGCTGGAGCCCGGGCTGCGCCAGGCTTTTCTCAGTGGGGGCTGGGCTCGGGGTGGGGGCTGTGAAGGGGACTGCAGGCACCCCAGATTTTGCCACAGCCCCGCTGCCAGCGCTGACACCTGCCCAGTGCAGCCCCGGCTCTTCCTGGCACGTAGGTGGAAGTGGGGCGTTGAGCCAGAGCTGTGTCAGGTGGGCATCAGCGTTGGGAGCAGGGCTACAGCAAAATTTGGGGTGGCTGCATCCCCTTCCACAGCCCCCGCCAAGAAGAGCCTGGTGCAATCCCGGCTCCAGCCCACCCTCCCCAGATCTGGGGGTACATGCCCCCCACCCCTGTGCCCTCCCGTGGTACATGCAACAGCAGAAGCCACCCCCCCAAACAAGCTGCAGTTCCATCCTGCACCGCACCATGCCCCAACTGGGCAGCACCTGTGCCTGCCCTCTCCCTCACCGCAGAGAACGTTGATCTGCCCCCCCACGCCCTCTCCCTTCCCCCTGCCCTTCCACCTCAACAGACCTGCCAGCTGCACGCAGCTCTCCATGCTTCCAGGCTCTGCTTCTCCCTGCCTGAGTACTGCACTGCAGCCAATTTTCTTTATATCGGTACCAATCCAATGTATCAGTGCACCTTTAATTATACTGGTGCCACATCTTTCACCTTGATCTTTACCCATATGCATTCTGGTTTGCCATCTTCCTCCTCCTGGATCAATGAACAAGAGTGTGCATTTTTGACATACAAGACAACATTGCCACATTTTTTCCACAATTCTGTCTTTCCAAAACGAATTGTAACCCTAAATGTTGAAATTTCAGTCGTAAAAGCTGTCCTACCAGGTCTCAGTGATGTGAATTATATCAGTTCTTTTTCACAGGTTGCAGCTTCCAGCTCGTCTTGTTTATTTTCCATACTTCTCACATGTGTGTACATGCATTCAGCTGTATTTAGCATTCTGACCTCCTCACTTCCCTTTTGTTGGAGTCCTGTAGCTCAAATGTGTCTAGCTTGCTCAGAAATGACAGACAACACAGGGAAAGGGAGGTAACGCTTACTTCAGTAGTCCCATCTTTCCTAAGTAGTTCTGCTTTTCTCTAAATGCCAGGGTACTCATTTAAACTACTCACTAATAGATAAAATAAAGGACATTTTTAAAAAGACACATAGTGCAAAGATTCCTGCATCAGCAGTGTATTCAGAATAACCCAATGTTAATATGAGCAAAAAAAGTAAATTCTCCTTTCCGAGCGGGATAATTATTGACTTTAGAGTTAATTAAGAATTCACAGTTCCAGGTATACCTGGAACAGTGAATTCAGTATTTCTTGATGCTTCAGTAATCTGAAGCATCAAGTCGTGGTCTGAATTCTAGACCATGATGTGCTGCTCACATTAAGACCTTTTATATTCAGATTAATTCTTTTCAGGTGTTCTCTGCTTTGATCCTGAAGGGATCAATCTCTGTCCTTGGTACCCAGCCAGCCACCAGCTGCACTGTTAGGTTCAGTGACCTTGGGTTTGAATGAAATTTCTGTCCATCATGGTCTGAGATCAGGTGAGAGAACAGAGCTAGATAAGAGGCTGGTTGGATATTTGTAATAATTCTGTCAGCCAGTACAAAACTACAAGAATGATCAGAGATTCACCTTTGATTCTGGAAATCTCCCTAGGAAATAAGGGACATTGGCAGAAATCGACATGGGTCCTGGCACTTTATGCTGACATTGATTTTAAAATGGCACCCCAACACAGAATATCAGCTCAAGAACAATTTGCAAAATGAGCACTTGTGAGTACAGACTGCTTCTCCTCAGGGAGTCATTCAGCTTGCTGCTGACACCTTGAGATGAAGACCTACTAGGATTGCTTTCGTGTTGGACACACCATATCAAGAGTTTAAGGGTTACCAAGCAGGAGGGAAACGAATGTGTGCTTTCTCACCCGTTTACAAAGTGTACTGAGAACATGTTCTCTGTTAAGATCCACACTGTGAGGTTTTAAATACCATATAGGCTAGGGTAACAGCTCTGAGCTCCAGAACACTGATGCAAAGTCCCTGTTGTCTGGGGCAGTAGCTCTCAACCTTTTTTTTTTTTTTTCTTTTTTTAACCAGGACCCATTTATAAATAATCGATGACCAGTCCTGACCCTGTGCCCCCCACTCCCAACTCTCTACCCCGAGTCTCCCAAGCAGCCCCTCAGGGGCTGGAACTATGCCAGCCTCCAAGAGAAAAGTCACCATTTTCCCACATTTTTCTCCTTTAAAGGAGAATTCATTTTTAAAGTCTGTTGATCCAATTTTCAAATTTGTTCATGACCCTTCCATATATTTTTGCGACCCATGGGTTGAAAAACACTGGTCTGGGGTGCCAAATTCTTTGAATTTTTAAGTGATCCAAGCGAGTTCTCCAACCTGTACTTGACACATCTATATTTAACATCTTTGTTGGGGAGAAGGTAGGGAATGACACCCACTCCTCCCCTCAAACAACTTTTTTCTGGATTCTTTCCCAGCTCAGTGTAGTAGCAATGTGAGATAGTCATAACCTTCATCTGGTACTCTGGTTTGAAACAGAAACCCCTGTATCACTGATCAAAAGGTAAGTAACACTGACTTGTAACACTGACAGAGCATTTCTTTATGGGATGCATCTGCAAGCACACAAATAAGATGGAACAAGTTGCCAGGTGACTGTAGACAATTTTAAAACCCAAGTACAGGAGAAGCCAGATACTTCCCAGGGTTATGTTCCCTGCAAAGGGAAAGGTTTGCAAAGTAACCAGGCAAACAGCTGTGCAGAACTGCTTGATATGCTTCAGCTTTTTGCTTCTTGATCAGCTGTGAGAAACTGAAGATGAGCATCAGCTGATTGGACAAGGAAAAGCCAAAACAAACAGCTGAGTAGCTCATTCTTAATCAGCAACCTGCTGTGAATTAAGCAAGTTGTGAGCCATCCCTATAAAAGCTATCTGGGTTCTGCTGCCTCACTCAGCCTAAGAAGCTGCCATGTCCCAGAGCAATGAAAATTAATTCTATGGATACACAGAAAATCTTCTGCCACATGGAGTTTTACATACTGTAACAAATTCAATTGGCAAGCACAGAATGGGAAGCTCGCACTATTCCTGACCTCAAACAAAATAAATAGAGTATCCAATTTCAGTACTCCCAAATTTATTGAAGTAATACTCACAGGGCCCAATACTAAAGACTGCCAAATTCCTTTTGGCAGAAACTTCACCAGAGGAAAGGAAAACGGTATTGAATTGATACTGATTCTTACAAAAGGGAATTTGCTTTACAAAGAAACATGCTTTAATAGAGAAAGGCAAGAGGAAAGTTGAAGAACCATTTAAGGAAACACTGCAACATTTTTCATCTTGCTTTAGTAGTACTGACTGCTTCAGTCCAACGTTTTCCTTGTACTAGTCAAAAGAGGTGTTTCCTTAAAACATGCCCACATGCTGCTGCATACCTTTGTTAAGAGTGAAGACCAGAGCTGTCAGCAGAAACTTCTGATTTGTTAATGAGCACATACTTATTTCAATGAAATTTGTTAGGAAAGATTTCTTGGCAAGACATCAAGAGCAGCCTTCCTCCCCCAAATCACAGCCAATCTTCTCAAAGCAAAAAGTCTGAAAGAAGCAGAGTACAGACTCAACTGACACAGCAGTGGTGAGTTCTCTGCGTTCTTCCCCCCTCATCCTCTGGCCCCATAAGGCTGTTGTTTGCTACAGGTCGCCTTCCTTGGAAGAGAAACTGACTACAGAAACCAGTGATCAAAGTCAATTAAATTAAGTGCAACTGTTTCACTAAGATCCATCCCAAAAGATCAAATAACATGGTAATTAAAGCAATTATGGTTTTCAGTTTGCCACAGAAAAACACAGTAAAATGCAGATTTTCTCATTTTAAGAAGAAAAACACAATTTTGTTCTTTTTAAGGAGAAAAACAGCAGGTTTTCCCATGCAGGCTGGCAGAATTCTAGCCTGCAAGGGGCTGGGGGGAGTAGGAGGAAGGCAATCCAGCAGGGGTTGTCACATGCACATGCGTGCTACACATGCATATGGCAGCCAGGCAGTGTGGAGAGCACTTCAGCTCCCCACAGGTAAGTTTGGTGGGGGGAAAACGAAGCCCCACAGGGAGGGAGGAAAGAAGGTAGCTGGGCAGGGCTAGGGCTGCTGTCCAACCAGGGCAGTAGGCGGGTGGGACTTGGGGCTGTCTAGTACATACATAATCTTACAACTTTACAACTTAAAAGTCCACTTTTGAACACACTTTGAAAATAAACAGTGTTCAGAAAGTACACCATTTATGACACATTCAAGTCATAGAAGTTAGCAGTACACACAGGCAAAAATCAGTGCGTCAGAATAATGATGGATGTCAGACTCTCAATATGGTAAAGACTGACTTGTACCATCTTCAACAGAACAGGTAACCATGCTTCTGTGGACCATAGGACTGAGCGACCAGATCTTTCTTAATATTTGCCTATTCTTTTATTACCAGTGGAAGTGGTTTAAAAAAGCATGCAGGAATTTTACCTTTGGAAAGAAGACTAGCAGCATTATGTTCAGGTGAATGATCTCTCTAGCCTTCCCTGACCTAGATGCAACTTGGGACCTACCACAGAATATATTCAGCTTATCTATTAATGCATTCTCCTTGTCTGCTAGATACAAAAATAACTGAAAATAAAGTGTGGAACAGAACCAGTTTCCTACCTGAAAATCTTCCTGACGGACTCCACAATCTAGAACCTCCCTGCTTGTTTAAGCAATGCCTAGTACAATGATTCTCAACCAGGGGGCCAGGACATCCATTCAAGGGTGCCACATAATGTTAGCACTGTTAGGCGTGCAAATGTGACTCACAAGATAAATCCAGGAATTTCAAATAGGAATCCATAGTGTTAAATATAGTTGATCTTTTGAGATATTCTGAATGTTCTGCAATGGAAAAATTACTCTATTACCAAGTTTACCTGAATCCAAGATAGTTTTGAATTTCAGAACCCCTCTCCCGCCTCAGTAATTAAATTCTATATAGGGAAAACTTATAATTTTGTTATCATTTTCCATGTATAGAACCTAATTATTGGAGGGTCAACTTAAGTTTGTAAGGAGCAGGATCAAGGGAGAGATTGCAGCTCTGACTCTGGCCCCAACCCAGGCTCAGGGCCAGATTCTAAGCCATAGTAACTGCTTGTCCCCCTCCTCATCCCCTGCTTTGTAATGGAATCCAAGATGAGGGGCTTTTATTCCTCCAAGCTGAATGGGAAGGAAAAAAAATATTATCTTTGATTTGAATAAATAAGGTACTTTTCCTATTCAAAAAACAAGTGAAAACTAAGAGCTAGCAACTTCTAAAGAATGCCTCGAGTTCAATGAGGGATGTCTTAAGTCTAAAAAGCTTGAGAACAATTCACCTACTAATTTGAATCAGGAAAATGTTTTGGGGAAACAGGGTACAGACTTTTTAGAGCACACAGGAATATCTATGGGCACTCTGATTTAGGCAAAATCGATCAATCAATAAAATTAGATACTATTTCCCAACTGCAGCTTGTCCCTGACCTGTTATCAGGTTAGACGAAAATATTTCTAAATGAAATGTGAGAGTCATGTTTACCTGCACTGGGATCTTGAGATGCACTGAGGTTACTTCATTTGGGGACAGGGAGGTCAGGCCCCAAAATTTTTGGCAGCCTGGGCTGCCACTTGCTGACTTACTGCCCTTCTGAAAGTACTAGCCAATTGCCCATCAAGAATGACTGGGGGTGGGGGATAAAGGGGGAAAAGAGTGCAGGCATGGATGGAGCCCCATGCCCCTCCCCCCCGTGCGGGCCCGCTCCCCGCTTCCCTCCTGGCGCTTGGGGTCTGACCCACTCCCCCTCTCCCCACCACAGCAGCAGGGGGAAGGGAGGAGCGAGCCTGGGCCAGATGCAGGAGAGGACTGGGCCTGAGGGTGGGGAGAAGCAAAGCTGATATGGTGCAGGGAAGCAGCAGACCCAGGCCAACCTGGCGGCGACGGTGGAATGGGAGAAGCGGGTTCGGGGCTGACATGGGGGAGGGAGGGGTGGAATCTGAAAGCATTCTTTTCTGTAAATATTTCTTCCAATTTAAGGCAGAAGCTAAAGCTTTCTATGGATCTCTTGGTGCAACACTCTTCTTTACCACCATAGCAACCATGAAAAGATACTACTAACTGATTTCAAATCAGATTACACCCATACAGACTTAAATAAAATCTTAGCATGTCTCTTCAGAAGGAGTAAAGACCACAATAGAGGTCTTTTCTTTTTCATGGCTTTTCCTGTCGTTTGATTGGGAAAAGCTGAGTTGCAGATTGGTAAACTGCTCCTGTCAGCAAGTCCCATAATCACAGTTCAGATTTTAAATCTATGTGCCATTAAAGATACTCATTTTCCCTCTAAATCCAGCAATTAACAAACTGTTAATATGGGTGGGTGAGGTGGAGGGGAGGGGGGGAAATAGGGGAGAATGAGGGGAAACTCAGACAGAAATAATATTAGATATATTTGATCTTGATTGCCTAGAAGAAAGCAGGACCTGTGTGAGAAGGTCCCATACCTATACTGAGTGGTCAAAAAGAAGATGCTAAGGGTGAGCAATCTTATTACAAAGTTGTCCTTGATTCACGGCCTTATCTGTAGCACACTCTATGGCCAATTTCAACACAATATCAACTATCTTTGATAGCATTTGATGACACTGGGAAATAGCAGCTGTATCACTAAAAAGACATTAAAACAGGCCATACCAAGCCAAACATTAGTAGCCTATATTACTCTGATCTTCAGCTTCCCCAATAATTTTAAGCAAAAAAACCTGTCCAGTGATAAGAGGAACTATCCCTACTCTTCCTAGTAAATGCAAAAGGAATGTCTTGGAGCAAGCATTGAGCTTGTCACAGCAGCCTCAAGGAATCAGGCAGTCACCTAGGAATCTTGCTCCTATGATAAATGCAGACAGAAAGACCCTAAGGCTTTGACATTGTGCTGCCAGGAGTCTGGGTGCTTTCATAAACACCAGCCTGGAAGCTGCTAGCTGTCACTGACTTACCACCTCTCTAGAGATTTTGCCTCTGCTATTGAAGCAGAACATGGTATCACAGACTTTAGAATGCACATTACAGCTCATTCTCAGCACTCAGGGATTGATACATCTGATGCATCTGCTTCAAGAGCTTGTTCCATGACAAACTTCTGACCAGATTCGGAGAAGTCTCTCGGAGGATTTGAAAGCTTTCCATGGGTTTTAGAATAGTAATGATACTTAAAGGTATTCCTTAAGGCACAATCATGACTGATTGTCAGGATGCGCACAGTCATCTGACAGAACAAAAATGGCACTTCCTTGTGTCATTACCCAATGATTGTGTGTGCGCTTTGGCACTGCAGAATTATTTCCCGCCACATGGAGCTTTCTTTGCATGGTGCAATTCTCAGCTGCAGAGAGAAACCCCCAGTGCAAAGGAGTTCCCGCCGCTCGCATGCAAATTTGTGTCCCATTATTGGCCTTTTCAAATTTATTCCCACGTGGTGGCTAGCGACTGGCTTGCTAGCCGTATAAGAGGCTTGAGCAGTTTCCACCCAAGTCGGAGATCTCCAAGAATCTCAGGAGGATCCTGAGAACCCCGATTCCGAGAATTCCAGGAGAAATCCGAGAGAATTCCGGCAACGAGTCCACGATTATCTCGTGGATTTCTACGTATATCTCGGACCGAATGGTGGTTTGATCAGCCATCAAGAATCTCTCCCCGTCACCGGACGATCCTTGACGTACCCCTGCCCTGCACGCTCGTTGAGAGTCACAGCACGGACTCTCGTATCGGTTTAAAGAGCTCTCATCGTTCGAGTTTTCTTCTTTTCTTCTGTCTACAACTGTAACCAAGCAAGTTTTCCTGCCTGCACCGCAACCGTCTATAACGTAAGTAAAATAATCTTTAATCAACCTCCACGCGTCAGTGCCTAATTCTAGTTCACCGTGCCGACCCTTTCCCCGGCCCACATGCCTGGGCTGCTGGCCACAGCCCCTTGGCTCCGACATGGCGACGAGGATGGGATACGGGGAAAGCACGATAGAACTAGAATTAGTTGAGAATTGCCCTTGGCGAAGTGGGAAACACGACGTAGCAAGTGTCGTGGAACTGGAGGCGCATATCGCTTACCACCAGGCGGGCGGAACGGGTGAAAGGTTTATCAGCGGACGCCTTTCGCTGAAGGGAGAAGAGGGAGCTTCTGAAGACGGAGCCCCAAGACAGAGGGAAGTGTATCTTCACCCCGCGGCGTTCGGGTGTATAATGAATAATGAGCGGGTCCTGTTTAGGCCTCTCGACACTGTGTCCCTCACCAGTCAACCCGGCAGGCGCAGTAAACACGACCCTAACCCAGGCGCGGGCCCGTTGCCTAAGATGTGCTCGGGAGAGTGAAGAACCGGTGTCGATCGACCGGTTCGCCCCCTTTATGGTGGTGTCTAAATTGAGGGGTTGCGAGAGTCTATCCGAGCGCTGCAAAGATCTGGAGACGGAGGGATGCGCCGCAGATGAGAGGGTGGCCCCGAAGTGCGACAAGGGGAGAATGTTAACTGCAACATTTCGTACCATAACTGATTTGATGCAAAAAAATGCAAGTTTAAGAGCCCAGCTGCATATTGCCGTTCAAGCAGTCAAAGAAGCAGCTGCGAAAGAAAATCTTGAGACGCCACGCCAAGATGGCGCCGAGCAGGAGAGAGACTGCGTGGAAGAACTGGAAGAGAAGGGTGGAGCTTCGGAGTTCGGCCGGCAACCCTGCCCACCGACGCAGCATCGCTTCCGGCGACCACGCCTTCTTGTCGACGGAAGGCAGAATCGAGCGGAGGAGTGCATCCGCCCCTCCTGCCTGAAACAATAACAGCAGCGATGACTCCCGCAGCAGCAGTTCAACCTGTAGCAACAACCAGTCGAGTCGCTACTGCCTATTACGCTCGCACCAGAACTGAACTACAGGAGTTGTGTAGAGAATCAAGAATCCAACCCCAGGAAACTCTAGCTGTATGGTTGGGACGTCTGGCTGTGGAACTTGGGTCTGACCCGCTGAACCGGGAAGAAGCAAGCTTCTTGGTCAGACAAGCATCGTGGAGTAGAGGACATGTCACTGACATGGTGACGTTTAACGCTCACTGGTCTATTCCACTTCCAGCGCTTGTTGCAGGACAGATAAACCAGAAAGCCCACGCATGGCATGACGGATGGCCAGAACATACCGGTGCAGAACATCTTAGGTTAGCGATTATCGGAGTATCATACTGTGCCTGGAACCCCAGAACATGTACCTTGGGACTGACACCACTCCAGCAAATAAGACCATGGCCTCACTGTCATCTACGAAACCCTGGAACCGTTACAGTGACCATCCACAGCATAGATAGTTGTCTTGAGGTTTATGGATGAAAGAACATCGTTGTCCTCCGGATTCTGCTTAACCCAATGGTGAACCAACCCGTGAGTAATCTTCTTCATCAGTTATCACGACTGCATATCCTGATGGAGCCAAGAATATCCAGTGATCGGGAACATTGACACCCGACCGACGCTCAAGGTGCAAGACATCGTGAATCCGATCTTCCATTGTTGCCACAGAGAACACCAGAGGAGCGATTCATGTTTGGATTCCTCCTACAGCGTTCTGGACTCAATAAACGGCAACTTCGGATTTTGGGAGACGCAGGCCAATGGCGATTGGCATATGAGTTGGGTTTTCATTATTTGGAAGAGCTAGACGACGGCTCCTCAATGATTTCATCTAGTTGATCATGCTAGAGAGAGTTGGCAAACACCTATATTATATATTTTGGGGAGCATTTAACTAACCGCCCTATTGTGTGCGGATTTTGTAAATATTTTGATATACGTTAACTTATTTTCTAAGAGTTTTGTTTACAGGTTCAGGACTCGGAGTGCGTGGTGGAGAGAAGCCCTGAGAAACAGAGGGACATCATCATCGGCGAAAGTGAGGGCTTGGCGCGCGCCTTCGCCATGACGCCCACTGAAGCCCTGATCGTGCAGTTTTTTGTTATGAATCTGGTTATGTGTACATGTGTATGTGCCGGCTATTATTTAATTCGATCCCTAGAAAACGAACTTTTTATGTTAGCTAATTTTGTGTTTAAATGCCCGTTGCAAAGGAGTTCCCGCCATTCGCATGCAAATTTGTGTCCCACTATTGGCCAGTTCTAAATTATTTCCACGTGGCGGCTAGCTATTGGCTTGCTAGCCGTATAAGAGGCTTGAGCAGTTTCCGCCCAAGTCGAAGATCTCCGAGAATCTCAGGAGGATCCCGAGAACCCCGATTCCGAGAATTCTGGGAGAAATCCGAGAGAATTCCGGCAAGGAATCATCTCGTGGATTTCTACGTATACCTCGGACTGAATGATGGTTTGATCAGCCATCAAGAATCTCTCCCCGTCACTGGACGATCCTTGATGTACCCCTGCTCTGCGCGCTCGTTGAGAGTCACAGCACGGACTCTCGTATCGGTTTAAAGAGCTCTCATTGTTCGAGTTGGGAGAAATCCGAGAGAATTCCGGCAAGGAATCATCTCGTGGATTTCTACGTATACCTCGGACTGAATGATGGTTTGATCAGCCATCAAGAATCTCTCCCCGTCACTGGACGATCCTTGATGTACCCCTGCTCTGCGCGCTCGTTGAGAGTCACAGCACGGACTCTCGTATCGGTTTAAAGAGCTCTCATTGTTCGAGTTTTCTTCTTTTCTTCTGTCTACGACTGCAACGCAAGCAAGTTTTCCTGCCTGCACCGCGACCATCTACGGTGTAAGTAAAATAATCTTTAATCAACCTCTACGCGTCAGTGCCTAATTCTAGTTCGCCGTGCTGACTTCCCTGGCCCACGTGCCCGGGCTGCTGGCCACAGCCCCTCCGCTCCGACACCTTGAAGTTCCTTCTTTATTTTTCCTTTGAAAACAATCCTGTTCTAATAGGAAAAAGCCACCAAAATGAATGTTTACAGGGAAACTACAAACTAAGACAACAATCAAGCACCATATGGTTGCCAAAATGCCAGGGAACCTAGACAATATGTTCACAACTTTGACAATAAATCAAACTTATGGGAAGGGCAAGAAAAAACTACACAGTATTTTTTATTATTAAGATGGCAGAATAAATACTGGAAGGCTCTGGCAGATATTACTTTTGTTGGCCTACAAAGTTTAAAAGAGCATGATAGAAGAAAAATGTACTGGCGGATGGTATCAAAATGGTATGAAATACTTAATAAAGGCATACTTTTAAATGTATTCTAGACACTAATCATAATTTAGTGACAAAAATTAAACAGCTCACCTTGCAGAGGGAATTCCCCTTTTGTTGAGGTCTACTCGTACTCTCTCCCCTACATGTCTATAAATCTCCACAATTGCCAATAATGCAGCATCTCTCACCTGTGAATGCATATTAAAATTGAAGGACTTTTTAACAGAAATTACAAAAGTAATAAAATATGTGAAATAGTAGCCCAAATAAGCAATCTATCAGACACTTTATGCCAACCCAGCATGCAGGTTAACTTCAAACAGCTGGAAACATAAGGATGGAAAATAAAGTTACAAATTAAAGATGCTCTGAAGCTGAAACATACTATCTAGTCCATCCTCTGGCAAAGCTCTATTATGCTTAATACATTTTGCAATGCTTTGCCCAGCCTAATTTTAAGTGAACCAGAAAATGAACTTCAACAACTTCTTGTTGAAGACTATCTTATAGTCCAAGAGACTAAAGCGATTTGTCCCTATTTTCATCCTGGAGATTAAATTAAGCTGTAAATTCTTAATCCTCCCAAAAAAACTGCATGCAGACAGGGTTCAACTTCTACTTGATAATATACTTCCTTAGTTAAACTGATGAAGGCCTAAAAATGTCAGTTAAGTCTCCTTTTGGAGGGCAGTCCTTCCTGTTTATCATGTATTGCTCTTCTTTGAGCACACTATACAGAAAACAATTGTATCTAGCAATGATTCAATTCAACCTACCAGAGATAGGAAACAACTGTACTGAGAGCACTCTAACAAATCCAATTCAAAAAGGAACACTATCAGAACTGTTTCCCCACAACTGTCTTTATGTGCAAAAATGGATCAGCAAGAAAACTAAGCTGCATGACTGAATAAGATGGACATGGACAAATGGACAAACAAAACCAGAGAGAAAACTTAAGTGTAAAACATTAGTTCTCTCTCTCTCACATCAAAATACAATTGCTCAAGCAATAAAATGCTTACCGGACTATTGGAGTCTCCAAACAAGATGCATAAGTGTGGAACCAATTTGTTGAGGATTAACGATTGTGCACCATAACTGCAATAACAAACAAAAATAAGTGTCATGCCAACAGGGAAAAAAGATGTTTTATAAGCAAACGACCTTGTAGCTTACCATCAATAAACGTTTACATGGATTGGAGTCCCTGCTCTGGTCCATTAGTTACATTTTTTTTTTTTTTTAAATGAAGCCAAAGTTTCTCATGCCTTTGCATCATTCTTTCAGAAAACTGTAGAAAGTTCAGAAAGTATACGTGTGCAGACTTTCCACTTTTTAAAAAAGAATTTTGCAAAGACATCAGGCTTCTTAAACTGTTATATTCAGAAAAAAAGAAGCGATTAAGAAATAAGATAGGATACTAATTATAATACTTTATGACCAAAAGAAACAAGAAAACTTACGCGTTCAAGGTTGCAATGAGACACAAGCACACTCCCTCTCGGGATCGGTTATTCTTGTGTTTAAAACCAACAGCAAGGCGTTCCCAAATGTACTATTAAAACAAAAAGAATTGTTTTTAATTACTAGGCTCACAATGCAATATAATTCTGTTCATCTTCTATAATGATATTTGGACCACCAGCTTCTGCATACATAGAAAACTAAATCAAACAATTTTGTTCTGGTTAGTGGAATAGGTTGGGTTTTGGGGGGATGGGGGGGGGCAGTGTTTTGGGTTTGTTTCTTTTTTAAAAAATTAGGTTATTTTACATGATATACAGTATGGAACACTAACCAACATTTTCCTTACATATGTATTATTTATTTTTAGTAGAAAATACACTATGCCAGAAATATTAAAAGGTTTGTCCCTGTAAAATATAGTACAATATTTCACTTATTTTTTACTATTTTTAAATATTACTTTTTGATGCACAACAGCAAAGCCAGCTTCAGTTTCAAACTAATATGGTTTGAAAGGCATTTGCTATCCATTTTCTTTGATGTTTCACATACTTCTTATAAAATTTCTTGCAAGAACCAGTTTTTGTTTCCTCTTATCCAAACCCAACTGATCACTGTACATTTAATTTTGCTTTCCATGTTCCACATTTCTTCAATCGGGAATTTTTTTTCTTGCCCATTCATTTATCCTGCTTCTACTTTCTCCTCTGCTTTTATTTCCCCTTTTATGTTGATCTCTCGTGATTTCCTGCATTATGACTTTTAAGCTAAACAATCCCTCACTTGCTCTCCTGCAATACCGTTGCCTGTCTTTTATTTGGTCACTTATCACTATCTTTTTAATTATCCAATTGTTAGTAGCTCTGGAGCTTTATATCAAATCACCCTTGCTAATGCTGCAAACTGGGAGTTTATAAGACCTGGATTTCTAGTGATCAAGCTGCAACCCCCAACTGCAGTGCTGCCATTATAATCCAGCAAGCATCTGAGAAAATGTTGCCTAGCAACAACTGCACCCTGCCTGAGCAATAGCACATTACTCAGTCTACTCAGCATCCTACAATACACTCTCCAAATACTGCAATTGCAACATAGCATGATCACATCTAACAAATAATTTTATCCTATAAGTCATTAAAATTTCATTTGTCTTGCTGCAAAATAATAAAGCAAACAAACAGTACCAGCAGGTCATATAACCAGGGAATATTGTCTATATAAACTTCAATCTTTAATAATTAGATAGCTACAGCTTAGAACAGATACCCTGAAAAAAGGGTTAAGAGATTAAAATGTTAAGCATAATTTGAAATTTTTTTATACTGTATCATATGTAAACAGAATGAACTAGAGGAGGGCAGCAGCACATGCTTGGTAAAACAGCACAAATAAACAGCAACAGGTTTCAAAGAAGAAAACATCAGGCCCCAATTAGCCCATCCTTTAGTATGTACAAGATTTTTAAAAAGCTTTCCTTTCACGACTAATATTACTTCTATTACAGAAATAAAATGCTCATTTTTTTCTAACTAAGGATGAAGTTTGCCAATTAAAACTCCCTGGTAGATGTAGGTCCTACTGCATAGGGTTTAGTCCTACATCTGACTACATGTTTTAATAACTGAAAAGCCTCTTTCTGTTTTTGTGAACCAGTGTCCGCATTCATTCTGTTGCCTAAACTTATGAATTACTTCTTAAGAAAATCTTCATAACAGTCAAGTTATCAGCTGCATGCCCACTGGCAACCAATATTTTAAGCAACATTACTCAGGATGTTTAAGACATACAAAATGCTGTTAGGCAGTCTTACAATTTTACCATCTATACAAATATGAACATTACACAAGTATCTAGAAGGTCCAGTCATAAAGAGGATTCCATTGCACTGAGAACTGTAAAAGGAATATGTAGCTCAGTTTTGAAGTATTAACTGTAATCTCAGAGATAACATTTTTAGTAAAATACCAATGTCACAAATCAGCAGACCTCCAGAGTCCTGAGTTTCTCCCCACTGCACTGTCACTTGCCCAAGGAACAGACTGACTGCTCCAAAAGTAGTTTCCTATCCCAGCACCTCAATTCCTCTGCTCTTACATTATACTCTGCAGCTACGCGAGGGAACCCAGCCGGCCCCAAGTGGCCCCTGCTTTGAGTTGTGGAAGAAAGTATTGGTGCCTCACTCTGTGGAGAGTCAGCTTAGAATATCACTTGCCCAGAAATCACTCTTGCCATCGGAAAACAAGTCAAACAACAGAAGGATTTATTACATAAAATGAAAAAAAAATGTAAACAAAATAGGCTATAGGCTTGGAGACTAACAGAAAACAAATAGAGTTTCTTACCCTCTCACCTGTTTACCCCAACTAGTCAAGATATAGTTATACTATCTAAGTATTATCAGAGAAGTGCATTGCTTTCTACCAGGAGTGTGGGTTTGTAGCCATATTGGTCTAAGGACATAGGCAGACAAGTTTCTTTGGGTCAATCCAATATCTTTTATTAGACCAACTCAAATAGTTGGAGTGGTAAAGCAGCCAGAGGCCAGTTCATATGCAAGAAGGCTAGTCAGTTTTAACTGACTACATTTTCACTGACTGGCTTTCTTGCATACATACTGGCCTCTGGCTGCTTTGCCACTCCATTCAGGAAGAGCACAGACCATTTGCAGACACTTCCTCAGCCTGACGAAGGGTGTTTGTGCCCAAAAGCTTAAGAATTTTTCTGACTATTTAAGTTGCTCTAACAGAAGATATTGGATTTATCCAAAGAACCTTGTTTGCTTTCTACCAGATTTCTAATCTTCAAATAATTTATTAATAGTTTTGGACTATTTTGCTTTAAAACCATGATCCTACTAACATTTACATGCTTTGACTTCAATACCATTACTCATTCGTACAAAGTAATGTTTGTGAGTAAAAGCAGATAAAGGCCTAAGTCTGGATTTCCAGAAGTGATCATACCATTGGTGATGCTGTCTGGTCCATTAATTTCAATATGAGATTCTGGGCTTGCTCTCGAACTTGGTCTTTGGCATCTCCCATCCGATCTATCAAAGGTAGAAGAACTATATGACAAAGAAAAAGAATTAATCAAATACATATTCACCAATTTAAGAATCTGCAAATAAGTATAGAAAACATGCTTTATGAATCAGAAAAATCTTATATCTGCTTCAAAAAATCAAGTCAGGATTATTAAAAAAGCCACGGTATTTTTACAACTCATACTTATTTTAATTGATATTGCTATTAAAAAACAGGTTTATTTTAAAAATGTTAAGACTGATATACTTTTCCTTCCTAACAACCACACGTGTGACTTCAATGTGATCTTCAGAAAAGGACAATTTACACAGGCTTGTCAACCAATATTACATCAGAAAAAGAACATTTTGCCCAAGGTAAAAAACTAGGGTAGAGCATGGAGGGATGAAACTGTTTTCACCAGAGGTGTTCCTCTGTAATTGTGTATCGTATTTCTAATACCTCCTTTAGCTTTATATTTCAAACAAGCACGTTCCAAGTAGGACAATTTTTAAAATTTGTACAATCCTCAATCACAAATGCATCATCAAATTAAGGATGAGCCTTCCATGAGAACAATAATTTAAAAAAATGGTTGCAATATTAAAACGACAGTTTCCTAACATATTGGGTGCATCCATGCGAGCTATTAGTACAAAGCAATAAACTCCCGTGCATGTTGCACTGGAGTTTATTGCTCCTGGGTGCCACATTTGGACATGCACCTGGGACCGCAGCATGTTGGACTGGATCAGAGCAGCCCCAACTGGCAGAGTCCTGGAGGGTCAGCCTGTCAGCCCGGGGCTGCTCTGACCCAGCTCAACACGCTGCAGAGGGACTGGCTGGGGCACAAGGGTGCTCCAGTGCAGGGCTAGCCAGCAGGCAGCCACCCGCACTGAAGCACCCATGTGCCCCAGCCAGCCCAGTCAGTGTCTACACATGCACTAATGTGCACTAAAGAACTCCGCCACAGGGCAGTACTTGTATTTAGAAGTACTAACCTGTGGTGGAGTTAATTAGTTTCTTGTGGCCTAAAAGGGCCATACATGTAGGCATTGAGATTTTACTGTGGAGCCAATTAGGCAGCTCCACAGTAAACATCTCATGTAGATGTGCCCACCATGTAATATTTACTCCACCTGTGAGGCCAGCAATGGCAGGCTGAATTAACGGAGCTTGGGTATACGGCAAGCCACTGGCACTAATTCCGTCCCTATGTTGATTGCTGCACCTATTTCTCCCCGCACACCCCTTACCAATTGCTGCCATCTCTCTGGCTAAATGGGATGGATAAAATCTCTATGCTGGCTACATTGGCCCATAGGCCACAGGTTGCTGACCCCTGTACTGAACGGCTGTATTTCATGTCCTGAATTCAAAATTAACTAATGGAAATTGGTATTACATTTTTATATTACGACTCAGGAAAGAGGTCATGGAGTCATTGTAGACAGTTCTCTAAAAACGTCAGCTCAGTGTGCAGCACTGAACAGAAAGTCAATAAAAATGTTGGCCATCATTAAGAAGGGAACTGAAAACAAAACAGAGATCATTATCACACCATTTTACAAATCCATGGTGCGACCACATCTTGAATTGTGTGTGAAGTTCTGGTCTCTACATCTCAAAAAGGCTGTAACAGAATTAGAAAAGGTACAGAGAAGGGCAAGCAGAATGATCAAGACAGACTAAAAAGGCTAGGACTCTTCAGCCTGGAAAGAAGGCTGCGGGGAAAAAATGTGAGAGGTCTCTAAAATCATGAAGGATATAGACCAAGTGAATAACAAACTGCTGTTCACCAAGACCCAGTATACTAGAACTACCGAACAACACTGAAATTAATACGCAACAGGTTTAAAACTAGCAAGAGAGTACTTTTTTATGGAATGTGTAGGTAACTTGTGGAATTCATTACTCGAGGATGTGGTAGAGGCAGACTACTTTGGCCTCGTCTTTGTCGCATTCAACAATTTACCGTCTTTTTCTACTATCAGATTGATATCACTACTAGGATTTAGTTTGTTGCCAATATATTTGAAATATTCCTTATTGCCCTTAATTTTATTAGCTATGCACTTCAGTAATACCTTCACCTTCTCTCAAGTGTCTGCATCTTAACTGTCCTTTTATATTGCTACCAAGTCCCCCATTTCTTATGCACATACATATGTGCATATTTATAGCTGCCTTCGCTTCCCATTTAAACTAGATGCTCTCGCTCTCTCTTTTTTTCTTTTTTTTTTTAATTAAAAAGTGAGAAACCTCATAATTGAAGAATTATTTAGGGGGGCTTAAAGAATCCTTAAAGTACTAGTTATTCACATTTTTGTATTCATCTTTTTCCTCCCCCTCAATTTTGTTATTATTTTCAGGTTTGGAGAACCGACCTCTTTAAAACACCATACATTACTCAGCATTATATTATTTTTGTACAAAATAATATTAGACTGTGATCACTTGCTCCCAGGCAATTTGTTTTTAGTTGAACGATCACTTTACCATCATCTGTCAGTCATCAAGTTTAAGCATCCTAAAAGGCTTATAGCTTTTTCAATGCTCAATAGGATTCAGTCCTCACTAAGCATGCTCCATCCCATCACAGCTCCTAGTGATGAGCAGAATAATATCTGCTGTCTCAACTAAATTACTAAATATATTCCATTCCCCTAACAGCACTAAAATAGCACTGATGGCAGGAAGCCTGTCCCCTCTATTCTCTCAACCTCCCTGCTGGGCCCAAAGCAACAATGAAGAGAATGAAGCCAAATGACTGAAAAATACAGAGGATAAGAGCTGGGGCACAGACACGGAGGAGAGCAGACTGAGGTGAGGACCCTGATGAGAATGGGCTTGTGGTAAAATTGAAGTGTGAAACAGTAGAGAGCCAACAGGAGACTGTGATTCAACTGAAGAAAATGTTACAGGAGGGAGCCAGCTAGTGGTGATACTGGACAAACTGGATAAGATGGGAGATACAGAAAGCCGGGTATAAAAACCAATGGTGAGAAATGGAAATAGATTTGACAAGAAGGCAGAATGCATAAAGAGATACAGTACTGTCATCATTACTCAAAAGCACTAAGGCGGCAGGATATGAGAAGAAACCTGAAATCAGACAGATAAGGCTGATACAATTGTTTTTAATTACATTTTGATTTATATTAGTTATATTTTAGTATTTTTCTCTAAAAATGAAACTGATTTCAAAATATGCTAGCACCTAGACTTGTTATAATCTCTTAAGAAATAAATAATAAAATAAATAAATATGCTGGACCCAAGAGTCTCGATTTTAGAGCGTTCAGCTCTAGCTTGCATACCCTTTCCTTCATAAAGAAAAAAAACTGGGCACAAAAATATAACTTTCGAAGCCAACCTTTATGACTAGGACGCACATTTCATGAATCCTATATTAAGGGCCTGATTCTCTGTGGGAACCAACAGCTGTGAAGCTGGAAGCAAGTGTCTGGCCAAAGTCATCACAGGCACCCGATTCCAATTATGATCTTAATGCAGCTGTTTGAAACAAAGCATAAGCAAAACATTAATAAATGAATAAATAAGGATGCCATTTGCCATTTTCTAACATAATTTAAAAATACAGTCTGGAAAGTATAAAAGCTGTATGCTTGCTTTCATAACAACTACTTTCTTGTCCATTAACCACCTCAGTTATCTTTGTACTGAAATCTACTTGCATTTCACTCCTGGTCTGTGACTATAATCACAAAAGCGTACAGGGAAAGCTCAAGGCATAAACCTGATGCAAAATCTCAATGTGGCAGTTGTACACAACAAACAGTCTGCAATGAAAGTGAAAGAAACAAGCAGGCTCTGCACTTTAAGGCAGGCATTTGAGAGGTTGGTAAATGTTGCCCCAATTCATCCAGAGGTGAATTTGGGCTAGAAGAAAAAACATGTTTCAGGGCAGAATATTTCCACACCTTATTTAAAACAAAAAACAAACCAAAACCCCCGCACCAGATCTTTGTCTGCCACGAGTATAATTTATTCATGTGCCCCTGATCTGTATATCCCCAGCTCATAATCTACATAATTGCCATAACATTGTCAATTTTCTCTCCCCTAACCTGTCATGCCAGTAATGACTAAAATTGAGAACAGCCATGACTATCAGTTTTTAACATAGTTTCTATTTTTATATTAATATTTTATTCTTGTAACTGCAAATGTTAATACTCAGAAAGTTATCCAATTCATTTTAAAGCTTGTTGAACTGCTAGTGTCCATGACCTCCACTAGTAGTGAATGACATTGAACAATGGGGGCTAACCTTTGCCACCAAACAGCTCTACCCCCTCAAGTGCCACTCCGATCCTCCTCCCACCTGATCTGCTGCTCTACTTTCTGTTTCCTGTCCTGTGCTCCTTGCCCTATTTACCACTGTGCTGCCTGCCCCCTCCCCAATCTGTCATGTGACAAACACAGACGTTGCCCACATCACTTACAACACTCATGCCATAGATCAACCACTCCTGATATAGAAAAGCTCTGAATTTCAGTTTTACTATCAGAGTTCCTCCTTTTGTCTACACTCTCCAGGTTAGTGAAGTTTAGCCTGCGTAAATGTCTGTTGCATCTATACTTTATCATGGTTATCTGCGCCAACTCTGGATATTTTCAAAGTTTGCTTTAGGATGATGCAGAATTAAAGGTCTACAAAACACCTATCACCCAAAGAAAATTAAGAGTCTTTCCTACATGAGTTCCAACGTTTGTAGAAACTACTTTTTGATTAAAACAAACAAATGCCCCCAGCCTTTTTATACATGCAAAACATATAAAAGAGTCCCACATGCAATGTGAGGTTAAATCTCTGCAGTGACATCTCCCACTTCCTGCAAAGACTTGCATATACTAATAGCAGCAGTAGGAATTGGCCAAAACTACTAAGGAGGGGAAGTAGAGAGCTGCCTCTACAACTAGAGTGGCTGCTGATGTTGTTATATACAATATGCCTAGGAGAGAGAGAAGATCCACAGAGCTTTCTCCATGTGCACTGTTGCACTACAGAGCTGTGTAAGCTACTTTTGTCACACAAGCAAAATGGCCTGCTGAAGTGGGTGGTGGTGGTGATAGCTGCTCCACACAACAACCCTGACATGTCCCACCTGTAAAATGAGTCCCCTAAAGGGCAGCCAGGAAGGATTTTCCCATAGGTCTTTATGCTGGCCCAGCTCTCATTGCTCACTATACCATCGCCATTCTTTTTAAGGTGAGACCCAAGCCACTTCTGTAGAAGACGGTATATGCAAGACATCCCCTAGTAGTGTTGGGGTATTGTGAGGCCCAGGAATGGCCTGAGAAAAATGCAAGAGACTGATTTTTGTTGGCAATATATTTTATTGGACCCTCCTGCATCACTGGGAAGGACAGGGGCTTTCAGGATACTACTATATTCTTTCTTCTTCAAGTCTCTGAGAATATAGACAGACACAGCAGAGTTAAATAGCAGATAAAACAAAGGCTTATGAAAAAACTCCATATGCAAATAAAAACAGGAAATAAGAGATATTACCAGGTAGCTGGTATCAGACAAGAGAAATGTAATAGGGAGGACAACCTGATAAGTGGAAGACCGAGACCATTCAAGAGGTTTGTCGTCACCTGTGGAGTGCAAAGATTAGCAGGGATCAGCAAGAAGAAGGGTGGCCATGGCAAACATGGCAGAAAGCAGAGCAGTTGATCAGGCGGAGGAAGGAGACTGAAGTGTCACTCAGGCAGGGTGCAGAGCTAATTTGTGGCATGCCTACCAGAACAGCTGGCCCTCACAGAAGTCAGTTATAATGACTCATGAAGTCTATGTCTGTGTTAAGTTCCTAGCTCCTAGTGTCCAGTAACATCATTAATTTTTGTTCCCAGGCCCATCTTCAGCACCCCTGCCACTTCAGCAAGAGACTCAGGGGAATGGGTATACATCGACTATGGGAGGGTCAAAGCCCACAATGAGGAAAAAGGAGCATTTATTAATATACGTGTGGTCTTCTGGTTCTGTATAACAGGAAAGCAGAGTCTGACTCCAAACAGTTGTGGGGATGAACAACAAGGTTGAGGTCAGACCCTTTCAGTCTGCAGCTCACAACAAGTCATCTGTTTGACAAGTTGATAAGTCTAAGACCTAAAAAGGAGCCAGAGGATGAAAAGAAGTAAAAGGAAGATAGTACAATTACTATTGTTCAATTCACCTAGAGACTATTACTGTTAGTAATTTCCTGCAAGCGAAATAAATATAATCCTAGGATTTTCAAGGACATGCTGCACAATGCAGCTTAAGTCATTGGACAATATAAATATAGCAAAGCATTTTCTTTTAAATTTTCCTACATTAGGGAAATCAAGAAAGGAGTCTTTATTCAAAAATAGTGTAAGACTGTAGGTTTATTTTTCTCACTTAAAATAGAAGACTAAATATCAACATACTCCACTGAACCAGGAAAGCATCTTAAATTGTGCATCTTAAAGCATCTTAATGCCATCCATTTCATTATTAGTGCTTCTCAGGTAAGTGTCATCTAATTGACTAGACCTGAAACCTAATCATGTAAGGTTTTATAAAGTTAAATCCTGCAAGTGTGCGCACACATAGAAGACTAGTTTGAGATCAACTGGCAACACTACAAAAAGCCAGAGTTTGACAAAGGACTGGATTCTGACTTTCTTTGAATTTCCAGGTCATTAAGATGCAAAACAGTCCTTCGTGCAAGACTTTTTGACTTGCATGGAAAGGTTTACTTGTCTAGCTTTTCAATATGCAAGTTTTTTTTCTTTACTAGTATGCTCAACAGTACAATTTCCAGATTACTCCTAGTTTTTTTTTAAAAATACAAGAAAATAGTCATTTATAGGGAAACCAATGGTGATTATTTTCCAAAGCATTTATAACCAAGATATTCAAAGTCAAGTCAGCTCTTGACAGAAATATAAAATAGATTAAAAATGCTCCATATGTCATTAAAGCCACAGATAAAAAGAATAATGAATCTTATTTAAAACTGTAGCATGTGACATGTAGAAATGGAGATATTTTTCTTCTAAAAACATGAGTTGATAATCACTAAACAGGATTCAGTCTTGATTTTGTTTATTTTTTGAAGTTAGAGTTATATAACCAAGACAATATTTAGGTCAGTATTTAAAAGTTTAGATACCAAAATTTATGCACTTAAATATATATCCCATCACTTTCAAAGTCACTGGAGGCCAAGGGAGTTCAGTACCCCTTTAAAAAAAAAAAAAGCAGAAAAGGAAAGATAAGACCACATTGTTTAGATGATGAACCACAGCCAGAAGTCTGAATATGCTGGCCTCATTTATTCCTTTAAATGTCTCAAAGCATTTAATTTAAATACTGCCATATCTAGATATAGATATAGAGCATTTAAACTGAATGAATAAATGTATTTATTTATTTTTAAGAACTCAAACATTAAATATTTATTGTTTTGCACAGGGAGTAAAGAGCAACTACAGCATACCTTTGCAAAATTACTCCTCTCCTACTGTCCCAACACAAGACAGAGAAATCATGAAAGTACTAAATTTAAAAAAAATTAAAACAGATTTTGTGCCTGGCATGATAAATTTGTGACAAGTCTGAAAGCTGCTATAGTAAAACAAGCTTATTACTAAGTGCTTTAAATGATTTTTCAGTTTCCTTTTATTTTTATCATACGCTTGCAGATTATATGTTTCATAGCATACATGAAGACTGCACATGGAAGTCATATGCTAAAAGAACAAACAGAAAACCCTCTTGATAAACTGTTACCTTAAAACTGAAACAGACTATTTGTTCAAAGGCTACAGGGCCTCCAAATTTTTAATTTAATCCTGTATTGCTATTCTTCACTCTCACCATCCCCTCTAGCAACATGAGATCTCCTAACCAAAAACAGGTTTCTAAGTATGTATGATGTTATGCTGACTTCATGTTCATGACAAATGATTCAGGCATGCCACAAGGTAAGCCCCACACCCAACCCATGCCACTCCAGTTCCATACCCCTCCCCAATCTGTTGCTCTGATTTATGCTCCTTATTTCTGCTTCTTAACAAAACACCTATTAATGTTAAGGAGGTGGACTTTTTACTGTACCTGCCGTGTGCCACACACAAGCTGCATGCACACTAGAAGTGGCACAGGCCACTGGGTTAACCACCCCTGATTTAGACCAAGATTTCCACAAGCAGCAGATAGATTTGAATGCTACATCTTTCTCAGTAACCACCATCTATAACTCAGTCCCCTCTCTCCTTTCAGCAGACTAAAATGGTTTAAACAAAACTGAGGCTTACTGCTCATTTCTGCTCATATAAGCCTTTATTTTGCCAGTATGCTAGAAACCTACAAGTGACCACAAAGTACACTCAATTTAAACTTGTTTTTCCATATTGCACTGTTCATAGACAAAGATCAAATGGGAAGTCCTGATTCCATGAACCACAACATTAATTAAAGTGACACCTGTGGTTACAGGAACAGGGTTGGGAATTTCTTTTGGGAGACTGGTTAATATAATCTCCTCTCCTTTTGGAAAATACAGTACTCATTTAGAATTCTGTGCCCAGGGGCATAACTAATCATCCTGTAGTACTACTACAAAATATTATCATTTTAATCCCTATTATGAACTAATTAAAATACTAATCAACTTGTAAACACAGGATATGGTATGGGAAAAATGCTTGTGTGCCTCTCTAACTGGCTGTGCATCTGGTCCATATGGGTTTTTTAGATGTCGCTGTTGCTCAAGGTAAAGACAGCCTGCTATTGAGTCAGATTCCAGTGGGTCCTCACCTGCCATGTCTTTGCAGTAATACATTTATTTAGTTGGGAGGAAGATGTATGTTCTGTCCCTCCTGGTCCCCTCTTTCAATCTTCCTGTCTGTCTTCCCGTTTGGGGCTATTTCTGTCAGTGCCACTTCTGGATCCTGTTTTAATTGTGCCCTTATGCACAAATGAAAAATTACACTGGTTCCAACACTGGTTAGAAGACTGACACTAAAAAAAATAAGTTATTTAATCCACTTCAGGGGTGTCAAACACATAGGCTATAGGCTACATCCAGCCTGTGGGACTCTCAGAGCAGCTAGGAATCCAGGAGGGGCAAGCAGAAGTGTGGCCTGCCACCAAACTCCCAGCAATGGAGCCCTGAGGGACATGTGTCAGCAACAGGGGCACAAGAAATGACTGCCTTAACCCCTGTGCTGGCACTGCTTTCTCTACTGCTGCCACTGAGACTGGATGCAGCCCGTGAAGAGCCCAGCAGTCCAGAACTGGCCCAGAGGTACTTCAGATCATAATAAAATTGTCCCTGAACTCCTGTACTGACTGGTACAGCCCTTGGGCCAAACTTAACCTATGGGTAATTCATAAAGCTACACAGGTTATAAAACCTTTGCTTTATTTCTGCTTCTTAACAAAACACCTATTAATGTTAAGGGAGTGGACTTTTTAAATCATTTCAGCTATTTCCTACTCACTTAAAGAAAACTATCCCCATGGTAACAGCACTGAAAACTAAATGGAAGATAAAGACATGTTTTGACACATTACAGTTAGGTAATGTTATATGCCCATTAATTACTGAGCTGAGTATCACGCATAGGAATATTTCAGTATCTCAGAAAAAACAATGCATCAAATGAAAGAAAGGGGCTTGTTTATGCAAGACCAACAAAAGAAAAGAAAAAAGAAAAAGATTTTCTGTTATATTATTAGAGAAACACACACACTCTAAAAGGCTGATATTTCCAATCAGTTCATAAAACTGATTTTTAAAAGTTCCAGATGCATTATCTAAAAAAGGTAGCAATTTGGCCCTAGAAAAATGGGACAGAGTAATAAATAATATCATAAAATGGTCTTATTTGGCCATATGTATATAACACTGCCTTTTTAACTAAAGAGTCCAAGCCACAGAAATGACTTGCTGGAACATAAAAACAAAATGGAATGCCTTTGATAAGCATTTCCCAGTCATATTACATTATCTAAAAATATCCCCTAACCTCTGTGCTGCAAAAGTACCATATTTACCTGAATCTAAAATGACTTTAAATATAAGACAACCTCCCCAATAATGAAATTCTGTACATGGAAATTTTTAAAACATAATTTTTTACGTATACAATCTAATCAGTAGACGGTCATCTTAATTTAGTTTTCACTGCTGTGGTAGGGGGGCAGGGGGATAGACCTCTTCCCTTTGCCCTCTCGGCCTGCCATCCTGAGCATGTTACCAGCCATTTGCCCCTGCCTCCCCGCAACTCCCTACTCCCCTTTGCCACTTATCCCCACAGTGCCTGACACCCTGCCACTTACTCCCTGCCCCCCATGCCTGTGCCTCCCCACTCCCTGTCCCCTCACCTCCTGCTCCACCCTGTGCCTACCCCCCTTCCTACACCACTTACCTTCTGCTGCTCAGTTCCAAGTCAGGCAGTGGTGGCAGCAGCAGCAGTGGCCCCAACCTGGCCTGGCCCTGCCAGGCAGAAGCAGCAGCTTTATGCCTCCTATAATATTCCCCTTCTCTTAACATGACCCTTGTTTTCCCTCATCTGCTAGCCTGAATTGTGAAGCTATAGGATAAGACTGGCCACCAAACCACATCACTGAATGTCTTCACATGCCTTAACTAGAAGCTTAGCAAAGTCAAAACATCAAGGCAACCGTCTGAAAAAAATAAATACTCATTTTTCCTGTTGCATGACTATGAAAACTTGGAAATGGTGTATCCACAAAAGAGCTTACTAGGAATTTTTCCTAGCCCTAATCCCTCCCAGTAGGCAGTTTTTCACATCCAGATATTATGCAACAAACAAACAACAAGGACATAACTATTTGTGTCTAGAACTTCACCCCAAAATGGTGCAACTTGATTATTAATTGGACACAATTGTGTTACAGGCTTTCAGTGTTGACTGTGAGCAGGTTGGGCAATCTTAGGTATGTCTCTCCCTCCGTACTCACCTGCCACAACTTGGATGAAGAAGAAAAGGAAGTGAATCAGTGTCCTTTTGATGTTCAAGATTAATAACTGCCACCCGGATGTTACATGCTCAAAGGGTTTAGTTTATTTTCTGTACTTTCACAGGAGTTACTGCATCAGTCGCCTCACCAATTACTTTATTGGTGAGGAGCACCTGGGTTATAGATAAGAATTTTTAACACACAGTCACTTGGATACTTTAACCACTCATTGCCGCTAATTACTTCATTAGCAGTATGTGCTTGCCATGCCTCTTTATTCTTTATAAGCGTCTTGTGCCAGGAGCAGCCCTGGCTGCTCCCCCGTCGTCTGTGCCAACACTTATGGCACTGAAACAGTCTCGACAAGCTCAGGGTTTGGTACTAGTTTCCTCTGCTGGTGTCTCGCCCTGAGACATCCTCTTCACTCAGGAATCCCTCTGCCAAGCCGTGTCGCAGAGCCTTGGCTCTTCTCTGGACTCACCGAAACAGCTGAAATCCACAGCTAAGAGACTAGTCTCGCGTCTGACCTGCCGTCCTCCAGAGTCCCTCGGTCTCGGCATCCTCTTGGGTCACAGGTCCAGCCACTCGTGTCCTCTCCTCTGGGGTCTTGATCACCCTCCGTCCATTCTTGAGTGCCCAAAGGCAACAAGTCTTTTCCTGCTGCCAGCTTTTATGGCAGTTTTGGCGGGCTAATCACCCTATCCTTTCTCGAATGTGTAAGTCCCTCCACCTGGCAGGATTCATTCTCAGGTCAACCCTGCCCAATTTTACCTAAGTAACAGGGCTCCTGTCTGAGCCCCCGTTACATTGAGCCTGAGAGCTATAATACACTTAACTACTAAAAACATCTCAACTATACAAAATGGGATACAGAGAAGCAAGGAACTAGATCAGTGCTTCTCAAAGTGGTGGTCCGCAGACCAGCAGCCACCCGTCGCCGGTCCACAGTGAGTTGCCAGGAAAGAAAGAAATACATTTTCAGAAGCATAACACTGATATGTCGTGGCGCCACAGTTCGTACGTTCCAACACTCCAGGTGACGTCACGTCATGCAAGGTGAGGAAAGAGAAAGAAACAGCCAGTCGTGCATTTGCGTAGAGCTGTTACACGCAGTTGCTGCCACCGGCTAAACCGGGCACCGGTCCCTGGTCCACTGGAAAAAAATTTGCCGGTCCGCCACATCAGATAGATTGAGAAGCACTGAACTAGATGACAGAGGAAAAAGTGGTGTCCTCCCAACTACTGGCAAAATATTTTAAGCAAAGATCATCTGTCATACAAACAGAGTTAACATAAGGCATATTTATAGACTGTAAGGCTGGAAGGGACCTCAGAAGATCACTAGGTCCAGCCCCCTGCACCAGGCAGGAAAGACAACTGGGAGTCAGGTGACCCCAGCAAGGTGCCCGTCCAGTCTCCTCTTGAAGATTTCCAAGGTAGGTGATTACACCACCTCTGGAGGGAGCTTATTCCACAGTTGTGAAACAGTTTTTCTTAATGTTGATACTGAAACAGTATTCCAGGAGTTTTTGACCAACACTCCTAGTTTTTCCCAAGGGTGACCTGGTGAACAGTTGTTCACTGAGCCCTTGAGAGATGCTTCTGATGTAGTGGTAAGCTGCTACCAAGTCCCCTCTCAGCCTTCTAGAGTCCCAGATCCCTCAGCCTTTCCTCGTACGGCTTGCCACGCAAGTCTCTGATCATACGGGTGGCCCTTCTCTGGACTCCATCAAGCTTTACCACATCCTTGTTAAAGCATGGCACCCAGAACTGGACATAATACTCTTGCTGCAGTCTCACCAATGCAGAGTAGACTGGGAGAATCACTTCTTTGGTTTTGCTGGAGATGAATCAATTGATGCATGCCAGGGTATTGTTGGCCCTGCTGGCTACAGCATTGCACTGCCGGCTCATGCTCATACTGTGGTCAGTTTTTACCTCCAGATCCCTTTGATTTGTAGTGCAGGTGAGGTTGGCGTTGCCAAGCCTGTAGGTGTGTAGGGGATTGTTCATTCCCAGGTGGGAGCACTTTATATTTCTTGACATTGAACTTCATCTGGTTCCAGTCTGCCCAACTTGCTACCCTGTCTAGGTCCACCTGTATCTGCAACCCATCTTCAAGCATGACCATGCTTCCCCATAACTTGGTGTCGTCCATGAACTTGGCCAGTGAGCTCTTCACTCTCGCATAAAATCATTAATGAATATGTTGAATAGCACTGGACCAAGCACCACCCCCTGCGGGACACCACTGGCCTCTTCCTGACAAGATGACACAGATCCGTTCATTAGAACCCTCTGGGTCCTGCCCCACAGCCAGTTTCCTACCCACCTGTCTTACAGTTAGCCCACAGTCTTCCAACTTTCTCACAAGAACATCATGGGATACCAGATCGAAAGCTTTTTGCAAGTTGAGGTATATACAATCAACATCCTTGCTCTTAGCCAGGTGGCAAGTCACCTGATCGATATGAATCCTGAACGATCAGTTTAGGGTGATTGAGTATTCAGTGCAAGATAACAGTAGTGGTTTTATACAGATCTGACTGCAAAGAGAACTTATTAGATAATACAATCCATCTCTTTACTCCATACATCAGGAAGCAGAGGAGCAATTTAACACATGGACTGATTGTAAAGAGTATTTGGTTTTTGTTTTTCTCATCACCCTGACATGTAAATTATGAATACATGAAAGCCATGAAACTCAAGGAAATGCAACTAGGTTCTGTCCCCCAACACTTACCTTTACCCCCAACCCTACCTTTCTATAATTCCTTAAAGGCAAATATCACAGTTCAATCGATGACCTGGTTTATACATGAAGCTACACTGATTTAACTGAAGCTGTTATTTTAAACTAAGTTAAAATGGTACAACTTGTGTTGTACCCTAACCCTAGTTTACAAAAAAAAAAACTGTTCTTACTGATAGGCTAGTCACATTATGGAGAAACCTGCTGTCTTATCAGCATCTTGTTCAAAAAGTATGCTTCAAGCAGGATGGCAGGCTTGGGGGACTGTATTAATCTGAAGATAAACACAGCTGTTAAGTGTATGCTCTTTTGACTTAGGGCCTGACTTGCATATAAAAATCCCAAATGAATATATGGATTTTTTTGTTTTATACATCAGACATCTTGGGAAGATGGAAGGCAAGGTCTTTCCAATTAAGCTTTACTATACAGCTCCAGAATTGCTCGCTGTCTTAGATACAAGAGTTTTTTACATTAGCTTTGTAAGTTACAAGAAGTAGTTTTCTTACAGCAAGACAAAACACAGAGTACTTATATAATGATAGGGCAACTAATACACTGTGATCCTGTAGCTATAGTAAACTGGGCGAAGCAGAAGTCAGAATACCTCTTTATTACATCAGAACAATATTACAAAAAAAAAATAATAATAATCTGAGGCTCCGCACCAACTGGTAAGGAAACTACTCGAAGTCAATACCTTGCATAGCACAACGAGGTCCCAATACACTTCTGTGGTCTCTCATTATCCAAAATTAAAAAGCCAAAAACTCTACAAAACTGGCCTAAGTTCCAGAGCAAGCACAGAAAAGTATATTATATATCAGTGAATTCAAATTAGTTGTCCAGAAATCCTTGTAGCAGCTCATTTAATATTTCTAAATGTTCAATGTACTATAGACGTTCAAAAAAAG
The DNA here is from genome assembly GCF_000455745.1 of Alligator sinensis. NCBI lineage: Eukaryota > Metazoa > Chordata > Crocodylia > Alligatoridae > Alligator > Alligator sinensis. The sequence goes on along the minus strand of NW_005842070.1, from coordinate 2,005,211 downwards.
AAAAAGAAAAAGTAAAGTACTGAAAGAAAGGTTTTGGCTATCATATTTTGGATAACTGCAGGTAGTGGGTGCACAACGAATTGTAAGATTTTTTAGGTGCATTATAGGATAAAGACATTAAGCTGGAGGTTCCTGATAAATTCCAAAATTAGTTTTCACTATCAGTGTTTTACTTCTGGTCATTTTAAGTCAGCAAATCTATCAGCTAATTGGGAAAGCCAGTTCATACTTCTTAGAGCAATGTTTCAAGTTGTTGGCAAACTCAGTAAAAAGTCACTGCATCCATCTGCAGTCAGTTCATTTTTGGAGTATTCCTTTGCAACAGTAAGGACAAGGATTTTGTTTAATGATAGTTTAAATCCTAAATAAATTCTGTGGAAAGGGGTGAATTTTTTCGTGTGACTTGTTACCAGAAGCACTGTACACAAGGGGTCCTGATTAAGATGCTATACAACTGAAAACTGCCATCTTAAAAACTGTGGCTTATTAATATAACTTCAAAAGTAACGCTATGATATGGTTTAAACTTATTTAAAAATAATATTGATGTGGAGAACAGTGAGAAATTCTGTAGCTTGGAACCATTTACAGAAAAAAACATTTTTGAAAACTTGACTAATCAACACACATCACATTCACCTTTTCCCCAAAAATCAGCCCTCCAGAACTGGGGTATGCATCATAAGCAGGAA
>NW_005842070.1:2002234-2004488 GCF_000455745.1 Alligator sinensis | reverse complement strand
TGTGCTATAACGGCTGCTGCATTTCTCAGGGCCAGCAAGCAGAAAGAAGGAGTGGGGAGAAGAGTTCAGGGTTAATCCTCTGGCAGCCACTGCTCTACTGACAGTTGCTTTTGGCTGAACTGACTCTGAAAAAAATCTTTTCCTATATTCTGCCTTCTAAAAACAAGGTACAAGCCTTATTTTGATTGAGAAGGATATGCAAAAAGTTACAGTAGGTATCTTAAAACAACAATGTACAGAACACAATTAAATTTATGAATAAATGTGAAACTAAGTCAAACCCCAATGAGACATGGTGAACTTGAGTTTGCTGATACAAGTGTATGATAACAGCTGTATATGTACTTGATTAGAGCTATGGTTCAGAAAAATGTTCACTTTTTATCAAACATGGCTGCAATAATAAAAACTGCTAAAAAATAAGACTACCCACATTTTTCTCAGAAGAGGCATTAAATTTTACTTCACTCACCAGTTCCTATATAGGATTTAAAGCGTCCTGATAGTCTGTCGACAAAGGCACCTAAAACATCTAAGCCAAGCAATGCCACCTGCAGAAATGAAAAGCATTAAATGTACACAACATATCACTAGACAGTTCTTCAAAATATGGTCTTAACCAATCCATAACTATCTCAACCTTAAATTTTAATTCATTCACCCATATTTAACCACCTTTTCTTAATTAAGTTTTACATTAAAAGAACTCATATTTTCTAGAAGTCATAGATGAAACAAACAACAAAATATTTAGGAAGCATTTATTTTTAACTAAGGTTTTTTTTTAATATTCTATAGACCAAGGATATCAAATTCATCAGGCTCACAAATGAGTGGCGCAGGATCAGTTCACAGACAGGATAAATGGTACAGGGCTGACCCCATGGGATGGACTGGGCTGATGGCAACCCTCTCTCACCGCATGCATGCCAGATCCAGCACCCACTCCAACCAGTCCAGGACGCGAGCTGCACATGGTAGCCACCCCAGTCAGGCACAGGTCCCAGATCAGCCAAGGCAGGTGCTGGATCCAGCAAATGGTGGAATGCACAGACCCCGCCACCCCCTATGAGCCACACTCAGCACCTGCTCCAGAACCCATGCAGCAACTGTCTAGCTGGAGTGGGTCCATGTACACTGCAGTACTAAACTGGCCAGAGCAGGTGCTGCAGGCATTGAATCCAGCATGGAGGGGGTAGTCCTGGACTGGCCCATATGGGTACTGCGTGTAACATGGGTCTTAAGAGTGGGTGTCCTATGTGGCACATGTCCCAGGCTCTGCATACAGGGCTGGCCTGGCACGTATTGTGTGTGATGTGTAGGTCAACTTAAGACCCAGGACCAGCACTGGGGGCCGGATGATGTGGATCCATGGGCTAGATTTGGCTTGTGGGCTGCATCTTTGACACCCCTGCTCTAGACCATGGGATGACAATGTGCAGCCTATGGAGCCACAGGATCTGGCCAAAGGAGCCAGAAGGCTTTGCTTGTGCCAATGTAGGGGCAGGGCAGCAAGGAGGACCTGTGCTGGGGTGGGCAGCTGGAAGCTGCGATTACACCGTTACTACTTCTCCCCACTCCCTACTCCCCAGCTGCAGTACAGACTTCTCCCAGCCAGTGGGAAGCTGAGCCAGAACTGGAATGCCTCCAGTTGTAACCATGCTACACCTGGAAGGGTGAGGGTGGTCAGGTGGAGAAGCAGCGGCAGCAACATGGGCAGTTCCCAACCTCCTGGACTCAGCACAGCTCCCCTTCAGTTAAAAAGCTGAGCTCACACCGCAGCCAAGGCACTTGTAGGGGGGCCAGCTAGGAAAGAGGGCAGTGGTATGGGAACAATTCCTAGCTGTCTGGCCCCAGCACGGATGCAAGCAAACCCTTCCCTGCTGACATGACACCAAATGCGGTGGCTTGTACCAGACTAGAGTCAGGTTGTTCCAGCCTGCAGCCTAAAAAGGTTGTTGGCCCCTGCTACAAACCCATTCTGCTTATTTGGCAAACAATCTTTTTTTTTTTTAAATTTTGTATTCTACAATGGGGGAATAAATGGTGCATTTATCAGTAAAAAACAATATATGCTTTACCAGTAGTTGGTAAAAACACATACAGGCTGTTGCATCAAAAATTTGATTCCTGGCAAACCATAAACAATTGGTCCAGTAGTTTATACTTTATTTTAATAAAAACTGTCACCCAAAAAAGTATGTTCTAAAAATATGGCAATTACTCTCTAAAAAACTTGGGGGGGGGGGGGGGG
>NW_005842070.1:1971595-2002203 GCF_000455745.1 Alligator sinensis | reverse complement strand
AAAAAGGAGGAAAGTCTCTGAAAAGAGGGGTGGGGGGGGGGGGGGGGAAAAGTAATGAAGGCATTTGAAAAACATACTTGTTTTACAAGAATAAGAGAAAGGTCTGGAAGCAGGGGAGAAGGGGGAGCCTATAGATAATCATGACCAAATTAGTAACTTGAATAAATTTCTGTTCAGAGCTCAAACACTCTCCTTACAACAGTCAGTGCACTGCCAAATCCTACACTGAAACTACTGGAGAAGCCTGCAAATAAAACCAGGGGAAGAGCAGGGCCTATAATTTTATCAGTGTGTTAACAGTTAATCAAATTTTGTTGAATCTCTTTGTGCATCACAATTATTCTGCATATTTGGACCAAAATTTCACTTCTTTTGAAACTACAAGATCCTCCTACTGGCATGTTTGTTTTACTAACCACAGACTACTAAGATGATAATTTCCAGAACTGAAGAAAGACAAGCTAAAAGAATTATAAAGTGAACAAAAACAATATACAAAACACAAATAAATAAAAAGCATTTTAGCTTTGCATGGAAGTTTGTGACACGTGAACATAAGAAAGAAAAATTCATTCTACAGAAGTGCTCAAGGGGAATATATGCTGAGATCAGTGGATCCTTACTATGAGAAATAAAAAATTAGGCACAACATTTGTTTGCTTCTCACCTGCATTTAATTTACTGCTCTGAAGGAAGCAGCCAACAGTGCCTATTTACCCATCAACACCATTGGGAAGATAGTAAAACAGTCAGTACAAAAAGCCTTTTTCTTCTTTGAGTGGTAGCCTCTGTGGCAATGTACAGACACTCCATTTCTACCAGAAGAATTGCTGCTCTGCCAGTAGACATCACAAGTGTACAGACATTCCAGGTTGTCCTCCCAGAAGCAATAATGGTCATTCAGAGAGAACAATAACCCTATTCCAAAGAGGAAGAGGTTGCTCCTGGAAGAGCTTCCATTAGGAGAATGGATGTCTGCACACTTCCCTGCTGCTTAACTCCTCCAGGGGGAGAAGGAGGAGTGAAACTAGAAGGAAAGGCTCCTGTGCCTTCCAGAGACCAGGGTCACTCCAGTCTGGAGAAGGCACAGGGGCAGCTGGAGCAGCTGCCATCTGCTCCCTGCCGACTTCTCAAACACCAGAGTCCTGAAAGAGAGAATTGGGTGAGAGGCTTCGATATACTGCATTGTCTGCTGAGTTCTTGTGCACCACTGCAAGCCCAAGAAGAGCACTGCAAGTGCTCTACCTCCTTCAATCACAAAAGTCTCTTGTGTAATTAGTGGGCAGGGGGGTTGACCCACTGCTCCAGTTTCCCCAGGAATGGGAGGACTGGAATAGCTTGTGCTTTCCCCAGACCAGGACCATCCCAGTCTTGGCAAGGAGCAGAGGAGATATTCAGTCTGTAACTGCCCTGTCTGAACTGCACCCTCCCCCAGAACGATTTCCAATGGTGGAATCATTTCCCGCAGTGGAACCTTTGTACGCAGCCAGTGTTCTACTAACGAAACACTTGAATGACCCAATTAAAATGGTATAGGTTGTAGCCGTGTTGGTCTAAGGACATAAGCAGATAAGGTTCTTTGGGTACATCTGGTATCTTTTAAGCTACCCCTGTAACGTGGAAGATATCAAATTTTGCCACTTGAAAGAGATAGTTGGTCTAATGAAAGCTATCAAATTTACCCAAAGAACCTTGTCTGCCTAAGTAGAAAGGGCAGGGATTAGAATTTTAATCAAATACTGACTGAAGTACTGATTTTACAAAGACATATCTACAAAGAGTAGTCCTACAGTATGGTATAACGCTTAGTAAAAGCATGCATTAGGAACCCACAAACTTCTGAAATTTAAATATTTGAAAAGGAAGCTAGTAAAATTAATAGGGTAAACTTTAATTTGTATTGGTTCCATATGACTAATGTGTTTCTAATAAGAGTAATGCAATCTGAAAATAAATCTCAACAATCTCTAAGCATGAATTGCTGCAGCCTTAATTTTTTTTGGAGTAGACTACAAATACAAAGATCATCTCAAACATTTATTTCTGTGTAGATAAAACTCAGAGCTCTAGCCACATCCAAAATTTGTGAGGTTCTGTAGCTCATTTTACCATCTGCCTGACACATTTTTCTCTTTGGTGTCCTGAGTTTACCTTAAGTTCCTATCGTGCATAACTTCCAATTTATGCTGATCATAGTCTATTTGCCCCCTACCTTCCCCCCATTTTAAAACAGCTTTTTTTTTTTTGTTTCTATTGAACAATTGTATCATCTGACTGTCACATTCTTCTCTTTGGTGTCCTTAGTTTACCTTAAGTTACTATTATAAAAAACTTCCAATTTATGCTGATCACAGCCTATTCACTTTCCCTTTTTTTTTTTAGAACTTTTTTTTTGTTTGTTTCCCTAATGAACAGTACACACCAACCTGATGCCGGTACCCACCCTTTCTAAAATTTGTCCTCTCTACTTACTATGCATTTGCCAATGAACCTACCACAAGAACCCCACTCCTCTTCTTCCCCCACTCACTAGACACCTTTGGGTATCACCTTCCACTCCATTCTTAAAAACTCACAAAAGGGATCAAATCTTGAGGAAAATATTCCTAGGCCCCCTACTCTCCCTCCCCACACCTGTTCCTGGCTTCCAGACAGTACTTTAACTTTGCCAAGGGCATTAGCTGCCTCCACAGGCACCTAGTGAGTCCTGCCTTTACAAAAAAACCTATCAATTTATCTCTAAATGTCACAACTACCAAAACCTCCCACAAGGAAACCATCATAGCCCACAGATCCTACAAGTCTAGCCCACGATATGGTATACCTCATCCAGTGCACCAAATACTCTCACAGAAACTACATTGGTGAAACTATACAAGCTACCCACCAGAATGAATGATCACAGAAAGAAAGCTAAAAGGACAGAGAAGCCAGAGTACAGGTAGGAGATCATTCTTCATAAAAAAAAAAAAAAAAAAGCCACTCCCTTTCTGACCTCAAGTCTTGGGTTGGAGGAAATTTTGCAAAATATTAAAAAAACAAAAACCATGTCTGGACATTAAGGACCATAGGCTTAACACAGACATGGAGTTCATGGCCCATTATAGTCTACCTGATCCACTAATCTCTGGACTCCACAGGTGATAATGACCCCTTTTAAATGGTCTTGGTCTTCTACTTACCAGGTAAAAGGCATGGCAGGTTGGCACCTTAGGGCATCTATACATGTGCCCAATGCCTGCTGCACTGCACTCTAATTAGAACGCTTCAGCAGCCTTGCTGTCATGTGTACTCAGCGTCCCCATGTCCACCATTTCAAAATGGTGGTGGGGTGCTTTAATTAAAGTTCGTCGAATTGAGCTTTAGTTAAAGCAGCCACACTGTCATTTTGAAGTGCAGAACACTGACACTGCAGGCATTTTAATTAGAGCGGCTCCCGAGAGCTGCTCTCATTAAAACACCACTCCTCACCCCCAGCACATGTAAAGACACGGTTAGAGGCTAATTAGTTCCACTTATCAGGTTATCCTTTCTAGTGCATTTCTCTTGTCTGTTAACTGCCTGATGTCTCTTATATCCTGCTTTTATTTACACTGGAGTTTTGCTCAAGCATTTATTCTATCTGGTGTATAGCTTAAGCTGTGCCTGCTTTTTCTCTCAGCTTGTCTATATCCCCTCAGCTATATAGTTAATCTAATAAAAGGTATCACCCACAAAATCCTTACCGGCTTAAGCCACTCTTAGTAGCTACTTCCTGAGATTTACATTACTTGCGTTCTGAACTAATGCCCTTGTTGTTTTCTGTTCTGTTCCTCTGGAGACAAATTCTTCTACCGTTGATTTATCAAGGATCTAATGATTCAGCACTTCTACCTAGATTCACTACTCTGACACTTTCTCCTATTGGTTACAAAGCACTGGTCCACTTCTTTGGTTTCTTCTCTCCCCATTTCCCTTATCATTGACCCTTCTCCCTGTACCACTTGGGTAAAGACCTGAAATGAGGCAATCCAAGAATATTCATTCTCTCACAATGTAGTACAGTGTTGAAATAAGAAGTTCCAAAACCCTTAACTTGCCCTCCAGTATAACAATCAGTTTGCAAATCATGAACTAAGACTCACTTTCATCTTCTGAAAGAAAGAAAAACAAAATATGCAAGGCAGCTTATGTTCCCTCACCATCCAACACAGCAGTTTTTCCCTCACCATCAAACTCTACTGTTTTGGTCTGATTCTAGAACTATAGGGTACTATATTCCATTTCAAAACTTCTGTTCAGTTAGCTCAAAAGCTTTCAGGGTAAATACTTTATTTACTAAGGCTTGCTGCTTAGCTCCATGCTGTTTGAGATTAACTATTCATAAACTACAAAATCCACAAGACCATCATCAAGGCATATAAAGACAATTTTTTTTTTCAGATTTACCATATTAGAAATAATGCAGTGTGTGACACTGAACATCCCTACCCAATAAAAGAGAAGTGTTGCTGTGGTTAAGAAAAGGTCAAAGGCAAAAGCCAAGTACAGTTCATCCATATTTTTCAGGCTATTTTCACTACTAATATGAAAGAGGGAAAAAAACTAGAAGAACACATGAGCTTCTAAAAAGGAATGACTATGAAAACCACTTACCCAAATAACAGACCTCCCACAATAAGACCCTATTTAGGTCCAACTGCTCACATAGCAGAAAGAGGGTCCTGCTAGAGGATAAGTTATTTTCCTACAGGGAAAATGTGTTTAAGAGAAGATTACAAGTCCTTCTCAAAAAAATCCAAATATAACAACGACTACAACTCATTAACAGTGCTGTTTTATGTTGAAAACTGCATAAAACTGATCATTTCTTCAGCTGACATGTTTCGCTGTTTGTGTTCAGTCAAGTAGGGCTAGAGCTTTGCTGTAGCCATGACAATCCAGGAAATGTCAAGAGGTGAGGCTTTTCTGTTATATCAATTATTGTACCAATTGTATAGTTGGGAGAGCTCCTGGACAAGTTTCTGGGCATCAAGTGTTCTTCCTCAGGTCTAAAAGAGAAGCAGACAGGCTGAGGCATCACAGAAGGCCTTGCCTCTTGTGTTCAGTCAAGATATTCTTGGTACATTAAGAATAAAACTTAATACAGAATGAACAGGATCATCGCAGAACTGCAGATTAACTACAATGACAAGACCAATTACAAATATGAAACCCTAAAGTCAAAAATGATGTCCTGGCTGTACCCAGGTGAATAACATGGCCTGTGGCAAGATTATTAGTAGTGAAAGATTTCTATGAAAACAGAGTGATGAAGGCTACATGGGTTGTTCAGTCTGTACAATTTGGAGAATACATGAAGTAGCGATCAGGTGGTTTGCTTTAAGAGATTATTGTATGAGATGCTACTGCATTTGCAGAAAGATGCTGTCTCAAACCTAAGGGACTGAATACATACTGTGAGAGCTTTCCAGGCATCTAAAGTATACCAGAGCATTTCTTTGTGGTGCAAGGATCCTGGGCAAAAGAGTAGAAGGATAATTTCCCATGACCCATGGAGTCCAGAGAAATCCGTCATGAAAGCAGGATCAATGTAAAGTACATTATAGAATCTGCACTATTGAGGTTCCAAAAGAAGAACTTCCAGCTCAAAAGACACTGTTGCGGAGCCTGTGCTGGAACTGTTTTCTCAAGCAGCAGCAGCATGAAACCAACAGGGTCCTTTTCAAAAATCACCGCTTCCAGAAAGATGACCACTCACTTGCAAATTCTACTCTGTAGATGCAGCACCCACCATGCTGGAATTACCGATGGATTTGTGAATCCATCAATAAGTTTATGTTTAGTTCACCACTGCATTATGTTCATAATTATAAGATTTAGAAACGTTTTGTAAGCAAAATATCAAGTTCTTTAGAAATTTTAATTTCACACTGTCTACTCAAAAGTTAAGCTTTCCACTGACCAGAAACTAAGAGACAAGTAGATTTCTCAGAACCTGCCTAAAATAATGCACGTAACCATATAACATCACAGGTTTAGTAAGCATAACCTTATTCCCCTCTCATCATTGGCTCTCACAACAACAACAACAACTGATCAATGCTCATTCAATTAAAATGTTTTCTCATTTACCTCAAGAGAAGAAAACTTGTATTTCTGGGAAGTGCCCAGGTTCAAACCTTATAGCAGATTAAAAAAAACTGGTAGGGATATACTCAAATCGCAGAACCCAGGGCCAAATCTCACAGGCTTGCTGAGACACTGGGACTCCAATTTCATGGACAGATTGCAGGCAGATACATGGGCTGCCACTTCCACATTATCCCCTGGCCGGGCCTGGCTGTGCTCCCCACCTGGCCTTGACCTGCATAGAGGGGGAAAAAAATAAGTGCCTCCCCCACCCCCTTCCCGAACAGGTACAGGTCACCACCACCTCCCAGCAGGGTGTGCCCTCCCCACCCCCACCTTCCCCATCCAGGGAACATTCCCCGCCCCCCACAGCTCAACTCTGCTCCCTTCAACCTAGCCCTGCTCCTCCTGCCATAGCCCAGCCACACTGTCCCCACAGCCCTTCCCTAGCCCCAAGGGGATGCAAGGACAGACCGCAACCACTGTGCTGCCCCACTCCCCAGCTGGGCTCTGCTGCCCTAACCCTGCTCTGCAACCCTCAGCCTCTTCCCCCACCCTCTGCAGCACCCACTTATTGCAGGAGAAGCAGCCCTCTAACCCAATCAGCAGGCTGGGGGGAGGGACCTTTTATTTTATTTTTTTTGAGAGCCCTCCTTTTCTCAGCTTTTTTGCAGGGTTCCTTTTTCAAGGTTCTCTCGGATATTCACAGGAAGTGCCCGATTCCACATTTTCCATTAAAATCACAAAACTGTGATTCCAGTACATCCCTATATATTGGAGCTAAAAAACCTAAAGAAAAGATAGACCGTAGTTTTAACAGACAAGGAAGTTTAAATTCTGTACCTCAAAGGAATTTAAGAAAATTAACCTATAAAGATTTTTTAGAAAACAGGTTTGCACTGTTTTCCTCTTATTAGGATGCCTGTAGAAAAACTTATATACTACCTGATTTTTCTCCTTTTATCTTCAGTCTCAAGAACACAATCAGGCCTTTTTCACACTTTGGCTAGAAAATGACCAAGAACAAACACTTATCTGAAGGGCCGCCGTACTGAACATAAGCAAAACTGTCTTTCATCCAAAATTCCAGGGGCAGAGGTTTGCAGTCATGTTGGTCTAAGGACATAGGCAGACAAGGTTCTTTTGGTGAATCTGATATCTTTTATTAGACCAACTATTTAAGCTGGTCTAATAAAAGATATCAGATTCACCAAAAGAACCGTGTCTGCATTTCATCCAAAATGTTAGTCAATTATGTTAAACAGGTGTTAAAATACTTTCAAACTGTTGAATTAAAAACAGTTAACTAAGAACACTTTCACTTCTCAATCACTTTCAATATTATTACCAGTTGTCCAATAATCTACACCTTGTCCCTTTCTGACAACAATTGCCATACTGGGAGCTCTAGAAAGCAGTAGAATACTTAGAGCAAAATCAAATAAGCATACTATATAAGGTTTTTTCTGGTTCCTGCTTGGTTGTTTTTGTGTAATGAAGGGGAACTGGGAAAAAAGAGGTTTTAAAAAAATACAGGTATAGAACAAAATTAAAACAATGAAGATTTTTGAATACCTTTAAAATCATTAGACAAAATACTTTTCTTTATTCTTACAATCATTAGACAAAATACTTTGGAACTTACTAACTAAACTGAAGCTAAGAATTGACAGTGTTTATTTGATTCCAACACGAGGCATCACCCCGCCCCCCCCCCACACCCCCTGGTCAGCATGGAGGGAAAAAGCCTCATTTTCAGGGATCTTGGTTCTCTCTGTTAAAAAAAATCCAAAAGTCACGAATAAAAAAAATTCCCAAAATCTGCATTTTTCCACAACTGAAATGGAACAACACTATTTATACAAGTATCAGTTGGAAATCTACCAGCCTGCAAGGTGAAATCCACAGTTTCCTGCGTTTTTCTCCTTTAAAGGAGAAAATCCATGTTTTTCCAGCGGTGAGGCAGGCAGTGGCTCAGGTCCAGCTTCAGCCCCTTGAATTCAAGATAAGCAGGGATCTGGGTTTTCCTTTTGCCACAAAAAGATTCATTTGGCCGGGGAGGGGGCATGCAGTTGGGTGGAACAGAGGGGAGGGGAACTGCAGACTTTCCCCTTGCCCCCAACTGGGCCTGGTAAGGAGCTGCCACCTCCTCTCTGACCAGCATGACCTAGGCCAGGCCAAAACTGCTGAGCAGTCACCAGCAGCAGAAGGTTGGGGGGCAGGGGGAAGAAAGGGAAGGTACAGGGAGCAGGCTAAAGGGGAGATCAGGCATGGGACCATACACAAGTATGCAAGGCAAGTGGCAGGGGTAGAGGCACAGAGGGGCAGGTGACAGGGAGGAGCGTGACAGTGAACAAGAAGAGTGGGTCCGTCCCTTTACCTCCCACCACTGCCTTCCCCACCACAGGAGCAAGGGGGGAATAAATTTAAGATGACCTTCCACTAATTGGATTCTATACATGGAAAATTATAACACATTTATACATGTCCATGTATAGAATGTAACAAAGGGGGTATCATCTTAAATTTGAAGCCATCTTGGATTTGGAAAAATCAGTTCTCTGTGTGTACAAAACTTTCATTGAAAGTTATGTACGCATAGGAAGTGAAAAACAAAACATTCATATCAGGCTACACAGAACACTACCGAAGTGTATATAACTGTGAGACCATTTTATTAATGCAGTATTAGATCATATGCGCTACGATACGTTCTCTGCCTCTCTGCCAGTCTTAAAGAACAGGGCACCTGTAATCATCAGAACAGCAACAGCAAACAGAACATACTGACATAGGAAAAAAGTGAGTTAAAAAAAAGTGTTACTTATATGCTGTATATGTTCTTACAAAAAATGCAGAGGCAGTTTTGTCATTTAATGAGAAATTACCTTTTTAATGGTCTTCTACTGATACAAATGTGTGACCAGCTACTCCTCATTCAAACTTTCCAGATCTACCCAGCTTTCACTATGTAATACCTGCCCTTAATTCAAGAATGTAAGAGGAAGAACAGCTAGTTATGCTAAACCCTCACTAAATAAACAACCATGTCTAAACTATCTTTGTAGTAAGTCTTGTTCTTCCAAATATAAGTGGTATAGGGAAACCTGTGTATTTGAAGCCGACTCTTTTCAGTGCTTAATCACCAAAGTAGTTACATGTTGAAAAATCCATGAGCCTATGAAGCATACAAGCCACAAGCTTCATGAATATATGCTAGCTTCATAAAAATGATATATCAACTGCTTAGACAGGGGTGTTGAACTGTAACTTTTAGAGCTCTACCTACCCAAAAACTGGATTAATCCAGGTTGTACTTCAAGATGACTTACAAATGTTAGCCATTATTGCAAAGCAATGATTTTTACATGAGACTGCTCCTGAGGAAAACACTTCCTATAGTTAATTAATAGACCAGAGTCCAGCACTATGTAACAACACTGCCACCAGATGACTAGAGTACAAAGCAACTCCAGTTCCATCTTGCACAGCCACTGCTGAACTGAACAAGTTGGTCCTAGATAATAAAAATGAACTTGGACTCATGAAAGCTTATGCTTTGTCTCTGACATATATTTTAGTTAGTCTACAGAAGTGCATATCTACCCTGCCTTATGACTGACTTCAAGCTAACACAGCTACCTACCTCTCTTGACAACACAGCTACATTGTCCATCTACTGACTAACCAAAAGCAAGAGAACAAACCAATATCACCCCTCCATCACCCAAAGTCATTAGCCCTTCCCTGTAAATCAGGTAAAAACGCACAAAAGACTTGGAACCAACACCTCCCTCCCCCGACCTCCAAGTAATTCCCAGGTCAATACAAGATCCAATGCAACCTCTCCCACAGACCATGCAGGGGACAGCTTGTTTCAAAATGCAGCCATTCATTTCAGACAGCTGTGCCCTCATAAAAGCCTCTAACGACAGAGAGAATAGTGTCCCTCCCGTGAAAGAGCACTTTAAGGTGGAACTGGGGGGGGGGCGGGGGGGAATAAAAAATGAAAACAATGGAAGCACCTAACAACACAGAGGTCCAAGCATGCAAAGGAGATGTAGACAGTGAGAGGGGTAAAATCTAACAAGAGGTGGTTCTTTTTCACAGGCGTGTAATTAAAGTGTGGAATTCTTGTGGAAACTGACAATTTAGCCAAATTCAAAAAAGAGATGGGACAAATTCTTGGAGGAAAGGGGCATCAGTCACTATCGAACAAGAGATTTAAGGATATAGCCCTGAATCAGAACTGTCTATACTTTAAATGAGAGAAACTGCAAGTGAAACAGGAACAGTGGGAAAACCCCAGTGGTCATAACCCCCTGGTCATTCACTTTTCCTTTCAGCACCTACTCTCTGCCACTGTGACACAGGCCTTTTGAGAAGCTATTCTGGAACGTGGGCCAAAGCCCACCAAGGAGAGCTATCAATCCCCCTTGACGAAGGGGGCCACAAAGGACACTTCACTGATTGCTTGGGACAACTAAAAGGCAAAACAGGGATTGTAGTGGAGGTCATCGGTTCAAAATGAGCATGCTGAAGATGGATGCTGAGCAAAGCATCTGACCAGGGAGGAGGTTCTGGCTGAGCGGATCCTTGTGGGCTGTTTTCCTGTCCCTGGCCAGGTCATGCCTGCGGGCAGACTGTCACTGGACAGCACCCACCAGATCCCGAAGGAATCCAAGGAGCCAGCAGACGTTGCCCAGCAAAACTCTGCCCAATGTGAACAAACAGGAAAACAGTGTCCCCCTTAGTCCCAGGAGATCCTCCCAGCCAGAGCCTCCTTCCTGGTCAGGTACATTGCCAGCTTAGCTACAGCCAGGAGGAGGCTGACAAACATCATGACAATCTCAGGGCTGTGTGTTTGGATTCCCGACCCCAGAGGGGAAGGTATACATCTTAGTAAAAAACCTGACTTTGGGCTGGATTGGGGGATTTTTCAGTACCTTTTCCAAGAACTACCAGACTCTTATCAAAATGAGGGAGTTGACAAAAATGCAGTTTGTGTGTAAATGAGACAGCTTTGGAGGAAAACAACAGTACAACTAGGCTTTCTAAAGCAGCTGAGAGAGACTGGCCCATCAGGACAATTCTGAAACCTGGGGTGTGGGCTGTTGGGCAAGTCTGATATCTTTTATTTGACTAAATAAATAGTTGGTGTAATGAAAGATACTGGGTTTACCCAAAGAACCTTGAAAACCAGTTAGGCGCTCAGGGTGCCCCCAGCCCCCACTGACCTTGCCTGGGCACTGGGCATCTCCTGACTCCTTTGAAAGCTGCCAGCACCAAAATAAGATGATCCTAGATGTGGCCCCAGTTTTCCCCCTGTCCCCCCAGGTGATCAGCAACAGAGCCCAGCCTCACTTCTCAAGGGGGCAAGAGGCCTGGCTCCTTCAGGGGGCAGCAGCAACATCTCCTGACCCCCCCCTTGTCTGCAGTTCTATGCTTTCCCTTCACTTTTTTAAGTGGGGAGGGTGAGGGCAGCCCCACCCCCCAGGCCGCCCCTAGCACCCACTCTTCTTAAAATTGCTGGAGTTGAGCCAAGCCGCCAGCTCATTAACAACTACGTCAAGGCGCTGTGGGTCGTGCTCCAGGTGGGGCGAGCGGCTCGGCTCGCTCACATAGTCCAGCAGCTCCTGGCCCACCTGCAGCCGCCGGGCCACGTCCTTCTGCTGCACCTGCTCACTGAAGTACTGGGGAAGGGGGCTGGACCCCGGGCGCCAGCCGCCTCGAGCGCACGCGGGACCCCCCCCTTGCGCGCGGGCAGGCAGGGGGTGGGGGAGGGTCTCGGAGGGCCTCGCGCTACCTCCGTCCCGTGGAAGTTGCGTTCCTGCCCTGCCCTGCCCCCCTTCCTCCTCCTCCTCCTCCTCCTCCTCTCACCACGGCCCCGCTCTCCCACGGCCCGCCCCCTCGTCTGACCCCGCCCCCTCGCCGCGGCGCGGGCGACCAACGCGACACTCCCCCCACGCCTTCCGCCGGTGCAAGCACTGCGCATGCGCGAGGGCGGGGTAGGATGCGACGCCATACCCATCCTCCCCCTTGTGCCGGTGTGTGTATTCGCGAAAATAGCCCTATGCTGGTGGCGCCTGCGCC
Organism: Alligator sinensis; assembly: GCF_000455745.1. Lineage (NCBI taxonomy): Eukaryota > Metazoa > Chordata > Crocodylia > Alligatoridae > Alligator > Alligator sinensis. Next base: position 1,989,999 of record NW_005842070.1, on the reverse strand, counting down.
GAGGGTTAGGAGATTGCGCCGTAAGTGACGCCTGCGAGTGATGTGCGCATGCACCAGACGGCCGCGGCTGCTCCGCTCTCGAAGAAGCGAGGTCTTTCTCTACGAATGGCGTCTACTGTGGTGCCTGTCTAGGGCGCTTGGACCTGGGCTGCAGGAATAGGGTGGCTTAGAAGCGTGGAGTAGGATAGCGTGCGACTAGGGTGCGGGGAGGCTGGAAGGAGCGGCTGGGTTTCTCAGGCAGCGCGGCGGGCGCACACGGCCGGCGCTGCGTTCAAACGCCCCGCGCACCACCGAGCCCCGCACCGCTTCACTCCACCCCTAGAGCGCTGGGGGCGGGGCGGGCTGCGCCCTTGTACGTCATAGGGAAGCGTCGGTGAGGGGTGGTGCTAGAGTTCTGCCACTGCTCGGGCCCAGACGAACTCAAGTGCGCCCTTCCCCGCCCCCACCAGTTTCATTGGCCGGCAAAAACGGAGGCGGTGATTTTCTCAACTGGCATAAAACTAGTATCATACTGATAGAACCAAATACAAATGAACTCTGATGATATAAAAACAGTACTGCCAAGAGAAAGGAGTTTCCGGTCCATGAAATTAGGTTTAAAAACATTTTACATGCAGATGCAATATGAAAAACAAGAAAGGCCCAGGTCAACCAGGCAAGGACTGCCAGTGCAGTGCAGACCACCCTTTTAGAGTTGTTGGCCTACCTTTAAAAATGGTAAAGGTGCAGGGATGATGAGGTAACATCAGGGAGGTGTGAGATCTGAACTATGGCAGACAAACATGCACAATCATAGAAAACTTGTTTTGGACAGACCTCGGGAGGTCATCTAGTCCAGCGGTTCTCAACCCTTTTTTTGCACCAGGACCTGTTTGTGAACATGGATGGTCAGTTGCAATGCAGTGCCCCTCACTCACCCAGGCCCCAACCCCCCAGTGTGTGGAGCATAGGGGTGGGAGGGGCAGAGGGGGTGTGTGGGGGGCTGTGGCAACGCATAGGGGATGCACAGGGGAGCATGTGCACCCCCTGAGCACCGGTCCACTTCCTGACTGGCTGCACTCGACGCTTAGGCGATGGGCAGGCAGGAGTGCTGGTGCCCCCCTGCAATGCCACAAGCCAGGGAGTCGAGTGCTGTTGCGCTCCCAGAAGCAGCTGCAGCCACTCCCCGAAGCAACTTCAGCCGGTGGCTGCAGCAGGGAGCTACAGCTGACTCCAAGCTGGTAAGTATGAGGGGCGGGGGTTTGGGGGGGGGGGCCCCCCCCCCCCCCCCCAACCCAGGCGGCACCAGTGGCATGGGCCCTGAGCAGCCCCTCACAGGCTGGAACTTGCCAGCCTACAAGGGAAAAGCTAGTTTCCCACACTTTTCTCCTTTTAAAGGATAATCCATTTTTAAAGTTTGTTGATCCATTTTTTTTAAGTTTGTTCACAACCCTTTCGTATATTCTTGCGACCCACTTTTGGGTTGTGACCCACAAGTTGAGAAACGCTGATTCTAGTCCAACTTGTTGCTCAGAGCAGGATTATTCCCAACTACATTATTTCAGCCAAGGTTTTGTCTACCCCAGTCTTCAAAACCTCTGAGGATGGAAATCTTGGAAACCTTAAAAACCTCTTATTGCTGACTCTGAAACTCATGCTAAACTGGGGCCTACTCACAAAAATTAAAACACAAAATATTGATGCTAACTGCATAGTGCAAGAGGATGCGAGTTCATGGCTAGGCCATCTGAGAAGAAATAATGAGCTATCCCTTCCAGCTTATCTTATTATCTTTATGATGATTTTAAGCAGGCTTCTAGTTGTCTGGTATGTCACTGTGTGAAATGTATATCCTTGATTAATTAGTTTAGTAAATACTTCTTTTGCAATTAACTCATGTTATGTACAGGAAGAGTCATTCTCCATATGTAATAGATGTCTCCTCCTGATTTACTTCTGTTTTGACTAGTGGGTCCCTTGATTTTCCAAGGACACTCCCCAAAACCTTGGTTTTTTTCCTGGTTGTTAATCAGTTTCTTGATACGTTCCAAACTTAGTAGAAATGGATACCCTCTTGTCACTGAGGAAGTACTGAGGATAACCTCTTGTCACTGAAGATAACCTCTTGTCACTGAGGTAATTCATTCAAATTGGAACTTTCTGATAACCAATAACGAGCAGCAGGGCTGGATTATGACATGCTGGGGCCCTAAACTATGTCAATCTTAAAAGGCCCCTTAGCATTACCAAAAAAATGCCACTCTTCCCTGCCGGCCCAGAAGTGGCGGGGGAAGCTTGCATATGGCTGCTGCTGCCTCCATTAAACACCCCGTGACATTGTTCTGCATGTGAATGGTGCTCTGGGACTGGCTGCCACTACCCCCCACCTGTCCCCAGCTCTATGACCAGCTGCAGTGCCCGTTTAAAAAAACACAACATTTTCAAATCTCCAGCATGTGCTTGGTCCTGAGCATGCCAGATTTGTGAGGTTTTACTGGTTTTTTTTTTTTTTTTTTGCATTTAGAGGCCCTTTATCATAGGCAACACATGGAGGGGCACTTGCCCCCCCTGAGATTGGCTGCTGCCAACAGCGTGGATGGTGGCAGTTCCCGCTTGCCTCCTGCTGCTCGCCAGCCTCCCCCCCAACCGCTGACACTGCCACAGCCACCTGTGGGCAGTCCCCGCTCAGGCTGTCACCGTGGCCACCTGTGGGCAGTCCCCGCTCGCCGCCACCACAGTGCTGCCACCATCTGCAGGTGGTCGCCATGCCCCCCCAGCCTCCAGGGGCACACGTCATTTATGTCCCTCATAATGGGAGACCCTAAGCTGTAGCTTACTTAGCTTGTGCCTAAATGCAGCACTGACAAGCAGGTACTGGACTTCACTTTGGTTAGGGCTCGTTTGATTTTGAATACTTGTACTAAATAAAGCCTTTCTGTCATTCCTCAAACAAGGTGTCAAGTCAGTCTCTCGGCTAGTCCGGAATCCTAGGTTTTTATTAGCTAACATGTATGTCCAATGAAGGCTGCCTCCCATCTGAAAAGGCTGAGAACCTCTGAGCTAAAGTCTTGCTGGGGTGGGCAAGCTGGGTGGTAGGGATCCCAGTTTGGGATGGGGAACAGACTACTAGAAGTGTGTGGATGCACACACGCTTTGGTGGGAGCAGCTATTGCCTGCCTCCAGAGAACAAAGATGAGTCCTGAGATGAGAATTAGTCATGGAGTGGGGCTGCCTCATAGTTTGCCTTTGTAGAACAGCTAACACAATGCGGTCCCTGTTTTTGCTGTGCCCTTGGAACACCCTCACTCCTCCCCTAAAAAAGCCGATTGGAACCTCTGGGAGTTTTTTTTTTTTGCTGTTATTGTTTAAACCTCAGATCTCTAGGTTGATTTTCCTCACCTGCAAATAAGAAGGCAGAGGTGGACAGTTGCTGTCCTCTCAGTGGTGGGGTTGTGCAAGCTTAGATTTGCTAGTTTGTGAAAACTTCTGGCAAAGTTTGTGTAATTGCTTTTAGGGACAAGAGAGACTGATGTGTGCTTCTTAATGGGAAAAATAAACACAAGATAAAAACAGTATTTTACCACCATATCTCAATATCTATTCCCTAGAACTCTAAATAAGAGCTTTACCAAGTTTTTCAATTTAAGAAATATTTTTCTTTCCAATTTCTTTAAGATGGGCTGAGCAAATGCACAGTGCCCCTAAAAATGCAGTGCCAAACTGACTGCCAACAATTGTAGAAAGTTTCAGCCCATTGGATACATTTTTGGAGAAAGCAGAGTGACTTGAAACCCAACTTTCACTATAATCTGATATATTCACTTTCCAAATAAATGGTGTCCAAAACAAAAATGTACTGGTATTTCCCAGCTGCTTTAGGTTACAGCAAATGCAATGCTAAAGTAACATTTCCTAGGGGAATAGAGGACAAAGGGAATAAAGTTTAAAGTGTAGCATTCCACAAGTTTGAAATATGCTTGCTCCACAAACAAAACAGGAAATCACAAAGCTGTTTTAAGGGCACAAAGTTGTGGTTCCAAAGTGTATGTAGGTGTTTCTTGTGTGAAACCAGGACAATTAAAAAGCACAAGAAGAAACACTTTGGCTCACTATAACATCTGTGCTGAATTACAATATGTCATGTTGCAGCAGGTATCTATGTGGGAGTAAATGTATTTTCAGGCTAGATCTTTGATTAGAAAAACATGTTAAGTTTTCCACTCGTTGATTTTTACTTCATCAGAATGTGTCAGTTTCTTTTGAAATCATACTATTGACCCTTCCCTAAGAACAAGAGCAACTGGTTCACTGGTTTTAATGTGGCATCTTAATTTTGCAAATACAGCTTCTGTGTGTGTCACCACCCCTTAGCTGCTCATGACTTGTACTGATGTTGGATCTGGAGTAGTTCACTATACAGCTCTGATGAAACAAAGTAATAGGGACAGAAATTGTTCTCACTGGGCGTATCTATACATGCTATTAATTTGCCTAAATAAACTCTGGCACAATTCACATCGGAGTTTATTGTTTCTCCGGTGCAGTGTTTACATGTGCACCTGGGACTGCAGCACATTGAGCTGGGGCTTCGCAGCTCTGGCTGGCAGGGGGCTCAGGGGTCAGCCGGCTGGCCGGGAGCTCTTTTGCCCTGGGTCAACATGCTGCAGAGGGGCTGACTGGGGCATGAGGATGCTGTAGTGCAGGGTTAGCTGGCAGGCAACTTCTACACTGTAGCACCCTCGTGCCCCAGCCAGCCCTGGTCACATTGCTGTGTTGCAGCGCACTAAATAACTCTGTTGCAGAATAATACTGGTGTTGGGCAGCACTATCCTACAGCGGAGTTAGTTTACTATGGCCTTATAGTACTGCACTTGTAGATGGTGACATTTTACTGCAGAGCTAATTAGTCAACTTCAGTAAAGCACATGTGTAGTTGCACCCACGGGATCCAAGATTTGATGCCTAGGAGTATTGGCTAGGTTCTGAAGAGAAGGCTGAGGACCTGTGGAAGCTCCTTGTTTTCAATTAAGTGATCACTGTCTTGAAACTGAAATCTGCCTTGATATATAAGCCTATGTGATAAAACCAGCTGCTTTTGTGTACATGTGCAGAGCAGTTTATTTTACAAAGCACTTGCTCCCATACCTAAATAAGAGGTCAACATTTTTCAGCTAGGCTTTCTTTTGAATAGGAGTTACTGACAAGGAATATTATTACATTGGGAGCTGAGAATCATGAATAATGCATACTAACCCTGTGAGGTATATTTCCAGCCAAAATTGCACACCAAACCTTTTCCCACTATACCAGGGGTCAGCAAGGCCATTTTGCTCAGCTCACCACCGCCAGCCCAGGCTCTAAGCAGCTGCTGCCAGCCATGGAGCCCAGGCTGCTCCCAGCAGGTGGCTGGGAGGCTGAAAGCCCTGCTGCAAGCAGACCTGTGAGCTGGCTGCAGCCAGGAGGCTGCAAACAGCTGCTCTGGGCTCCGGCATGTCAGCACTTCGGCACCTTCCAAGGTAGACATTGTGTTTTTTTCGGCACTCCAGCCAAAAAACATTGCCTACCTCTGCACTATACATATATATATCCCCTCCTATACACATGTACTATAGAACCATTGTATGTTGCATCATGTTCTGACAAAGACATGAAACAGAGGAAAATATTCTAGGAGTGAGAACAGTAGTGTGTTAGAATGTGAGATGATACTGTATTCCAGACAAATAGCAATAGCTAGCAATTTTACTAGGATTAGACTCAAAATCTGAAACAGTGTGCAAACCAGCTATAAACCTTCAACTCAGTCTTTTCTGCAAATATGCGACAGTCTTTCCAATAGCCCAGTTACATCCATTGCCCTCCTGTCTTCTATGACATTTCGGTCAGTTTGTTCCAACTGGCAACTATTTCACGGTTTCATAGCTTCATAGATGTTAGGGGCTGAAAGGGACCTTACAGATCATCGGGCCCAACCCCCCCGCTTGCAGAACCTCTAATACGCTTATTGAAGGAACTGTCCAATCCTATTTGTTTAAGAAAATGTTCTAATCTTGAAAAGTCTCAGGAATGTGAAATGGAAATTGTGATCATCTTTACTGTTGGAAAGATCCAAAGGATTTAAGCGCACACTGTAGATTTCTCATAAATTCCTTAAACAGCTACAGTAATTGTCACTAAATTTATACTGAAGCAATTTATGCTTTTCTCTTCAGATTCTGAGACAGCAGGCATACAAGGTTCTCTTACTCTTGATGACATGTAACAACTACTTACTTAATGTTTTACATAATTCTGTGTAAACATATATCACATTCTTACAAATTTTTTAGGGGATTTTTAGATTAGAATCTCATCAAAATTCAGTCATCTATTCAGTCATCAGGAATCTCAACCCTCTTTTCATGGTGGAATATGCTATATGCCATTTTGGGCCACAAGAATTAGTATGGATTCTGAATAAATAATGATAGCATGATATGAGCCTATATGATTAATTGTCCCAGCATTTTCAACATGCCTAGTAATATTTTGTGCTGCTACCCCTGGATTGCAGTTGGACTTTTCACACTGGCTGCCCTGCTATTTAGCTACTGCTTTTATACCCTGCTCTTTTTTTTCATTACTGCCTGTAATAGGATCATGTTCATGACTTCAGGCTGAATTTTATGTGTTGTGATACTTTAAAGGTCAGTTGATAATCTACTTTTAAAATGAGAACAGATGTAAATTGAATTTATTAATGTCATCCTGAATATAATTTCAAAAGCAATCAATTTACCAAGGAAAGTTCTTAAGACAGTGTATTTCCTTCCATAAGCCAACCTAGTTTGGTCTGCCATTTATTTTGCAAAATGTTCAAGGATAAATTCAAGGATTTCTAACTCCCATATGTCATGTGAGACTTTCACCCTGAATATCTTTTAAATGAAATGCTTATTACAGATTATTTGAAATATTTGAACAATAAGGCTTGCTTTTAAGGTGATCAAAAGCATAAATGAATAGTCTTTTGTTTCTCCTGTGCTGCATTTATTGGCATTTCGGGACAGACTGATATCTGGTGTAACTCTATTGTTTTCAGCATGTTATTCCAGCCATGAATTTAGCCCTTGGTAACAAAAATGTTGGACATGTACAAAATCATAATGACACAGTCTTTCTTTTCAGATACCTACCTTTAGTGACTTCCTTCCATGATTTGTTGGCTATATCTCAGGGGTGGGTTATTTCAGGCAGAGGGCCGCTTACTGAATTTTGGTAAGCTGTCGAGGGCTGTATTGGTAGCCCTGCCCCTTCACAGGTGCCCCACCCCCTGGGCGCCATCTTGCAACCAGAAGTTCCACCCCCTTACTCCCAATCTTTGCCACCAGAAGTCCCTCCCCTTACCCTCAGAAATACTCTTTTCAGCAAGGGGTTTTGCCATCTCAGAACCAGAAAAATACCAAATTATATTTGGAAATTCAAACATCTCCACATTCATTAATTTGATTTCAAAAAATATTTTTGTCCCGATTTACATGCATTTGTGTAGTATACACAGAGGTGATTGCACAGTAGCTAAAAATGAAGTCTTATTCTCGTATATTGGGGGGGGAATGGGTATAGGTGTGAGGGTGAAAAGTGAGGGAGCATGTGGGGGGTGGATATGTGGGGTGTGGGTGGGTATGGGGTTAGTGGGTGGCTATGTGGGTGGGAGAGTGGCTGGGGTGTGTGAGGGGGTGCGGCTGTGGGGATCTGCATGTATGGCAGTGTGAGGGGAGGTGTGGGTGCATATGTATGGTGGGGGGTGCGTGTGAGACTTGCCCTATGAACATACACTCTCTCCCCCCCCCCCATTGCACACAGATGCACACACACTGTCTTTCTCCCCCTTCCCCTCCCTCATTGCAGGGACTTACACACACACACGCACACACACATGCACACACAGTCTCTCTCCCCTTTCCCCTCTCTCATTGCAGGGACGCGCGCGCGCACACACATACACACACACACACACACACACAGAGTCTCTCTCCCCCTTCCCCTCCCTCATTGCAGGGACACACAGACACCCCCTCCTGCTCCTGGTCCTTGGGTACTGGAATGGGCCCCATGCTCCCACTGTCCGGTGATGCAGCTGGGGGTCATGTGGTGCTGGAGGAGCCCAAAAGCTGTGTCAGGCAGACTTCCGGTTGTGGGGGAAGGAGGGGGCTGGGGTGGGGGGAACGGAGCTGGGCTGGCCTTGCTGGTGAGTTCTGTCAGCTTCCCCTGGGTCCTACTGCCCCTGGCTCCTGTCATCTTTGACAGGCAGCCAGGAGCAGAAAAATATACATTGTCTAAATTTTTTAGGGGCCCTGCAGGCCAGATAGAATGGCCTGCTGGGCCGGATCCAGCCCACAGGCCATATTTTGCCCACCCCTGATATATCTGATTCTTTCTATAACAAGTTATACAACACACACCCATAACTCCTGATCAGATGAAGAAAAATTAACATATATTGCTACTGAAACAATATAGAGCAAAAATAAAAGCATGTCAAGGAGATATATATTTAGCAACAGTTGCTGTTCTATCATGTTATTGTTTATTGTTTTTGTGACCTGAAAAAGAATATGCTGCATTTGAAGTCTTGTCTAACTCTACCTCAACCATGCAGTTGGTCCAATAAAGCTATCATCCACAAAAATCCTTGCCTTTCACGTGTTATTGTTTAGATATTAATTGTTCAAACTAGTGGTGGAAATTAAATATTGCTGTAGATCACTGTTTACTGTGATAGTTATATGCTTGTTGTTTGTCAAGACCATAATTATTTCTGTCTTTTATATAAGAACAGTCTGTTAGATACTGATCTGTTATGCATTTCTAGTCTTAAGTTGCAGAATTAATACAAATGTTCCATATTGAAATGCTGTCTCTGCATCCTGGGAGCAGGCAACTCCCTGGATGGTTGTAGAATCTCCATTCTTGGAAATTTTCAAGTGTTTTAGACAAATACGTGACTGTGATGGATTAGTCAAGGATGATCCTGCCTTATACTTGAGGTTGGACTAAATGACCTCCTGAAGTCCCTTCCAGCCCTACTTTTCTATGATTCTATGAATTCTGTAATGCTCTTGCAAAAACCTATATGTTAAAACATAACATAGTAGTTCTTTGACAGAATTAACAAAACTATGGTTAAACTATGGTTAAACTTTTGGTTAAAATATTTATTGGAGTCTGTTAGCTCCCCAAATACTGCAATTACCTGAGAGGTAAAATATAGAAGTCACTGTGTTGACAGACAGTATGCTACACAGTGGTAAGGTCAAAAGGTATTTTGACCAAAGACTCTGGCAAAACCCCTAGCCCTTCAAAAAGTGTCATAGAATCTTTAACATCTTCATAAAACATCCAACCTTTTTTTTTTGTTTCACATTCATCATTTACATGTGATAAAAGCGGAATAGTGTGAGTTGATAGATTCCTAACTGTGTCTATAGTTTTCTGAAACCAAGTCAGTGGGTGTATCTACACGTGCATTAAGGCTCTTTTTCTAATGCACATTAAGTTTAGTACCTCCAATGTGAGGTACTAAAGAAACATACTTTAGGTTGCCTTAATGCTCAGTAATGAACGTGCATGGTTTTTAAATGATGCTTAATATGCAGTAGCCTCTTTTACTGTGCATTAGTGTAATTGCACAGTTTTTTATGCAACGCTTTAATGCACAGTAAAAGAGGCTACTGTGCATTAAAGCGCACATGTAGACACGCCTACTGTTATTTAGATTTGAGTATACACATTTATCTAAAATCACCATTGCTTTGAAAGAAGCAGCACTGGAGAAAAAAAGTGTGAAATGAGTAAGTTCCTGTTATGTCTTCTGTACTTCAAGTACCGTTATAAATAAGACTAGGCACTATAGCCATCAGTTACCTGTCTGCCGTTTATGTGGAGTTCAGTTGACTAGAAATTACCCACATAAGTAAAATTGAAAGATCCTACCCAGACAGAAAATAGCAGCCTTAGTTCTTTTTCTGTTTTTACAGTGGTAGCAAAACATATACTGATAATAAACTTTGATGTTTCATGAATCTATATATGCATTAGCATCCTGGAATGAATTCTTTTGAAGTTGCATAATGTTATACTTTTCCTTTGCACTTTCAAGATACTTATTTGTCTGGCTGCACGAGTGCTCCCTCTTGTGGCTACTATAGGTGTATAGATTTAAACAAGTTCATTTGTGCAATGAAATTAGGGTAGAATTTGTTCTGTACAGTCAATTGCTGTTGAGGAAGTGGAAAAAGGGGGGAAAAAAAAAGGTTTGTCGATCTTTACATTTGGCAGTTGCAAACCTTTTTTGTACATTGCAAAACCCCTGTGTATTTCATACAGAAACAGGTGACAAATGTGGAAGCCCATGGAGTTGTACAGATGCAAGACATTGGCCTTTTAACTTGAGTTCACTAAAAGATTTTGCTTAGTATTATTTGATACTAACTGTCTAAGCACCTAGAGGTCAACAAGGTTATGGTATTACTATACTAGGTGGGTGCATCTATACATGATGCTATAACAAAGTAGCATCGAAAGGCAAAAACTGTGACACCACAGCTGTATTGCCATATCAATAGTTATTATAGTGTGCTGCTACAGCGATGTAGCAGCTAAAATAACCATACACGGCCAGCATGGCGCAGTATGGGCTGTTACTGCGCTGTCATTTAGTACTTCCCTTTGGGTACTTCCTCCAAAAGGAAGTACTAAATGACTGCGCAATAACAATAGCACCTTACGGCCAAGTGTAGACATGCCTGGTGCTACTATAGTCAAGGCAAATTATTACACCCTCCCATCCAAAGAGTTTACAATCTCTCACACTCAACTATGTTGTCTGCAGCATGTTGAACAGGAGCAGGCAATTATTTGGGGCGGGGGACCACTTATCGAGTTTTGGCAAGTTGTCAAGGGCTGCATGGGTAGCCCTGTTACTTGACAGGTGCCCTGCCCCCTGGTCACCACATTGCAACTGGAAGTCCCACCCCCAACCCCTGACCTTTGCTACCAGAAGTCCCTCCCTTTACCTTTGGAAGTACTCCTTTCAGCAAGGGGTTTTGCCATCTCTGAACCAGAAAAATACCAAATTATATTCTAAAAAGCAAACATCTAAAACATTCATTAATTGGATTTCAAAAGATATTTTTTTCCTGATTTACATGCGTTTGTGTAGTGTATGCAGAGGTGATTCCACAATAGCTTAAAATGAAGTCTTACTTTTGTATGTTGTGAGGGGCTGTGGATGTGTGGGTATATGGGGTCTGGAGGAAGGTGTGGGTGTGTCTGTGGGGGTGGGTAGGTGTGGGGTGTGGCTGTGGGGTGAAGGAGCATGTGAGTGTGTGTCTGGATATGTGGGATGTGGGTGGGTATGGGGTTTGTGGGGGGATTGTGTGGAGGGGAGGGTGCTTGGGGTGTGTGAGGTGTGGGTGTGAGGGTCTGCATGTATGGCAGTGCGAGGGGCAGTGTGGGTGCATGTGTATGGTGGGGTGTGCATGTGGGATTCACCCTACAAACCCACACACACACACACACTGGCCCTCCCTACACACACACACACATACACACACACACAGACCCCTGTACAGGCATGGCCCCACGCTCCCCCTCGCCACGCATGCCAGGAGCCACATGGTGCTGGAGCAGTGCAGGGGCAGGAAAGCAGGGAAATGGCTGGGGGTGAGGCATGGCTTCCCTGGGTCCTACTGCCCCTGGCTCTTGTCATCTTTGACAGGCAGCCAGGAGCAGATAAATATTAATTTACTATATTTTTTAGGGGCCCTGTGGGCCAGATAGAACAGCCTGGTGGGCTGGATCCAGCCCATGGGCTGTATTTTGCCCACCCTGATGTAGACAGAGGACAAAGCACACGTCTTCCCACAACACCAAATGGTTAAAACTAAACAATACAGAGGGCTCCCTGCTGTTCTTCCATAGTAATGAAAATATAATTCTTTTATTAATATAAGTTAAGATATACATTTTCTAGCTCTGTATTTGTGTCAATATAAATGAAAAAACCCGAGAGTTTAATTTAACATTAATAGCAGAATAAACTTTTAAACAACAGGCTAGATGGTGAGAAAAGATAAGAAAACTTATGATGCAAGATAATGTAATGGGGTTTTTTTGTGTACGTATTTTGTTGGTTCCTAGCTGGACTTCTCAGCCCAGCCACATACCGCGCAGTTCAGAGTTCTCCGTGCTGCAAGGGCTTGCTGCCTGAGGTGTGCTGCTCCACCTTTTTTTCTCCATGTTTGTTTGTTTGTTTGTTTTTACCCTTGGCTGGGGTAAAAAATAACCACAGAAAAAATACCCAAAGCAGCACAAGCTAAAGCAACATGCACTGCTAAAAGCAGAGCCAGGCCACTTGGAGCCATGCTGTGGCTGCCGAGCAGGCCCCACCAGGCAGGATTACCTTGGCTGTAGCTCCGGGAAGCCCCCAGGACACCAAGTAAGGGTGGGTGCTGGGGCCAGCCTAGTGCCTGTGTATGGGGCCTAGTGCTGGCCCCAGCCTCCTCTATTCCACCTGGGGCAACTTGCATGCCAAAGCACTCGTGGCATGCTCATTCCCCAGGGACAAGAAGTGGTGGCACAAGGTGTGCCACCACTACTTGTCCCCATGGAACCAAATGTCCATGCACATTTAGATGCTCTTTTTGTAAACTGAATATAGTTGAATGCAGAACATTTTAATAATCATTGTATTATATAGCTTGCTTTTGTAATCACAGGCATACTTTTAAAATTAAAGTGCTTAATTATTATCCAATTCTATTTGTCAGAACCCAGTAGTTGAGTGCCTATGTCACAGTGGAAGGTTTCATTGATTTGATGCCTATAACGCAGTGGAATTTCTCGCCACAGTGGAATTTTCCGCTACGGTGGGAAACCCCGGTGCAGTAAAAAGTTCCCGTCAACCTTATGCAAACACGCACACCACCATTGGCTGGTTCTAAATTATTCACATTTGGTGACTCGCGATTGGCTTGTTAGTCATATAAAAGTTAAAGCAGTTTCCGCCCAAGTCAGAGAACTCCGCGCACATCTCAGAGTGAACTTGGCGGACTCATCACCCACCAATGACTCCCCGTCGCCGACTGTCCCGACGTACCCCCGTGCCCTGCAGGCCCGATAAGCCATTCATGTCATTTTGTCTTACTCGAAGAGCTCACGTTTGCAACTGTAACCTAAGTCAGTTCTTCTTCCTGCGCTGTGTACACCGACGGCGTAAGTAAATAATCTCTTTGTTCAACCAATACGCTTCAGTGCCTAATTCCGCTCCATCGGTCACAAGTACCCACCTGCCATTTCGGGGCTGCTGGCCACAGCCCGGCCTACCACTCAACCGCCACACTATTTAGTTGATAAAAAAAGAAATGGACCCAAACCCAAGACAAGGAACATGAGAATTTCCAGCTCTTTGAAAAAAACAGATTCAGATTCAAATTCAGTGTCCCTGGCTTTCCTCTAGTTTTTGGATACATTAGGTTGCACTTTTTAGAAAAAATATGGCATGCAAATGGAGATGTTGATGTGGAAATATTTGGATATGGGTAGGTGCAAATTTGGTATTGTTTTTCACTTTAAAGAGTGATTGAGAGAATAGAAGCTAATGTAAAACAGTTTTGAGCCTATAATACAATATAGTTGTCAGACTGGTAACTTACTTTAGTGGGTTATATTTATGTAAGTGAACTTATATAATTATTTGCTCTTAAAGTTTAAAACAGCAATTCCTGAGGTTACTGCTGTGTTTACTTGAAACCATTTAAGTATGGTTCTGTATGCATTCCAACAAATACTGCAGTCACTCATATATTTAATAGTTGTATAAATGAGGAAGCTTTATATGATTGCTTTATCTTAATCTCTAATGCTGTATTAATATTAGGGATTTAATAAAGCAGAACAAAGCAGGTGTCAATTTAACAACCTCTGGTACAGTAATTTTTTTTTAAACGCTAACTTCTATATTCCAGAGTGGAAATAGTTAGATAACGGAACTCCATTGATTCAATGCATAATCACATTGAACAGAGAGGATTTCTTAGGCAGTGAATAGAATTTTTGTTCTCCCTTCAGAGCTACTCTGTCCACTGAAAGAAATCACTCATCCAATTTGCAAGTCTCAGGGAAAGAATTCCATTATATGCAGATCAAGGAAAAAATCACATTTTATTGGAGGCAACCATATCATTCTATTATTCTCAAATAAAATCTCAAGGAATAACATGCAAGTCCCTTGAAGCAAAAGTGGGCACTTTTTAATCTGCTTTTAATTGAATAAGAGAAATATCTGTAATGAGAGAAAGATAAGCTTGATTTTTTCAAATTATAGTACGACTCATTACAGAAACATTCTTATATTCACTTCCAATACTTCAACATAATAACTAGCCTATTTTAAAATAAACTTCCATTGAAACAGAAAAATTTGTATGGTTATTTTTTGCTTATACTTCTATCCCTGCTTTAATGGGTTTCCAGAGGAAGGCAAATATAAGTAAATGTAAATGAGACAACATTTTGTGCATAGCTTAACAAAATAAAGCATGAGCTCCAGTATATTATGTTGCCCTCCTTGCATTCGAAACAGAGACTCAAGGTTGTATTACATCAGTCCAGATTCTGGTGGGGAACAGTTAATTCCACAGTACTTAGGAAAGGAGTGAATCGCCAAATATCATCCACTTAGTCTATCTGTGTCCATCTTAGAAGCTTATTCAATTCAGATTTTGACAAAAGATGTAGTCAGACTGTGATTTTTGATGGTTTTAAATGGGCTTAAAATACCAGTGAAGAGTGTAGTAGGATTGGAGGGTTACTGTAGACATGATGGTCCAGGAAATATGCAAGAAGTAAGGTGAGGGACAGGAGTTAAAGAAGATTTTTGTTTGGTTTTGTTTTTGGATCTGTGATCTCTTATTAAATACAGTTGGGAGAGAGAATCGACAAGCTTGGAGAACAAAGGCCACTGACAGACATGGAAAAAAATGGCACTTTACTTGCAGCTTGGTGCACCCCTGGATTGAGTGTAGCATCTGCTTAGAAGAGGAACTGCATCAGTTTGACCCAGTTTGCCCAGTATCTGTATAGAACGCATGCTTCAGTGGGGCTTTTCGGTGCCTTTATCTAATAGCTGATTGAATCCGCTATTAGATAAAAGTACCAAAAAGCCCCACTGAAATGCATGATCTATGCAGATGCAGGGCAAGCTGGGTCAAACGGATGCAGTTCCTCTTCGGGTAAAGTGATGGTTTTTTCCCCCCACATTTGTTAGTGGGCCAATGTGCTCTTCTTCAGGTCTGGGAAAGAAAAAAGTGCAGACTCAACTAAATATGAAATAAAGAAATGGTTTGTGTTTAACTCCATATGGAAAATTACTTGTTTTCTTTGGGCAAAGAATATGGAACCAAAGCAGAACTCTTATTCAGGCTAGAACATGTGATTAGACAAGTAGCCCTTTTACTATTAGTGAGAATATTTGTGTGAGTAAATGCTCACAAATGTGAGGTAGGATTAAACAACTGGACCGTTAAGAAATATTGGTTATGACTTAGAGTAGCAATTTAGCAGTTTCTATGATTTCTAAATTGTCAGTAGTAATTAAGGTAAACTAGACCTTTCATTAATTCATAAATGTGTACATTTGATTTAAACTATATGCATGTAATAGATTAATTTTGATATCTCTTAACTGAAAATCCTTAAGTTTAACAGCATTTCACCATCTTGCAGATCCAGCTGCCACAAAGAACCCCTATTGTGCTTTGTTTTATCCCCCTAGATTTTTCATTCTATCATTTCCTTTTGGGGTGTCTACCTTCTAGAAACTTACCTGTAGCATGCTTATCTGACCTTTCCCAAAACACACAACCTTCTTCCACTATCTTTCCTTATAATTTGTATTTGTTGGGTTGGGCCTGGTTGGCATACTAATCTTTTTGCTGTTGCCTGCCATCTTTATTAGATTAGCATATTGTCTCCCCTTTGTTGTTTGTCTTAATTTATTCCATCCTAGCAAAACACTTTCACTTTTTTTCTTTCTTTTTGCTTCAGCTATGGCTTACTGGAAATTTAGTCTATGCTTGTATATAATTAAGCATACCATTACATGTGATATAAACTATATTAATTTGCTTAATATGTTATAATATGATCCCTAGAACCTGTATCACAGTTTTGATCTCAAGCCTTGATGACAAGGCAGAAGAATGGCAGAGCCAGTTCAATTTACCTCTTTATTTAAATTAGAATGGAAAAAATGCAAGTTGGATATAAAGGTTAAACGCCATCCATAGTGTAGCGAAGTCATCTATGGTTTTGATTTGTCTGTTGTTAAAGATAGGGAATAGATCACTTAGATGTAGATCTGGTTCAGATTCAGAAATCCAAGACCATCTACGGTGCTGGTATGGTAGCAAGATTTTGGTTTAAACTTGTAGTTCTTACCTGAGCATGGTTCCCACTGAATATAATGGGCATTGCTTAATAGAGCTAAAAAAGCATACCCAAGCATAGGAACACAGAATGTTTTGGCAGGAGTTCCAGACAGATTTGTGTATGCAAACTGTTCTGTGACATAACTGCATGTTCAAACCAAAGTTCTGTAGTATTATAATGGGGCCCCTACCCCATTGCTAGGGACCTAGCAAAATCACAGTAGACGTGGGTTGTGCAGCACCTCCTTTTATCTTGCAGATTCCCCCGTGCGCATCCCCCTCCCCCTGCCATTGCTGATTGGCTGGGGGGGCCTGGTCCTGCTGCTTCTTGCTGACAGGCTGGGAGGCAAAAACAGCCCCATATTTAAAACCATGGTTTTTGACTCCCTGCTGGAGTGGTGGGGCCTCTCCGCCAATTGTCAGGGTGGGGTGCATGGGGAACTTGCAAGATTAAAGGAGGTACTGCGCAGCCCACTTCCACCATGATTTTGTTAGGTCCCTACCCATCACTGCAGGAGAGAGGGAGCCAGGGATCAGCTGGTTGGCTCTGGCCACCTGGACAAACTGATAGTGGCAGAGGGCCCTTGAATAAAATGACCTCCCATCCCAGGTCTGGCCAGCACACTGGGTCAGGTGGCCCAGAAAGAAGCATATAAGGCCAGGGCTTGAGGCAAGAGGGGCAGTCAGGCCCTGCAGGTGGCAGAGCTCCAGGGAGGTGTGGGGCCTGACCCAACAAGGAGAAACGACTCCAGGCTGTAGGGAAGCTGTAAAAAACCCTGCATTGCCACTGCCAGGCAATCGAAGATGATTATTTTGGGGCCTTGCATGATAGTTTTGCCACTGTG
Source organism: Alligator sinensis (assembly GCF_000455745.1). NCBI lineage: Eukaryota > Metazoa > Chordata > Crocodylia > Alligatoridae > Alligator > Alligator sinensis. Next base: position 1,972,703 of record NW_005842070.1, on the reverse strand, counting down.
TAGTGTTAACCTAGGATTGTGAAGAGATGTTTGAGAGCAGATGCTCATATCTTTTTGTTTGTATTTAAATACCAGAGGACTGAGTTGTGGCTCTAGAGGTAGAGGAGGCCAGCAAGAAGGATGGCAAGGACATCCAAGTCCTAGACGCTTTGAAGGGTCTAGCCCTGCTGTTAGCAAAAGGATTGTGCTGTCAGACAGCAAACACTGGGGATGCAAGCCCAGAGCCCATAAGGGTAAGACCAGCAGCCAAGGGGCCCAGAGCCCATGAAGGTGGGGCTGGAGCTGGGGTCCAGGAGTCTACAGTCCTGAGACAGTAGACTTCCAGGGGAGGAGCCAAGCCAGGGTAAAATAAGCCAAGGTCAGGGGGCCTCAGCCCAGATGAGGGCCTAATGCCCAAAGCCCCCCTTCCCTCTAGTGACAGCCTCCCTGTCCAATCATAACCAGGGACCTACTGAATTAGGGGCAGCTGCCTCCCAATTTCGCGTTCAAGCATGATACTGGTTGCCATTTCCACAGCTTAGGAAAACTGGGAGTTAATAATCAGCTTTATTTCTGCAAACAGTGGACGCCTTGATCAATCAGACTCCTTTATAGAAAAAACAAATTATAGAAGATGTGGGATGTCTGACACACTAAATCAGTGGCCAGCAACTTTTAATAAGCTATGGGCCAGAACAACCCAGTTCTGGTTCAGTGCAGGTTGGGTGCTTTGCCTGTACCCACATCAGGGCCCAAGAACCTGGGAGCTGTACCCTCACTGCTGCTGCTTCTCCTGTCAACCTCCCCAAGGTGGTGGAGCTCCCAAACAACTAGAGGCTGCACCTGCACTGCAGTCAGAGTGGCAGGGAAGGGCGTCTTGGCAAAGTGATAGTGGTGTGGGTGCTGCTTCCAGCTGCCCATTTCCTTGCTGCTTGGCCTATACATTTCCTTGATGCTTGGACACCAACACAGGCAGACAAAGCCCCCTCAGGTCTGTGGGCTAGATCCAAAGGCTCCATAGACTGCATGCAACCCACAGACCATCTTTTGCTCACCCCTGCACTAACCCCAACTTACAGTCCCTGAAGCTCTGAGAAAGTTCTTCCATTGAGATTGCACATTGTGGAGT
>NW_005842070.1:1959892-1971564 GCF_000455745.1 Alligator sinensis | reverse complement strand
TAGGAGGCACTATTGGTACCCTTTCCCTTCTAGAGGTAACTTAGACACATATATTAATGTTCCTTGAAGAAGCATCAACTTTGGTGTCCATGCTTACCTTTGGTTTTAATGTATAACAATGCAAACTAATTTGCATTTTAGATGCCAAACACAGTCCCAAAATCAGGGCTGTAACAGGGCAGTCTGTCCCTTTAAGAGGGCTTGGGAAGCCCTATTGAGATAGCCAAGCTGCAGGGCATTTGGATAGTGAGAGAGTGTCCTGGGAGAAGCTGAAAAAAGTTCCCAGGAGAGTAACCAGGGGAAGGAGGCAGCAGGTAGTGAATTCAGTTGCTTGCTGCCGGAGCCGGAGCCTTCCTTCCTTCTCAAGTTTCTGGGACAAGACAGAAAGGTTAAGTTGTATGTTTGTGTGTAATTTAAGGATTGTGTTGTTTGAAGGACTGGCTGCAGGAGGTCTTCAAGGAAAAGAGGCAAAGCCAGCCTGCACTGGGCATCAGACTAACCAACCTGATTACAGGTAGCATTTACATAGAAGTATAAGTTACAAGGCTTGATTACAGGAAATTCCTTTTACAGGATCATAAAATCAGCAATACTTAAAACTTAACATACAATTCACACAATAGTCTACCACAAAGAGGCAGCCTCTGCCAATAAATTACACATACTAGATTTTTACAAAATTGGTAAGTTGCTGGATAACTTAGATCTGAGTGCAAACTAGCATTAAGTGACTCTGAAACATGCCTACAGTCTCTTTTTAGTAGTGTGTGATTTCCAATGGGAGTTTCTTCTGAACAAGAATACAGGACTGGACCCTCTATAAATGCATGTGCAAATAATCAGAGACCATAATGTAGTTTCAAAACAGAACAAGTACAGGTTTTTTCCCAGATTTAATTCAGTTTAATCGTAGTTTCTTATTCCTTTTTATAGGGCACATCCACTGCAATTTAATTTCAGGGATTGCCTGCACTTCCCTCCTCCCTCCCAACCTCAATTAACTGGTAATTGGTTTTGAGTGCCTCTTCTCTCCTCCAGCTTCCAGAAAAATCCACTTCCTATCAAATCTGACCTAATTTCAAGTGGACCAAGGTTGCTAGCTCTTGTTTTAGATCAGTGGTTCTCAACTTCAGACTCAAGGCACCCCTCATTAGACTCAAGGCACCACTCTGTAACTTTTGTGAATTGAGCAGCCCCCCGTTGCAACCTAAGCTGTGTGTTTTTTTTTTTTTGTTTTGTTTTTTTTTTTGTTTTTTTTTTTTTTAAACAGTGCTTATCTCTTCGCACAGAAGCTGGGCAGTGGGGATCAGGGAGGAAGGTGCCTGAGACTGTGCTGATCTGCTTATCCCCTCACACCTTGGGGCAGTCCAGGGTGCTGGCTGAGAATCACTATCTTTCGCTAGGAAGAAAGCTTATGGTTCAATAAGAGAGAGACCATGGCAAAGTTAACAGTTACTTGCGCTGAATGGTTTAATCTTTTGAAATTAGGAGCTGAATTTTGTCAGTATGGCATTCACAATTGGCTGTTAATGCACCAGATCTACCAGCTACACAGGGAATTGAATCAGAAACACAGCATGAATTATATTAGTCTTTGCTTTAACCTGTCTAAAGAAATAAATTTCCTGTTACTTCAGTCAGTCTCACTGATTTGTTCAGCTGGTACTGGAAAAAGAATAGAGGAAGCATAATTTGCATAGTAATGATTTTTTTTTAAGATTTTAGGTTTTCACCTATTAAAGAATTAGTAATAAACATCTTGAAAAAGAGATGATCAAGTTACTGTTTCCAAAAACCTCTATGAAAAGAAAATAAGATTATATTAATTTAAAAGATTATCATAAACTTCTATACCTAGTTAAAGTTTCTGTCTCTTGAAGAAAATGTTCTGTAGGAAAATTAAAGAGAGTCAATTGCAAAGAAGCACGTTGTGACAGTATTTTATCTCTCAACCTTGAAAAACTATATTTGCTTAGAGCATGTATGTCTATGTTTTTATTTTTTGGTAACTAAAATATTTCTTGTATTTGTTCTTAGAGAAGCCAAAAAGAGTGGGAAGTCAAGTTTGTTTCTGGGCTGTGATAGTTTGGTGCAGTCAATGGGAAATATACAGTTTAAAGTTAAGACTATTCCTGTGCTGCGTATCCATATTGATTTGTTTGGTTTTGTTTTATTTTGTTTTTCACAGTCCAGCTAGAGGACTGCACTACTTTGTTTTTCATAGTTCTTGTCTCAGTGTGTTAGGTGAATGTGTCTGCGTGTGTGTGCGCACATGCGTCTGCGTGTGTGTGCACATCTGTGTATCTGTATGCATCTGTTTCTGTGTGTCCGCTGCTGTGTGCACTCATCTGTGTGTGCCTGTGTTCATGGTAGGGAGAGTGTGTTTGTGTCTGTGTGTCCATGTGCAGAGAGTGAGTAAAGTGCACACCTGTCTGGATGTGTGTGTGCGTATGTCTGTGCATACATGTGCGTATGTCTGTGTTCATGGCAGGGAAAGTATGTTTGTGTCTGTGTGCAGAGAATGAGTGAGAGTAGCGTGTGCACTCATCTGTGTGCATGCCTCTTCCTGTGTGCGTACGTGTGTGTTTGGCCATAGCAAGGGAGTGGGGGCAGAGAGCAGGGAGAAGAGGTGGGCATGTGCCCCCCAGCCTGGCAGGGTCCACCCAGCCTCTCCTTCCAGCACCAGGAAGAGAAGGGGCCCGTCCCTCCCCTGCAGCCAAGCTCCCGTGGGGGCAGAGGGCCTCCAATTTGGTGTTTGCCCAAGGCCCCAGTACACTTTAATCTGCCTCTGCATAAACTTGAAGGATTTCTTGTGGTATAAAAGGAGTCCAAGTAGGCTTGTGGAGGGAAGCCACAGGAGGCCTGTGGAGGGAAGCTGCAGCCCCTTTGTTTTTCTGCCTCCCACCTCCATGCTGTGGATGCTACAACCTCTTCTCTCCCACCCTACCCAGAGTAAGGAATAGATCCCCAACATCTTGACTCCTAGCCACACTCCGGTTCACCAGCCTTCTAACAGTAAGTCAGAGTTGTGCAAGTCAGAAACAGTATTAACCCTTAACATGCAACTGTTTACAGCACATTCGAACTTTAATACTGCTTAACATTCCACAGATTACAGTAAAAGCTTTGTTATCCGGCACCCGTGGGGAATGAGGGGTGCCAGATTCCTGTTCACCCCTGTCCCTGCCCCAGTCCCTGCCCTAGTCCCTCCCTCACTGTGGGGGCCTCAATCTGCCCCCCCCCCCACCCTTCCCTCCCCTCCCACTGCATCTTCCCCTCCACAGACGTAGCGGCTGGGCACTGCTTTGTACACCGCCAGGCTGCATTTTTGTAGGGTTACCATATTTCCAGTTTCCCAAAAGAGGAAACCTTTGTGTGTGTGTGTGTGTGGGGGGGGTGTAATATGATTGTGGGGGGGAGCAGTGATATGTTCCTGCCTCTGCCTCTGCCTCTTACTCCCAAGCCATAGCCCCCGCTGCCCTTCTGATGTTTCTCACTCCTGCCCCACAGTACCCCGCATTCTGGCAGAGGGGTACTTGGACTGTACCTCCCTGGGCTCCAAACCCCATACACCCACAGCCAAAGCCCACATACCCACAGCTCCTCACACCTTCACAAATTCCCACACACACACCCAACACCTATCCCCAACCATACAAAGTACCTACATCATTTTGCTTAACTTTGAGTTTTTCTGCATATAATTTTGAGTTTTTAGCTGTGCAATTAAAATTGTGATTAATTGCAACTAATTTTTTATTCACACAATTAATTTCAATTAACTTTTTAAATTGTTTGACAGTCCTAACTCCCCTCTCTCTAGAGAGAGAGAAAATCACAGAACCTCTATGCAACGGAGCACAAGGTGTGCTCTGTTACTCACAAGGTTGTGGGCAGCCTGCAGCTGGCTGCAAGCCCAATTAGGCAGGGTGGCCTGATTGGAGAACAGAGTCCAGCTGTTCCTTATAAGAGCTTGGCCCTGAGTGGCAAAGGCAGCAGTCTGCTGCCAGCAGCTGGAGAGACACCACCTGGTTGGAGCTGCTGCTCACATCATCTTGGAGGTAAGGGCAGGAGCTATGGGGATGGTTGGAGTCTCCTTGTCCTAAGTATGACAGAAAACTACACCCTGCCAATGGTGGGGCAGTTCCCCAGAAATGCCAGGTCAGTCACCTCTCCAGTGAAAGGTGAGTATGGGGTGCCTTATAACCCCAGCCCCCACATCCCTGATGGGTATTAAGACTGAGAAGGGGAACACAGACTTGCAGTGAGTTCTGAGGGAGGGCCCAGGTCAGGGGAAGGGACCTGGAGCAGTGCCTAGACTCACTGTGAGTACTGAGGCTGCAATAAGGAGCTGTGTGTGGCTCCAGGGTGGTGGGGCCCTGAGCCTTGGGAAACTATGACAGAAGCTCCTGGGGCAAAGGGATAAGGGTTATAGCCGAGGGAGGGCAGGGAGACAGGGCTTGGAGGCCTGATCCCAGAGTGTGGGCTTGGGGCCTAGGGTGGGGCTTGGAGCCCAGAGATAATACTGAAAGTATGATTAAGCCGGGTGTTGGGCCATGGAACATCTGTGAGGCGTGCAACATGGTAAGGGGTGATCAGACCCACGTACATAGGCCCTTGTCACCAGGGCAAGTAAATGGGCAGCCTCCCTCCCTAGTGACATCTCATAATCATTTAACATCAAGGAGTGGCAGGCCAGGAAGGTGAGCAGTTAACCCAGAAGGCAAGTGGGCAGGCCAATGATCAGACCATCCCTGGGATGCCCACTTGTTACACTCTCCCAAACTGTCCTGTGGCCACTACTACTCACTTAACAGTCCGAAGCACATCATTCTAACTACATCATACACATTCCCATCACAGTATCTGCACCACCCTTTTTTAAAAAGATTTTAAAAGTGAGATGTGCAATATCCCCATGTGGTCTGGAGTGAAGCAGGGCTACCTGCTCAGCTCCATCATCTTCAACCTGGCAGTGGAGCAGCTCCTCCATGCAGTGACAAGAAGCCCCAGAGCACTTGACCTCTTTGGGTGTAAGCTGAGCATCCTGGGCTATGCAGGTGACCTGGTCCTCCTTGTCAGTGATGCCGAACAGCTGCAGAAGATGTTGGACATCAGGTCTGAAGCGGCCAAGTGAATGGGGCTCTGTTTTAGCGCTGTCAAGTATGCCTCCTTTCATGTCAACTGCAGAAAGAAGAGCACCATCCCAGACTCCATCATCACCCAGGGCAAGCAAATGAAGTGCCTGAGGGATGATGAGAGCTATGTTCACCTGGGGATGTCCACTGGACGCTAGGTGAAGCAGACGTTGGAGAAGACTGTTCGTGAGATCATGCAGAATGTCCACAAGCTGGACAAATCCCTGCTGGCTCCCTGGCAGAAGATAGATATAGTGAACATTTTCTTCATTCCCCACATTTTGTTCATCCTGAGGGGCTCAGCATTTCCTAAGATCCCCCTCAAAAAAGTGGACACTGAGATCTGGCAGCTGCTGAAGAAGTGCCTGCACCTGCCACTGCAGGCCACCAATGAGATCTTGCACATCCCCTACTGGCAGAGAGATGCCAATATGTGCCACCTAGGCAACCTCTACAACACTGCAATAGTCACCCATGCCTTCTACCTCCAGACCTGCCCAGATGAGATGGTGAGCAGCATTGCCACCAGCACACTGAAGGAGACCACCTGCAAGAGTATTGCAGGAGAGTCCACTGGCTGTGACCTGGCCACCTTCCTGAGCAGCTCACTGGAAGGAGAGTTCAGCTCAGATGGGAGGGGACTTCACCTTGCTGTGGAGCTGAGCCTGCAATGCCATGCACTGCCTCAGAAAGTACATCAGCTTTAACTGGACTTGGACCAAGGAGTGCCAGGAGCTGAGAGTCTCACTGCTCCTGGCCTCCAATACCAGCCACATCACTGTGACCCCCCACATGAAGACTCTCCTAGAGAGGTTCCTGAAGGATGCCATACAAGCAAAGTACACTGGCGACCTGAGGGCAAAACCTGACCAGAGCAAGGTCTTTAAACTGATTTCAAAGTGGGTTGCAAGCAACCACTTCATGCTCAGTGGGAGCTTCATGTGGTTTATGGACTGGTTCTTCATCCACTGTGCCCACCTCAACAGCCTGCCACTCAGTGATGCCATCTGCTATGGGAACTGCTGCAGGAGGTGCTGACACTGCAGCTACAAGACAGAGAATCTTCCCCATTTTACTGTGCACCTGTAAGCCCCACACCAAAGCGTGGCAGCTGTGCTACAGCGCCTTCCAGGACCAACTGGCCAAGGCTATCCCGGCCTCAGTGGGAACTGCATCCATCAATTGCACCATCCCAGGCTTTGAGAGCCAGCTGCACCTGGACATTGTTGTGACTGAAGACAGCAAATGCATCATGATGGTAAATGTCATCATTGTGTTTTGAGAACTGGTGGCAAGTTTTTGTCAAGGCCCAAAATAGAAGTGTGAGAAGTACCAGCTGCTGGTGGACCCCTTGAGGGTCCAGGGTTACAGTGTGACAGTTGAGGAGCTCAAAGCGTGAGACCCCAGGAAAGAGAGCATCCTGTGCACCTGCCATGTATCCTGCCCCTATGCCAAGCTGGTGTCCAACACCATCTGATGGTTGAGGGACATCTGTGTAGAACATATCACAGGATAGCACCAGTTCAGGGACCCCACTGGACTGCCAGCCGGAGGCAACACAGAGGGGACCACCTGATTGTCACCACCCCCCTCACTGCATCAAATTGTTTCCAAGGTCTTTTAACCCTGGATTCTTCCCCACCCCTGCAATTGTATCCCACATGTTGTTATTTGTAACTATGTATTTTCTGAGCCATCCCCCTGTTACAATGTGGCATTGTTTTGCAGGGTCTCTTGTATATTCTCTGCTTTGTAAGCATCATGCCCTCTCCCCTCCCTTTCCCCCTTCCCATCCCCACACCCCTGGGCTTAGTTGGCTGCATGTTTCATATGTAACTTAGGTGCATTTCAACTCTTACCCCCATCCTCTACTAAGTAGTCCCCTGCTTGGATCCTTCTTTATTTTCTTGTGCTTTGAACTTTGTCATTTGAACTTTTTCTAATAAATGACATTTTGGGCACCGAGGGGAGACCTGGTGCCATTTCCCTGTGAAGGGAATACCTGCCCATTTTTTTTTTTTTAAGGGCCAAACGTACACACTTGCACACAAAAAGGTTCCTATCAAAATGTTTGCCCAATATGGGCCATGTGTTTTATAGACATGCTCACCATTGGCTCTATTTAGTCAACTTCATAGTCAGTTTCTGTTAATGAGTACATGCTGCTTTTGGCAGCAGTTTAATGATAGCCAGTGTATTTAATGAGATTTCCTTGTATGTGAATGTAAGATGAGTGGCTTCCCTCCTCCCCCCCGATGCTGACTGGGGGAAAAACCTTGTCTTGTACTCAGTAAATATGGTAATATTAGATCATCTATGCTATCAGTGGGGAAAAATAGTCTTTAATTACTTCATCACTTAAAATAGTTGCCTCATTAATCATAAAAATGCTGTAATCATAAACATGCTAATGTGCCAAGCAAGTAACATGGATGTTACCTTTTAATTGGACTTGTGGTTAGGAGTGAGATTAATTGATCAATGAGACCATTCTGGTCACAACACAAAAGCTTTATTAGGATAGCAAAGACTTATTGGTACTAATAAAGACAATGCTTTGCACAGCCTTGGATTCAGGAAGAACAGGTCTGCTGGCCAGGCATTTCTGCTTTCCTGGAGACGCTTGCTGAGTTGTTTTTTTTCTGCTGAGCTTTGGGAAAGGTCCAATTTGTTGCTTGCCCTGGGCTCAGTATTTATAGAGGGCTGATTTGACACGCTAATAATTGATCTCTAATTAGTTTTATTTAAATTTATTTGTTTCACTGGAACTCTTGGAACTGGATGGAACTAGATTTTAGTGGCCTTGGGAAAAGGGGTAAAGGGATCAGCTTAGCTAAGATTTTTTTATTTTTAGGTGTCTGTCCCAGTCTGTTAATCATCTGGTAATATTTACTTTAATCAAGATCTTGTTAATCAATTTAATTTTATATTTTTGAGAGAGCAGAACAACAGATTTCTTATCTTTTTTTATGGCTTGCCTTTCGGCCCTTGGTCAATTATTTAATAACTGTGGTTTGTGGCCTGACAAGGCTGCTTTGCCCTTTCCATCCTCAAGGCTGTTGTTGGGTCTAATAGTTTGAACATGTTAGCAACAATATATTTATTATAGAAAAATAACTATTAATATATTTGGTCACCTTAGTTATCAATGTTTTAGGATGCAATTGTAATACAGATTATTTAGGATACAGGCCCTTGGCTTGCTGCTCAGTCATATTTCTGCAGCTTTGACTTAGGCTCCCTGAAAATGGCCAAGCCTGACATGCACACTTTCCCTGAAATTTGCCTATGCTTTGGATAGCATATGTTTGATTCAAGTTATAGTGTTGTTTCTCATTCACAGCTCATGCTGCACAGACCTATGCATGACTACAATGAGGTCAAGTGGAATAATGATAATCGTTAGAAGGAAAAAAACATACAACAGGAAAACAAAGCTATCTCTTAGGAGTTACACATCAGTCATTGGCTATCCCTCAATATGAGGACGATGTCTGCCGGGGGTGGGGGGAGGGAGGGAGTGGGGATTACTGGTGAGTTTTAAGGTGGCTGAAGAGTCCAATCCATGCTCTGCAAGGCTTTCAACAGATATGACAAGACTTTGCAGGGTGGGGCACAACTGTTTGCCAGGAATGCTGTATGCTTTCCTTCCTCCTCTGCCATTTCTCAGTTTCCTGAGCAAGACGGTTTTCTTCAAAGTGGGCCATAGCCTGATGTATGGTGCAGCACCACTGAGACCTGTTAGCAGCCATCACTTCCCATTGTGTAAGGTTGATGCCATCCTTCTTAAAGTATGTTTTCAGGGTGTCCTTGTAGCACTTCCTCTGTTCTCCGCTGGTCCTCTTACCGTGACTAAGTTGAGAGAAGAGAACTTGCTTTGGGAGACGAGTGTCATCCATCCACACAGTGGCCAACCCAGCACAGTTGATGTGTCATGATCTTTGCCACAGTGCTGGTTACGTTAGCTGCAGAGATGATGCTGGCATTGGTGCAGTGGTCTTCCCATTTGATGTGAAGAATCACCCTGAGGCAATGCTAATAGAACCATTCCAGGTGCTTAAAATGGATTTGATATGTCAACCACGTCTCACACCCATAGAGGAGCATGGGGATAAGCACCGCATTGTAGACCAGGATCTTAGTTTCTGTGCGGGCCGGGAGCGGTCCGAGGCCCTCGGGGGGTTTTTCGCGTGGCGGGCTGTGGCCAGCAGCCCGGACATGCCGGGTCGGGGAAGACAGGCAGCATGCTAGAATTAGGCATGGATGCTTAGTGGTTGATTTAAGATTATTTTACTTACACCGAAGATGGTCGCGGTGCAGGCAGGAAAACTTGCTTGAGTTGCGGTTACAAAACAAAACAAAAAACTCGAACCTGCAGAACATAAGGGTACATCGCAATGGGGTTTCGGCGACGGGAAGAAAAAAAACTGCAGGACTCGAACCCCGGGTAGAGCTCTGGATTCACTCACATGAAGTTTGCTAGGCTCCGTGGAACTTGTGCGCAGGGAAGGGTACGTCGAGGGATCAGGCGGCGATGGGGAGAGACGAGAGGCTGATCAGACCCCTATAGCCTTCTTGAGATACACGCTTGGTCCAATAGGCTCCGCAGTGCTTAGAGATCTTCACGGGACGTGAAGTTCTCCTCCTCCTGATAGTTGTGGAGTCCTCCAACTTGGGCGGAAACCACTCAAGCCTCTTATACGGCTAGCAAGCCAATCGCTAGCCACCACGTGGGAATAATTTAGAACTGGCCAATAGTGGGGCACGAATCTGAATACAAATGGCGGGAACTCCTTGCAACGTGCATTTCCTTTCTGCAGCTCAGAAATGCACCCTGCAAAGAAAGCTACGAGTGGCGGGAAATAATTTAGCAGTGCCGAAGCACACACAAACAAAAATCACACCCTTGGGTTGTGACAGTTTCCATCTGCAGATCTTGGCCAGCAAAACCATAGTGAAGCAGCTTTCCAAAGGATACACTGGCACAGTGAATCCTATGTTTGATTTCTACATCAAGACTGACTGACTGGGAAAGGTGACTGCCAAGGTATGGGAAATGCTCAACATTTTCCAGGGGTTCTTCACCAATGGTAATTTGGGGGGGGTGGGGGACAGCTTGTGCTGGGGCAGGCTGATGGAGCACCTTGGTCTTCCCAATGTTAAGGGAGAGTCCCAGGCTGTGATAGGCACCTGAGAAAAGGTCTCAGTGTGCATGAGGATAACACAGTCATCAGTATACTGAAGGTTGGTGATGCCAATCTTGTTAAGTTTTTGTTTTGCTGTGAAGGCACTGCAGGTTGAAAAGCTGACCATCCATTTGATATTCAACCACAATTCTGGGAGGAAGATGGTCAGGGATGAGAATCAAAATCACAGCAAGATAGATGGAAAAAAGGGTTGGGGCGATGACGCAGCTCTGCTTGACACCAATATGGATGGTAAATTGGTCTGTCTCTGATTTATTGCAAAGAACTGTGGCAGTCATCCCATCATGGAGTAGCCTGAGAACATTAATGACCTTCAGAGGACAACAAAACCTAGCCAGCATAAGGCTTCCTGATTGATGGAGTGGAAGGCCTTGGTTAGGTTAATGAATGCCATAAACAGCTGCTGGCATTGCTCTCTACACTTCTCCTGGATCTGACATGCAACAAAAATCATGTCAGTGGTACCCTGAGATGGTCTAAAGCCACACTGGGATTCTGGAAGGACATCTTCAGCAAGGGAGAAGAGGTGATTCAGAAGGATGCGAGTAAGAATCTTCCTGGCAACAAAGAGAAGGGCAATGGCTTGATAGTTCCCACACACTGACTTGTCCCCTTTTTTGAAGATGGTCACAACGAGCGCATCCAGATGAGCATGCAGGGAGAAAATTAGACCTCTGGATATCCAGGGGTCTAAAAAACCCCAAAGTTTAAAAAAGCGGGGCAGGACACAGTCTGGGACCGTGCCCTGAGGCAACTGGAGGCTGGGTCCTCCATGGAGACGCTCTGGCTCTGACGTCTGTGGTTGGCCCCTTGCCCTGGTGCTGAAACATGTGGCCTGCCTGTGCAGGGCAGGCAGCTGCTTCAGTACCAGGGCTCCAGTGCCGTGAGTAAGGTGTCAGAGGGCTGGAAGAGGGGGGAGGGGATTATGAGGGGACCCCCAACCCCCCCCCATCACTTCCCTGCCCAGCCCCACAAGGCCCCTGATCCCTGCCCTGCCACCCTGGTATCCCAACAGTTTAACACAAAATAAAACAAAAAAACCCCCTCAGCACTTACCAGCAGTTCAGCTGCCATCTGGCTCCCTGGGGCTCCACTCACACAGCACAGGGCAGAGAGACAGCCCTAGCAGCCCCAGCCCAGGTCCTCCTGCCCTGTGCTGCCCGGGGGGAGGGGGGCTCTGACAGGAGGCCCCGGAGCACCCCCAGCCCCTGTTCCTGGGGTAAGTAGAGGCTTTTTTTCTGTTTAATTTCCCCCCTTTTTTTTTTTTCTTTTAAAGTGAGGGTGCCTGGGGTTGGGGGGGCAGCCATGGGGGCCTGAGGGTGCAAGT
>NW_005842070.1:1958627-1959285 GCF_000455745.1 Alligator sinensis | reverse complement strand
CCAGATGGCCGGGCAGGGGGCACACATGGCAGTAGTGCTGCACAGAGGCCATAGTGCAGCCACAGCCCGCTGGCAGCTCGCCCAGAGGGGCAGATGCCTCTACTGGCTGTGCAGTCCCCTTCCAGGTCTGGTAGGTGCGCAGCCCCCACTACCAGACTGCTGCAGTGGGTAGAGGGTGCAGGGAACTCTCAGGAGTGCTTCAGCAGTCCTGATGGCACAAGGGGCAGTGACCCCAGGTACCAACTGGCTGGGCCCCAGAAGCTCCTGAGAGTGAGTAGCTCTGAGCTACTTTCCAGGGCAGCTTTTTGTACTGCTGGGGCCAGGACAGGGCACCTTTTTGTACTGCTGGGAACAGCACAGGTGCTCGCCCTGGGCTCTAGCTCCCCCCTGGCTGCAGATCCAGGAGGAGCCAGGCAAGGTTATTTTGCCCCAAGTGGCACAGTTTGCTCCACAACAAAGTACATGTGTGCTGAGGTAAAAAGCCCTGGCTCAAATTTGCAATGCTTCTATTTGAGCTGCTGCAAGCACACGTGTTTGCATGTGTGGATGCGCCCAATGTTGACATTCTTTAAGTCAGATGGAATTTCTTCTTTAACCCATATTTTAATGAGAAGTTGGTGAAATTTTTGCACTAGTGCTGTTCCATCAGATTTGAAGA
>NW_005842070.1:1953876-1958617 GCF_000455745.1 Alligator sinensis | reverse complement strand
TGGTCCTGGCGCCTTATTGTTCTTGGTCCGAGTGATGGCACTCCAGACTTCCATGAAGGATGGAGGATCAGTAAGAGTTTTTATTACTGGATATTGAGGGATGGACTCAATAGTGGCAGCTGAGACCTCAGATTCACAGTTGAATAGAATCTTGAAGTGCTCCTTCCAGTGTTGCTTGATGGATACATCAGTGAAAAGGATGGAGCTGTCCTGGGATCGATGGCTCGTGGATAGTTTTTATTGCTTGAAAGAAGCTTCTCATGTCATGTTGGTCAGCAACACTCTATCTCCATCGTCTTTGCCCAGCACTTTGAAACATGCCCTTTTTCTTTTCCCCTTGTTTGACAAGCTTATTACTAAATATCGGTTATCAGATCTGTGTCAGCCAATATGGCTGGTTAATAATTGGCTATTGGTTTCGGCCAAGAAAATCTTTATCAGTGCACCCCTAGTAACAATAGTCAGAGCTGTGTATAGCGAACCAGAGCTATTGGCATACATCACTGAAGCTTCATGCCTTCAGTGTTGGACAGATGTTTTTTAGCTTGTACATAAACAACATGCTAATTTCTGTCAAGGCGTGTGTGTCAGTCCACAGGAAAGACATTGTTTATTACTGTGCTCTCAAGACACAAGACTGCTTTGTGCAGTGAAGGGGAGAGCATATTTGGAGCTGGGGGTTTATTTCATGTTCCTCTCTACTTGAAATGCTGAAAATTAAATTGTTCACTCCCAATGGAGGGGATTGTTTAGTTTTCTAAGAGTAATAATAGTCCTTAAAACCACAGGACTGAATCTCAGCAATGTTGACTCAATATTTAATTCTTCTGAATTCTATGTAGCTTGCGTGCAAAGGTCTTTCTGTTGGGACCTTAAAAATTAACATCCTATCTGCTCTCATTTTCATACAAGAAATGTTTGTCTTCCTCTTTGTAGCTCCACCACGGGATAGTATGCTTTAGAAAGGCAGATTGCCTTGTAACTGACTCTCTTCCCAGATGTATTTTACCAGGTAAAGAGTTCTCTATATGTATGTCTTTTATAAAAGGCTCTAGCATGAAAAGTACTAGATAGGATACAAAAATCAGTGCTTTGTTGAATGGTGAGCTGCAAAGCATCTCTCTCAATTAAGCACATTTCACTTCCTTGGTATCATTGTTGCCTTAACCCCATTATTTCTTCATTCATCCATGCAGTTTTATTGTCAGGTTTTAAAATTGTAATATAACACAGAGAGAAAAAAATAAAAATAAATAAACATCCCCCTTTTATAAGGAAAGGAAAAATAGCAAACACTCATCTTGTCTCTTTGAAAGTCACCTTATAAGTAGGTAGCAAACATTAAAATTAAATTGATAGTACACTTTAAAAAAATGATTTAAAAATGGGGCTTTATCTGAAAAGACATTATTAATTGCTAAACAAAATGGAGGTGTTGCTTAAATCCATATTTTAATGCACTAATTAAGATATTTGAACAGATATTGTCTTTAAATTATTTTCATATGTTGCTCCCAGTTATTCACACACAAGCATTGTTAAAAACATAGAATTTGAAGCAGAAACTTTCTGATTTCCAAAATAGCTATTTTATTGGTAATCTCAAGGGGTAGCTCAATTATTAAATTTTATAAGAACCCATCTCTTTGATGGATTGTATAAAAAATATGTATGAAAAACTCTGTTTTCTTAAATTACAATCAATTTGATATATCAGCAGTAAAAAATACCACATGGTTATAGAAACTAGATTTTGCAAACAATAATTTTAAAAGGTGGTATCTCAAGGTTATTAACCCTTTTATTCTTTTAACTTTTAATTGCAGATGTGATAGCGATAGAACACAGGAATTATGATATTCATTTCCTGTCAGGGGCTCCTAAAAGCCTCTGATAGTTTAAAGAATTGTGAGGCAAATGTGAGTACATTATCACAAAAAGGGAGCTTTTTGACTTTTCACACGCCTTATTGTAATATGACAAGTACTTTATCTCCCAGTCCTATGGGTAAACATTGTTTTTCTTTAAATGAAAATTTACATATGCAAGGTAGCTCTGTTAATGATCTATTCAGTGTCACCATCTGGATGAACACTATATGCAAAGAAAATAGCATTTTCTTTTTTTCAAGGAATTTGCAGTCTAAGGCCCTGAACTTTTTGCAAAAATTCCTACACTATAAAAGATATAGGTCCCCATTCAAAATATGTGCTGATTACAGACATTTTCAAAGAAAACATGGATCAATTATTTATACATGACTTGTCTGCACAAGAAAAAGCAAGGTGTAAATCTGTACCAGAGTTGTTATACTGGTATAATTCTTATTTGGAATACAGGTGGCCTTCTTCAGTTTAATGAATTAATCAATTTGGAGACATAACAGTTTGACTACCAATTTAGATACCATTATACTTTTACACCTTGCTTTATGACAACAGAGCTTCTCAAATACCTCCCTGTGGAGCCAATGTTTTGCTGGTTCCACGAAGTCGGACGTGTTATCTTGCCCTAGTGTGGGAAAAAGGTGGTTAGAACAGAATAGCCTAATGACAAGCAGGCTTGTTCAAATACTTTATTTTATGATGCATTTATAGGTATTTTTTAAAGCTGTATTTTACAGTATATCTAAGAACTATTTTTAATTCAACTGAAATCTGCTACAGTCCTGCAAGCTTTTTGTTTTGTAAATCATGTATAAACATAGTGAGGGAAACATAGCATGAAATATTTTAATACGTGAACTTACAACAATAGAGATTAGCATTTGTTCTATTTAACAGAATGGGAAAAAAACTTTTTGAATATGACATTGTTTTACTACAAATCTCTTAAATGGGTTAAATATTTTAAAATAAGTAGTTCAAACCCAAGACTGTAAATTGTATGGTGGTATAATGAAGAGCTATTTTTCCTGTATTTTTAATCCATAGTACCTGGTCCATCAAGTCACAACCCTCTCTCCACTTAAAACTATTCTGAAACCTTGTTTTTTGCTGATGTCAACAATAGAAAAGTCAAGAATATTCACTCCTTTATATTTATGTATATTCAAAATAGAACTTTATATGAAGTACTGTGATATTCATGTGCCTACACTGGGTAAGCATGCAACTGTACTGCTGTAACAACTATTTTTTCCATTCCTTAGTACCTCTGACTTGTTTTTCATATGGACCAAAGGCAACGCTGCCTCCCTGTCCCTGCTGGCTGTTGTCAGGGCCAGGGGCGGGGTTCCACTGTGACCCCCGCTACTAAAACCACCCTATGTTGCCAACAGATTCCCAGAGTCTGGGAAAATCAGTATAGATCTGAACAGTTCAGAATTAGGTCATCTTTATTAGGGGTCTGCTTAGACCGCGGAGAAACTAAACAATTTTTGCAGGTTGCTCATGGTATAAATAGCAAATTCTGCAGATATTTCCTGGATGTGCTCATACATGATATACACCAAAGTAAATTCTATGTAGTTTTAAAAATAGTTTAGAAATACTAATTTATACTACCCTAATAAAAACAATCCATTAAAATAGGCACTTATGACCCTGGCATCTTGTGTGTAGTTACAGCCAGATGGAGCGACCCTAGCAAGATGGCTGCTGCCCTTCATGCCACCCTGCCAACCGGTGCCTTCCCCACATTTGGTGGGCTGCAAGGCTAGACCACAGCCGTAATGAGGACTGCTGGCTCTGACTGAGGAGCCAGAATTTTATTTATTTTTTTTCAGTTGATTTTGCAGACCATCCCATATTTTGTATTTTCCATGAAATCTGTGGAATTGTGAATTGAGTAGACCCAATGGCTAGGGACAGACATTACATATAAACCAGTGTAAGTGTTCAGAAATTGGTTTAAACCTGTAACAGAACATAAGTTCAGTGCACATAAACTAGTTTCAAAATGGTCAAAACCGGTTTGAGATGAACCTGGTTGAATGTAATTATCAGACTTACTGATTGAGCACAAACCAGTTTATGCAATGTCTGTCCCAGACCCCTTCCAGCATCCTGGCATGCTCTCTGGGCTGGGATTTCTGCTCCAGTGGAACAGAGCTGGCCCTGCCCCTCTGCTCCCCAGCTGGAGCAGGGACAGACAGGAGCGGGGCTCTGGCCAGACATTGGCCCTGGAACGGAACAAGGAAGAAGTTTATTCCCCACCTCAGCCCCTGGCTGCTGCCACTTCTGCTTGCTCTGTGTCCAGGGCAAGTGGCAAAATAAGCCCCCTCCTGCCCCTCTCCCTCCGGTGCCCCCTCCCTCTGGCAGAGGGGACAGGAGGGGACTTATTCCACAGCTTACCCTGGGCACAGAGCAAGTGGCAGTGGCAGCAGTCTGGGCAGGCAGATCTCAGTTGCGGTCCCCCAGGGGCAGAGGGGGGAATAACCCTGCCCCCTGCCTAAGGAATCCTGCTGGTGGGCCTCTGGCTGTGCCCTGCCCAGCCACTGGAGTGGCAAGGGGGAAGCGACCATGATGGGGGTATCAGCCCCTGTCATGTTTTCCCAGTGTACAAGCCCCTTCCCGGCAGGGGGCTGTGCTGCAGGGTGTAGAAAGCTGTCACAGACTGTATGGCAGCAGCGGCAGCTATGTGCAGTCCGTGGCAGCTCTGTCCGCCCTGTAGTGTGGCTCCCACCAGGAAGAGGCTCGCACTGCCTGGACACTGTGACAGGGGCTGCTGCCTCTGTCAAGGGGCCGGCCCCCCTGTTGTTCCAGTGGCTGGGGGGGGGGCACGACCGGGGGGCGGGCAA